>NC_092723.1:180043721-180343721 GCF_047496885.1 Scyliorhinus torazame | reverse complement strand
TTATATGCAGAAAGCATTTCTTGTGTAGGATTTTGTCACCTGAGTTCTTTTTCACAAATTCAGTATGACCTTGTGCCTTATTCGTTTTGCCTGTAGCCCAGTTATTTAAGAATAGCTACATAGCTCCTTAACGTTTGGTTCCTTGACCCAGTTCTTTTGAATTGATTACAGTAACGCCACCCACCATCACAATACCTATTGCACATCAGCCGGCCTGACAATGAGAGCTCCTCGTAGTTACTCTAGGGCACACCTCAGCAGTTATCCTAAGTTGTCATGGAGGCTAGTTATTTGTCCCAGTAACCTAGGTTGATGACTATCCATTATCACTCCAGGTTGGCAGAAAATGTTATTAAATGTGCCTGTTAAGTATATGATTGGCTGGGTCACGTGACGTGAGCACGGGAGCAGCTGCGTTTTCACGAGCTCGGACTCTGCTCATCTTTTAACCTTTCTGTTTGTCCGTATGCACATTTATTTTATGTCTTTTCTTGCTTTACAGAGTTTGTACTATGTTCCGAGATTTGTTGGTCAGTGTTTTGGCGATATTGGGGCTGGTTTAGCGCAGTGGGCTAAACAGCTGGCTTGTAATGCAGAACAAGGCCAGCAGCGCGGGTTCAATTCCCGTACCAGCCTCCCCGAACAGGCGCCGGAATGTGGCGACTAGGGGATTTTCATAGTAACTTCATTGAAGCCTACTCGTGACAATAAGTGATTATTATTATTATTGAGTCAAGACAAAATGCTTAAATCCACATTGATCCATGGCGGTTGGAAGGAGTTAGGGTGGGGCTTCATCGTCAGTGGCACAACTACATTTGGGAGGTCTCCAGCTCTGATGGTGCGGTTTATACCAACGGATGATGGCTGCTTAAGATTATATCTATCTGTCTGAATGTCTCAGCTCTGCGGTGCAGGTTGTCAAAGCCCAATTACGCTTCCGGGTGCGGCTATGCAGAGCTAGGTTGCATATTCGGTAGCTCCTGCTTGGAACGGACTTTTGGGCTCGTTACAGGGCCCCCACGGCATTTGTTTGACATTTCCCGGTGTGGGAAGAAGGCTGCAATATTCCCCCGACAGTGTCCCCCAGGAAGGGTATGTCTCTGGGTTGCCAGACACGGCAGAAACATTAAAAGATTTGGCTGCAACTGCAGGATAAACAGGGCCTCTTCCAGCATGCAGGCGGGGGAAGGGCAAGCTTAAAGCTGCAAGCTGACCTGAGGGCCTGTATCAAAGGTGAATTCTAGCAGCAGAGGGAACAACTGTGAAAAGATCTCATCAAGGCCACTGAAGGGACTTCCGGTTGCGGTGATGCCTGGCTGGCCGCGCGTTTCGGCGGCTCCGGCCCCGACGGACCTTCGGGCTCTTTTGAGAGCCCCAGCGGGGAATTTTTCGACGGCGCGGCCCGGTGTGGGGTGTGTGGGAGGGGGGTCCCCCCCAAACGAGGGAGGAGGAGACCGGCGGCGGCGGCTGCGGCGCGAGGAGTCGTCGACCAAAGGGTCAGAGGGGGAGGGGTACAAGATGGCGGCGGGGGGGGGCGCAGGCGACATGGGGGCCTGAGCAGGATGAAATTGTGGGACGGTGCGTGGGGCTGCTGAAGAGGGGGGTGCTGGCCCCGTTGCTGCGGGCAGTTGGGGGGCTCGGGGAGGCGCTGGGGGCCCGGGGGGCGGAGCTCCGCGTGGTGGAGCAGAGGGTGGCGGATGTTGAGGGCGGGATCCTGGGTCTGGCGGTTGGGACACGGACGCGCGAGGCACTTCATAAAAAGTGTACTGGGGGGATCGAGGCCCTGGAGGATGGAGTGCGGGGGGGGGGGGGGCCTTCGGGTGCTGGGTCTCCCTGGGGGTGTGGAGGGAGTGGACTGTGGGGCGTACGCGGGTGCGGTGCTGAGCTCACTGATGGGTGCTGAGGCCCCTGCGGGCCCCTTGGAGGTGGAGTGGGCAAATCGGATTCCGTCGAGAGGACCGGGAGCGGGGGAGCCACCCAGGGCGATAGTCGTGCGATTTTACCACCTTGGGGATGGAGGGGAGGTCCTGAGATGGGCTGGGGGGGGTGCGGGGTAGCAGATGGGAGAGTGCGGTGGTGCGGGTGTGCCGGGATTGGAGTGCGGGGGTGGCGAGGGGGAGGGCGAGCTTCGGCCAAGCCAAGGAGGTGTTGCATAAAAAGAGGGTGGGGTTCGGGATGCTGCGGCCGGCAAGACTATGGGTCACGTATCAGGAGAGACACCATTATTTCGAGACGGCGGAGGAAGCATGGACCTTCATCAAAGAGGAGGGGTTGGATCGGAACTGGGGGACTGATGCTGCAGGAAATGTTGTTGTTAATGTTATGGTTGAAGTTAATTGAGAGGTGAATTGGGAGGGGGGGAGACATTGGGGAAATGTGGGCGCCGGTGAGGGGGGAAAGACGGGACATAGTTGTAGAATGGGGAAGGAGAGGGGGAGGGGAAAGGGAGCTGCGCCATAAGAGGTGGGTCAGGTAAAGGGATGTTCCCGCACCAGAAAGAATAAGGCGGGAAGACAGGCGCAAGGCGGATGGGAGTTCCCCACACGGGGGGGTCGAGGAGTGAGCAGGAGTAGCCGGGGTCAGTTGAAGTCAGCTGACTTATGGAAGTAATATGGGGGGAGCAATCATGCTAGAAAGAGATCTAGCGGGGGGGGGGGGGGGGGAACGACAACTGGGTTGCTGCTGCAGAAATCCAAAAGGAAATGGCTAAAGAGTGGGTGGGTGGGGATGGTGTGCGACGCTGGGGGAGCGAGCGGGAGCGCGGAGGCGGGATATGGGACTGGCCTAGAGAAGGTAATGGCTAGTCGACACGGGAGGGGGGCAGGTAGCCCCCTAGTGAGGCTGATCACGTGGAACGTGAGAGGCCTGAACGGACCGATAAAAAGGGCCCGAGTGCTCGCGCATTTGAAAGGACTAAGGGCAGACGTGGTTATGCTCCAAGAGACTCACCTAAAGGTGGCGGACCAAGTTAGGTTAAGGAAAGGATGGGTGGGACAGGTGTTCCACTCAGGACTGGACGCAAAGAATAGAGGGGTGGCCATTTTGGTGGGGAAACGGGTAGCATTTGAAGCAAAGAACATCGTAGCAGATAGCGGAGGTAGATATGTAATGGTGAGTGGCAGGCTGGAGGGAATGGAGGTCGTGTTGGTTAATGTGTATGCCCCAAACTGGGACGATGCGGGATTTATGAGACGGATGCTAGGGCATATACCGGACCTGGAGGTAGGAAACTTGATTTTAGGAGGGGACTTTAATACGGTGCTGGACCCGGGGCTAGATAGATCCAGCTCAAGGACCGGAAGAAGGCCGGCAGCGGCCAAGGTACTTAAGGGGTTTATGGACCAAATGGGGGGAGTGGATCCATGGCGATTTCTTAGACCTAGGGCTAGGGAGTTTTCCTTCTTCTCCCATGTCCATAAAGTGTACTCCCGGATAGATTTTTTTGTTTTGGGAAGGTCGTTGATCTCTAGGGTGGAAGAAGCTGAGTACTCAGCCATAGCGGTTTCGGATCATGCCCCACATTGGGTGGACCTGGAATTAGGAGAGGAAAGGGAGCAGAGAACACTCTGGCGATTAGATGTGGGACTGATGGCGGATGAGGGAGTGTGTGCAAGAGTGCGGGGGTGTATTGAGAGATACCTGGAGGTCAATGACGACGGCGAGGTCCCTGTGGGAGTGGTATGGGAAGCACTAAAAGCGGTGGTCAGAGGAGAGCTGATCTCCGTTGGGGCCCACAAAAGGAAAACAGAGGCCAAGGAAAGGGAAAGATTACTGGGGGAGATTTTAAGGGTGGATAGGGAATTTGCAGAGACCCCGGAGGAGGAATTGTACAGGGAGAGGAGACGACTCCAGACGGAATTTGACCTTCTGACCACCAGAAAGGCGGAGGTGCTGTGGAGGAAGGCACAGGGGAGGAGGTATGAATATGGGGAAAAGGCTAGTCGCCTGTTGGCTCATCAATTATGAAAGAGGGCAGCAGCGAGGGAGATAGGAGGAATTAGAGACGAAAGGGGAGACACGGTGCGAAGGGCAGGAAAGATAAATGAGGTGTTCAAGACCTTCTATGAGGAACTGTATAGGTCTCAACCCCCAGAGGGAGAGGAGGGGATGCGGCAGTTCCTGGACCAATTGAGGTTCCCGAAAGTGGAGGAGCGGGGGGTGGTAGGCCTGGGGGCACCGATTGGGGTGGACGAGGTTATTAAGGGACTGGGAAGCATGCAAGCAGGGAAGGCCCCGGGACCAGACGGGTTCCCGGTGGAATATTACAGAAAATATGTGGACTTGTTGGCCCCGTTGATGGTGAGGACGTTCAATGAGGCCAGGAAAGGGGGGACTCTACCCCCGACGATGTCGGAGGCGACGATATCGTTAATTTTGAAGAGGGATAAAGATCCGTTGCAGTGCGGGTCCTATAGACCCATTTCATTATTGAACGTGGACGCCACATTGTTGGCAAAGATACTGGCATCGAGGATAGAGGACTGTGTCCCGGGGGTGGTGCACGAAGACCAGACAGGGTTCGTAAAAGGGAGACCACTGAATGTTAACGTGCGACGACTATTAGGGGTGATAATGATGCCCCCAGTGGAGGGGGAGGCAGAGATAGTGGCGGCAATGGACGCAGAGAAGGCATTTGATAGGGTGGAGTGGGAGTATTTATGGAAAGTGTTAAGGAGGTTTGGGTTTGGGAACGGGTTTATTAGCTGGGTTAGACTTCTTTATGGGGCTCCAACGGCAAGCGTAGTTACAGGTCGACATAGATCGGAGTATTTCCGACTATATAGGGGAACAAGACAGGGATGCCCGCTGTCTCCATTGTTGTTCGCGTTGGCAATTGAACCTCTGGCCATGGCGTTGAGAGACTCCAGGAAATGGAGAGGGGTGATTAGAGGGGGAGAAGAACACCGAGTCTCGTTATACGCGGATGACCTATTGTTATATGTGTCGGACCCAGCGGGGGGGATGATAGAGGTTATGCGAATTTTGAAAGGTTTCGGGGATTTCTCGGGGTATAGGCTAAACATGGGGACGAGCGAATTATTTGTGATACATCCAGGGGACCAGAGTAGAGAGATAGAAGGCTTGCCTCTAAGGAAAGTGGAAAGAAACTTCCGATACCTGGGGATTCAGATCGCTAGGAGCTGGGGAACCTTGCACAGACTTAATCTGACACGGTTGGTAGAACAAATGGAGGAGGACTTCAAGAGGTGGGACATGCAGCCTCTATCGCTGGCGGGCAGGGTGCAAGCAATTAAGATGATGGTCCTCCCGAGGTTCTTATTTGTATTTCAATGTCTCCCTATACTAATCACTAAGACGTTTTTTAATAAAATAGACAGGAGCATCACGAGCTTCGTGTGGGCAGGGAAAGTTCCGAGAGTAAGGAGGGGGTTCCTTCAGCGTAGTAGGGACAGAGGAGGATTGGCACTACCGAACTTGGGCGATTAGTATTGGGCCGCCAATGTGGCAATGATACGTAAATGGATGATGGAGGGTGAGGGAGCGGCGTGGAAAAGACTGGAGAGAAAGTCCTGTAAAGGGACGAGTTTAGAGGCGCTGGTGATGGCGCCGCTACCGATCTCACCTAAAAAGTTTACCACGAACCCGGTGGTGGCAGCAACATTGAATATCTGGGGACAGTGGAGGCGACAGGGAGGGGTGCGGGGAGCCCTGGTGGGGTCCCCAATCAGGAACAACCATAGGTTCGCCCCAGGAAGAATGGATGGAGGATTTCAGAGCTGGTACCAGTTGGGAATTAGGAGGGTGGGAGATTTATTTATAGATGGGACTTTCGCAAGCTTGGGAGCATTGGAGGAAAAGTATAAGTTGCCCCGGGGAAATTTCTTGAGGTATATGCAGGTGAGGGCGTTCACAAGACAACAGGTGAGGGAATTTCCGTTGCTCCCGACACAGGGGATACAGGACAGGGTGCTTTCAGGGGTGTGGGTCGGAGAGGGCAAGGTGTCAGAGATTTACCGAGAGCTGAGGGAAGGGGGGGAGGGGTCGGTGGGCGAACTAAAAGGAAAGTGGGAAGAAGAACTAGGGGAGGAGATAGAGGAGGGTATGTGGGCTGATGCCCTAAGCAGGGTAAATTCCTCTTCCTCATGCGCCAGGCTTAGCCTGATTCAATTTAAGGTGCTACATAGAGCACACATAACGGGAGCAAGATTGAGCAGGTTCTTTGGAGTGGAGGACAAATGTGGGAGGTGTGGCGGGAGCCCGGCAAACCACGCACATATGTTTTGGGCGTGCCCGGCACTGGAAGGGTATTGGAAGGGAGTGACGGGAGTGATTTCGCGGGTGGTGAAGGCCCGGGTCAAACCAGGCTGGGGGTTAGCTCTATTTGGAGTTGCGGAAGAGCCGGGAGTGCAGGAGGCGAAAGAGGCCGACGTTGTGGCCTTTGCGTCCCTAGTAGCCCGGCGTAGGATTCTACTCATGTGGAAGGAGGCGAAACCCCCCGGACTGGAGGCCTGGGTAAATGATATGGCGGGGTTCATTAAACTGGAGCAGATAAAGTTTGCCCTGAGAGGATTGGCCCAAGGGTTCACCAGGCGGTGGCAGCCATTTCTCGACTACCTAGGGGAACGTTAGAGGAAAGACAGATGACCAGCAGCAGCAACCCAGGGGGAAGGGGGGGGGGGGAGGGGGGAGGGGGGGGGTTTAGTTTAGTTTAGGTCAAAGATAAAGAGGTTTTGTTACTTGTGTATTGTTAAAAATTTCTGTATTGTTATTGTTGCGTTTGCTTTGTAAGAGGGGAAAAATTGTTGTTTGGGAAAAAATTTTCAATAAAACATATTTTTTAAAAAAAAGTCAAAGCCCAATTACAAGAGTTGCAAGTTTTTATGGAGACGTTGGAAGTGTTAAAAAAAAGCTTTGAAAGAATGTAATCCATGGATAACTTTCTCCTGTGCTTGACAACAATGTCTGGACCAAGCTAATAAACATATCAATCACCCAGCCACTTTGACATTTAAAAAGACACAAATCATAAGCTCTTGAAACTACTTAACGCATGTCAACAAACATTGTAAAATTGACCACCGAGATCAGAGAGCCTGAACTGTCAATCAAACAATGTTTCCTCTGGGGAGCAACTGTTCCAGTCTTCTAATAGCTGTCTGGGCTCTCAAGCCAAGCAAACATAATGAGGCTTGGCTGAGAGTCCAGACAGCTATTACAATTGGAGAATACCAGCATCCCAGAGGAAACATTGGTTGATTGACAGCTTAGGCTTTCTAATCTCTGTGGTCAATTTCACAGTGTTTGTTGACACAAGTTGAGTATTTTAAACTTCAAAGGCCCTGGATGATTGACACTTTTATTAGTTTGGTCCAGACTTTTTTAAAGTATTGGAGAAAGATTTTTTTATACATGCTACTAGACACTAAGGTGTTAATTGGTTCTAGAAAGTGTACCATGGGTCAATGGGCACAGAAGTGCCAGAGCTTGGCATAGAGGACATGACGGGACATACTGGGTCGATCGAAGAGCAGAGCTTAGCATAGGGGGCAGGAGGTGACATAGGCTAATGGTAGGAGCACAGAGCTTGACTCCATGAAAATTGTGGAAGGGTAGGACATGCCAATCCCTGCAATGGAACCGGCCAGGTCAGGAGTGCTGGCTGCGGGCTTCTGACAGGAATCAGCTGCACCCTTTCAAGGCATTCCTGAAAATTAGACCGCCTGGGAATGTCATTTTTTTAAGGGCTCCTGAGTCAACCTGGTGAAAATCCAGGTCAGAGACACTAAACTTGCCAGATAATGTTAGGGCTTGCACTTTTCGACAACATGGTAAATCTTAATTATTGGCAAAGAGGCTATTTGGACTGGAAATTAACTTGTGCAAATCCAGAGTTCTCATTCCTTCAGATTTTAATTATTGTTGGAGATTTGTTTTAAAAATTAACTAAATACTTTTTTCTTGTCTTTTCCTCTTTCTCTCTTAATCCAATATTTCTTTCCATCGCTTTATTTCCTATGCCTAATTTGACAAGAGAATTCAACATTCTAACAGACACTTCCTGGTTCAGACTCTACTTTGCCCATTAACAGTTCTTCAGTCTGATTGTTTAAGGGGATACACAGATGCTTTCCTTGTTCACACAGGTCCCAGGTGCATTGTGGAGTATGCTGCTGTTTTTGGATCATTGGCTGAAAGGACCTTCCTGTACAAAACCCCATAGAAAAGCTAAGGGCAAATGCAAATGCCCTATGCTACCTTCTGATTCCGAAATGCGGGTCAATATAATTTGATTGCATTAGTACACATATCTCTGGGATCTAGAAACATTTTGATTTTGATATGTCTAATTTCCCAACCTTCACTAAATATTGAAAAATCAATAATTATGATTCCATCATTAGGTATAATTATAAATGCCATAATTTAAAGCAGACTTTCTTCATCTTAAAGACGAGTTAAAAACATGTCCCACTGGGGAGTGTGGTGTAACTATTTAGACTCAAAGAGCGGGTTCTTGATAATCCGATGGTTTGACCAAGGGTTTTAAGAGAATGATAGACCATATTGATGTGCGGCACGGTGTTTAGCACTGCTGCCTCACTGGTCTAGGGATCCGGGTTCAATTCCGGCCTCGGGTGACTGTGTTGTGTTTGCACTTTCTCCCCGTGTCTACGTGGGTTTCCTCCGGGTGCTCCCGTTTCCTCCCGCAGTCCAAAGATGTGCGGGTTAGGTGGACTGGCCATGCTAAATTGCCCCTTAGTGTCCAAAAGGTTAGGTGGGGTTACTGGGTTACAGGGACAGGGTGGAGGCGTTGGCTTAAGTAGGGTGCTGTTTCAATGGGTCGGTGCAGACTCAATGAGCGGAATGGCCTCCGTCTGCACTGTAAATTATCTGAGGATTTACTTTGTGTCGACCAATAGTTTCAATTGAATAGGTTAGATAACACTTGGGGGTCACTCTACAAGCTGCGTAACGGCAAGTTAGCTGAGATATTTAGAAGTTTTTGTTTTATTCTTCCACAGGATGTGGGCAACACTGACTAGATCGGCCTCTATTGTCCATCCCGAATCGCCCTTCAGAAGATGGTGATAAGCTCCCTTCTTGAACTGCTACAGTCGTGTGGTATTGGTCCACACACAATGCTGTTAGGGAGGGAGTTCCAGGATTTTGACTCAGTGACAGTTAAGGAACGGCGATATAGTTCCAAGTCAGGATGGTGTGTGACTTGAAGGGGAACTTGCAGGTGGTGGTGTTGCCCTTTGGCACCCGAGGCCAGTTCGACCTGCTTGCAGATGTTGATCAGTCTGTGCACCAACAGTGTATCCGAGCAGAAGACCGTGACATTGTCCGTGTACAGAGAGGCTTTGCCTTGAGTGCCTCCACTACCTGGGATCATCGCTCTTCTTACGCCCGAATCCTTCATGATGGACTCAGCAAAGGTTTGTATGCGACACACAAACAAGACGGGAGAGAGGGGGCAGTCCTGCCTGACTCCAGATTTTTTGGGAAAGCTTTCTGTCTCCCACCCATGGAATGAAACTGATGCTTGTGTGGAGCAGTTGGATCCAAACCTCATTTTGGAGAGCACATCCTTCATATAGGTGTGTGATACTCTGTCAAAGGCCTTCTCCTGGTCCAGGCTGCGAAGTCAGGTATTCACACCCTTGTTCTGCACAGAGGCAATCGTATCCCTGAGTAACGCGAGACTATCAGAGATCTTCCTGCGGGCACAGAGCAGGTCTGGTCAGGGTGGATCACCGACTGCCGAGCAGACCTGACCCGTAACGTCCTAGGGGCCTTCTGGAAAAGGAGATGGTGCGTCCTGGCGGATGCTTCCCTGAGCAGACTGTCAAGGCCATTTGGAATTCCACCGCCTCGTGGAATGTGCCTTTGCAAAGAAAGTCTGGCGAGAGATGAGGTGATTTTTTTCGGCGTTCCATCCCGTGCAGCTCGTGGATGCAGGACTCTGTGCTCTATGGGCTGTCCCCAGGGGGACACACACATCAGCTATTGCTGCAGGATCATCAACTCGGTGAAAGATGCTCTTTGCTCTGCCTGAAACATGTTGGTCCGCCTGAGCACAGAGTTGTTCCGAGTGTTGCAGATTGGCACATTCCATAGCCCAGGACTAAGTGCTGAGGGAGGCATTAAAGCTTTGGACAGCCGCAGGGGCTCAATGGGAAAGGTCGCAGTCTGGGAACTTTCCGCCAGAGTGAACTGAGGAGTGGAATTGTACAGAACACCCTCTGGATGAAATAATGTTTCCTCAGGTCTCCTCTAAACTACGTGCCCCTCCGTTAAACCTGCACCCTCTGATCTTTGACACCTCATCCATAGGGAAAAGATTCTTACGATCACCTATGCCTCTCATAATTTTGCAAACCTCTATCAGATCCCCCCTCAGCCTCCTCTGCTCCAGGGAAAACAAGCCCAGCCTATCCAATCTCCTCATAGCTGATACTTTCCATCCCAGGCAACATCCTGGTGAATCTCCTCTGCACCCCCTCCAGTGCAATCACATCCTTCCGATGGTGTGGCGACCGGAACTGCACACAAGATTCCATCTGTGGCCTAACCAATGTTTTATAAAGTTGTACCAAGACCTCCCAGCTCCTATATTCTGTACGCCGGCTAATGAAGGCAAGCATTCCGTATGCCTTCTTCACCCCCTCTCTATCTGTGCTGCCATCTTCAGGGATCTATGGACTTGTACACTAAGTTTCCTTTGTTCATCAATTCTCCCTAGGGACCTATCATTCATTGTGTCTATCCGACTAACATTAGACTTCCAAACGTGCTTCACCTCACACTTATGAGGATTAAATTCCATCTGCCATTGCCCTGGCCAACTTCCCAGCTGATCAATATCAGCCTGTAGCCTAACACTATCCTCCTCACTGTCAACAACAACACCAATTTCTGTGTCTTATGCAAACTTACTCATTATACCTTTTACATTCACATCCAAGTCATTAATGTTAGTAACAGGCAACAAAGGGCACAGCACTGCTCCCTGTGACACACTGCTGGTCACAGGCTACCAATCACAAAAGCAACCCTCCACTATCACCCTTTGCCTCCTATAGCAAGACATTTTGGATCTAATTTGCCAACTTGCCTTGGATCCCATGGGCACAATGCTGGCTTTAAATGCTCCTACCCTTACCCGACCCCGGTTGGGGCCCCTGCTGAGGAGTGCAGTACTGCATGCTACTATCATACTATCTGCAACACGGTAGTACAGTGGTTAGCACTGTTGCTTCACAGTGCCAGGGACCCAAGTTCGATTCCCAGCTTGGGTCAGCTTGTCTGTGCGGAGTCTGCACGTTCTCCCCGTGTCTGCGTGGGTTTCCTCCGGGTGCTCTGGTGTCCTCCCACAGTCCAAAGATGTGCGGGTTAGGTGGACTGGCCATGATAAATTGCCCCTTAGTTGGGGTTACTGGGTTATGGGAAAGGGTGGAGGTGTGGGCTTAGGTAGGGTGTTCTTTCAAGGGCCGGTGGCGACTCAATGGGCCGCGTGGCCATATTCTGCACTGTAAATTCTATGAGCAGACCGAATAAAGTTTATCTGCTTTGTGCGAATGGGTTCAACAGGTTAATCACATATCACACTCCCTGCACTGATTTTCAGACCTTGTCCAGTTTTTTGCCCCTATGATTCTGTGATGTAGTGAAAGGATTTCATAGACTCCCACAACCCGTGTGATTGGTTGGTAGGTGCCATCAACACCCACCATCATAGCTGAGTATATCAATGCAGAATTCAAAGCCAGTGTCTCCACTCAGCACATGCATGGAGCAGGATTTCAACCCTGTACCTATCGACCTACAGATAGGAATGCTACTAGTAAGCTAAAAACATGGGGCGGGGTTCTCCCCCCCCCACGCCGGGTGGGAGAATCGCCTGGGCGCTGCGCGAATCGCGCCACGCAGCCCCGACCCCCGCACGCGATTCTCCCCCCCCCCGGAAACCAGCGCCGCGCGATTCGCGGCGGGCCGCTCGGAGAACTGGCGAGCGGCGATTCTCCGGCCCGAATGGGCCGAGTGGCCGCTACGACACGACAGGTTCCCGCCGGCACCGTCCACCCCTGATTGCTGCCGGCGGGAACACTGGGGGGGGGGGCGGCCTGTGGGGGGGAGGGGGAGGGGGGCTCCTTCACCGGAGGGGGCCTGAGATGGAGTCTGGCTCACGATCGGGGCCCACCGATCGGCGGGCCGGCCTCTCCCCCTCCCCCCCCCCCCCACCCCGGCCTACCTCCTTCCGCGAGCGGCCCCAGAACACCGCCGCCATGTCGGTGAGGGGCCGGCGCGCGTAAGAAGTTCCCCGCGCATGCGCAGGATGGCGCGGCCCAACTGCGCACGCGCGGGTTGCATGGCGCCCATTTGGCGCCGCGTAAGGACGCTGGAGCGGCGTGAACCTGTGGGGGCCAGAACAGGTCGTGCCCGGGCCCTGTTCGCGCCATCGTGAAACGCGACGGCGTTCACGACGGCGCGGGCACTTAGTCCCGGGAGTGGAGAATCCCGCCCATGTTTCTTTCTGGGTTAATTCTCGGTAGAGATTTTGCGATGCACCATGCTGCTTTATTAATGAGCACTGCAGTGGAGGCCTGCTCCCACTTTATTGAGCTGACCATATAAGAGGGAGGGAACATACTATGAAAATGTGATCAATTCTTGTGAAGATATAGAAAGGTTTCCAAACAAAAATTCCTCTTTCACGTAATGGCTTTTATCAGAAGGTGACCTTTATCCGACTATTTAACTACATTGATCCAAAGCTTCAAATCTGCCTCCAGACACTGATTTACCTATTTTACTCAGGGCTGCAAACCACCAGTTTACTGACTTCAATAAAGTATTCATGAGGACGCGGTTATCTGTTCCCAACGTGCTTTTACGCCTGAACACTGACATTTTATTGGGTGTCTCTGAGTGGCAGCGGCCTCACGTGATGCACACAAAACACATTGTCATTTCCGAAGCAGCATGGAGGAGCAAATGGAAAAATATTTCCAAAGTAAAACGAAATGGCACAATTGGCGATCTGTAGGCCGAAGCCTAACCTGGAAGTAAGAGAATAATCAATGTATAATTCTACAGCTCTGCACCACACATGCCCCATTCATTCATAGTGCATTAAGCAGCACGGTAGTAGAGGCAGCAATTCCCAACCATAAAATAGAACAAGATAATAATAGGGACAGAGGAACAAAAGTAGGCCATTCAACCCCTTGAGCCCGTTTGCCATTCAATTAGATCATGGCTGATCTACATCTCATTCCCATCCCCATTTACTTGCCTTGCTTCTGTATCCAAGTGATGATGGTACACCTAGATTAGTAATAATGCTGTCTCCATTCCATTTATTCCTTGGGGGGTACACTGTGATTAATTGCATTCGCTCTGAAATTTTATAGGGGTTTTCCATGTCTCCTGCTGGAACGTCTCTGTTTCCCTGGTGGAGTCACAATGGCGGGACAGGATATTCTCTGTTGGCAATTCAGGAAGAGGGGGCGGGATTCTCTGATCCTGAGGCTAAGTGTTGACGTGTTTCACGACGGCGTCAACAAGCCCCCCAAGAGCAGTGATTCCGAGCCCCTCAGGTGGGCCAGCACGGCACTGGAGCGACCCACGCGGTTCCAGCTGCTGATACCGGCGTCAAATGGGCACCGCGGGTCTGCACATGCGCGCTGTGACCGGCGTGAATGCGCGCTGCGACCGGTGCGATTGCGCGCATGCGCGGTGGTTTCCTTCTACGCGCCGGCTCCGCCGCAACATGGCGTAGGGCTACAGGGGCCGACGCGGAGCAAAAGTGGTCCCCAGCCCGAGAGGCCGGCTTGCCAATCGGTATGCCTCGATCGCGGGCCAGGCCACAGCGGGACCCCCCCCCCGGGACCCCCCCCCCCTCCCCCCCAACTCCCCCCCAACCAGGCCGCTCCCGGAAGGTTGCACACCGAGGTCCCGCCGGGTAAGAACTCATGTGGATGGCGCCCGGCGGGACTCGGATTTTCTTTGCAGCCACTCGGTCCATCCCGGATGGAGAATCGCGAGAGGGGTGGGGGGGGGGGCGCATTGAGCGCCCCCGACCGGCGCCGCGCCGCCGCCAATGGCTCCGTTTCCCCGGGGAAGCGGCAGACCGGCGTCGGGGCGGCGTGGTGCGATTCGCACCAGGCCCCGCGATTCTCCGGCCCGGCGCGGGCTGAGAGAATCCCGCCCAAGGCGCCTTTCTTGCCTTGGCTTCGGAAATTTCTTGCCTGCCTTCCACTGGTAGATTTGGGATAACAGAACCGCCGATCAGGACCTCTCCCTCCATTTACAGGATTTAGGGTCAATCCTGTTGCTGCAATGTCACAAGGACCGACGTGATGCGCGTGTGGAGAATGTACCAGCGGCAGCCACAACTTGGTGGGGGGGCGGCGAGAAAGATCAAAACAGCATCTGTGGAGAGAAAGTTTTCAGGTCGATGACTTTTCATCAGATCTGAGGAAAGATAGAACTGTAATAGGTTTCGAATAAATGAAAGGGGGTTGGAGCGAGGAAGAACCAATGGAAAGACCTTTGATTGGCTGGCCGGAAGAAGAGAGGTTTAATAGTACAAAAACCAAAGTGATTGGTAATGGGTAAAATAAAGAAGCAAAGGATATCGCCAGCTGTAGGGTGGCACAGTGGTTGGCACTGCTGTCTCACAGCGCCAGGGACCCTTGTTCGATTCCGGCCTTGGGTGACTGCGGAGTCTGCACGTTCTCCCCGTGTCTGCGTGGGTTTCCTCCGGGTGTTCCAGCTTCCTCCCACAATCCAAAGATGTGGTTAGGTGGATTGGCCACGCTAAATTGCCCATTAGTGCCTGTGGTGAATATATTACTGCTACCATTCACCATTATATTACATTACATTGTATTGGATTATGTTGATACCCTTGTGGGCTCCGCCTATGGCTCCGCCCCCTCGGGGGAGGTATATAGATCTGCAGCCTGTAGGTGGCACTCGGTACAGAGCAGTCGCAGGCAGGCACAGTTCTAGCTGATTAAAACCACTGTTCACTTCAACTCTCCGTCTCATGTGAATTGATGGTCACATCAGTGCCCAGGGATTTGCAGGTTAAGTTTACAGGGTTAGGGGTATCGGGCGGAGGGGACCGGTGCCGACTCAATGCTTCTGCACTGTGGGGATTCCTCGAGCGGCTGGATAGCAGCCAGCTGGCGCATTAAAGAAAACAAGACAGAGCTAAAACAACGGGAAAAAATCAGTCAACACAAAATAGAGGCAGAGGTTATGATTTAAAATTGTTGAACTCAAATGGTGAATCCAGAGAGCTGAAGGATGCCAATAAAGTCAAAAGGTGAGGTGCTGTTCCTCAAGCTTGCGTTGAGCTTCATTGGAGCACTGCAGGCCGAGGGCAGAGTGCGAGCAAGGTGGATAATTCAAATGATAAATGTCAGGAAGTTCGGGATCATTGTTACAGACTGACCGTAAATGTTCCACAAAGCGGTCACCAGCCTATATACAGATATACAGAGCCACATGGTGAGGAGTGAATGCAGAATACTAAATTGAAAGGTGTACACGTAAGTCGCTGTTTCATGCGGTGGGAGTTTCTGGGACCTTGGATGATGTGAAGGGAGGAGGTAAAAGGACAGTGTTACATCTCCTGCGATTGGATAGAAAGCAGCTTTAGGAAAGAGGGTGATTGCGGAGTGCATCAGGGTGTCATAGAGGGAAGAATGCCTTTGAAATGCTGAAAGGGGAGGGTAGGGGAAGACGTGCTTGGTGGTGGCATCATGCTGGAGGCGGCTGCCTTCTCACAGAGGTGGGCAGCCAACCCATCCGATTAAGGCCCCTTCTACACTTCCGGAAGTTTGCCAATGTCGGACCGGCCTCCCATCCTTAATTGGCTGGCAAATTTGGGAGCAGCCTGTTAATTGGCTGCCTGCCATAAGGTTGTGACGTGTGCGAGTATCGGGCACCAGTGTGCTTGGGCCCTGGAAATGGTGCTCACCTTCATTTACTTATCAAGTCTAGAAGAAAGCAGCACGGTAGCACTGTGGATAGCACAATTGCTTCACAGCTCCAGGGTCCCACGTTCGATTCCCGGCTGGGTCACTGTTTGTGCGGAGTCTGCACGTTCTCCCCGTGTCTGCGTGGGTTTCCTCCGGGTGCTCCAGCTTCCTCCCACAATCCAAAGATGTGGTTAGGTGGATTGGCCACGCTAAATTGCCCATTAGTGCCTGTGGTGAATATATTACTGCTACCATTCACCATTGTATTACATTACATTGTATTGGATTATGTTGATACCCTTGTGGGCTCCGCCTATGGCTCTGCCTATGGCTCCGCCCCCTCGGGGGAGGTATATAGATCTGCAGCCTGTAGGTGGCACTCAGTACAGAGCAGTCGCAGGCAGGCACAGTTCTAGCTGATTAAAACCACTGTTCACTTCAACTCTCCGTCTCATGTGAATTGATAGTCACATCAGTGCCCAGGGATTTGCAGGTTAAGTTTACAGGGTTAGGGGTATCGGGCGGAGGGGACCGGTGCCGACTCAATGCTTCTGCACTGTGGGGATTCCTCGAGCGGCTGGATAGCAGCCATCTGGCTCATTAAAGAAAACAAGACAGAGCTAAAACAACGGGAAAAAATCAGTCAACACAAAATAGAGGCAGAGGTTATGATTTAAAATTGTTGAACTCAAATGGTGAATCCAGAGAGCTGAAGGATGCCAATAAAGTCAAAAGGTGAGGTGCTGTTCCTCAAGCTTGCGTTGAGCTTCATTGGAGCACTGCAGGCCGAGGGCAGAGTGCGAGCAAGGTGGATAATTCAAATGATAAATGTCAGGAAGTTCGGGATCATTGTTACAGACTGACCGTAAATGTTCCACAAAGCGGTCACCAGCCTATATACAGATATACAGAGCCACATGGTGAGGAGTGAATGCAGAATACTAAATTGAAAGGTGTACACGTAAGTCGCTGTTTCACGCGGTGGGAGTTTCTGGGACCTTGGATGATGTGAAGGGAGGAGGTAAAAGGACAGTGTTACATCTCCTGCGATTGGATAGAAAGCAGCTTTAGGAAAGAGGGTGATTGCGGAGTGCATCAGGGTGTCATAGAGGGAAGAATGCCTTTGAAATGCTGAAAGGGGAGGGTAGGGGAAGACGTGCTTGGTGGTGGCATCATGCTGGAGGCGGCTGCCTTCTCACAGAGGTGGGCAGCCAACCCATCCGATTAAGGCCCCTTCTACACTTCCGGAAGTTTGCCAATGTCGGACCGGCCTCCCATCCTTAATTGGCTGGCAAATTTGGGAGCAGCCTGTTAATTGGCTGCCTGCCATAAGGTTGTGACGTGTGCGAGTATCGGGCACCAGTGTGCTTGGGCCCTGGAAATGGTGCTCACCTTCATTTACTTATCAAGTCTAGAAGAAAGCAGCACGGTAGCACTGTGGATAGCACAATTGCTTCACAGCTCCAGGGTCCCACGTTCGATTCCCGGCTGGGTCACTGTTTGTGCGGAGTCTGCACGTTCTCCCCGTGTCTGCGTGAGTTTCCTCCGGGTGCTCCGGTTTCCTCCCACAGTCCAAAGATGTACAGGTTAGGTGGATTGGCCGTGCTAAATTGCCCTTAGTGTCCAAAATCGCCTTAGTGTTGGTTGAGTGGGGTTACTGGGTTATGGGGATGGGGTGGTGTGGGCTTGGGTAGGGTGTTCTTTCTAAGAGCTGGTGCAGACTCGATGGGCCGAATGGCCTCCTTCTGCACTGTAAATTCTATGAAATCTATGAAAGAAACTGGCCTTGTCATTTGTTCCATCACGCCAGCATTCTCTTTGCAATTTGTAATATTACCTTTGGGGCTTTTGCCTACGTGTTTCTGTTGCCTTTTCCATTTTCTATTTATTGAAGCAATTGCTTTTCATTTAATCTATTTGATATTTCACCTTAAGAATCTACAGCCACTGCAAACACAGGTCAGATGATGGAAATGTATAAGACACAGAAAACGATGTTTTGGGGGTTAATCATCCATAGAAATGTAAGACTGATTATGGAGAGAGTCAGGAGGGGGTGAAAGTGGGTCTCCTCCCTCTGAGAAAGCACGCTGGCGGAAATAAAATAAATATGGAAACATGAACTATCCAATTCCTGCTGCCCCTGGGAAGTGACGTATTTAATATGAACCGAAGGTTGAAAAGTTAGGCTTTGAGGCACACAAGCACCCCAGGACCTCAATGTGTACTGATTTTTGCACTGCTAAGCCATGCGCTGCATTACATAACCATTACATTTCCTGTAGAGTAACATGCAGTACAGCGTGTAAGACAAATCCAGACTGATGCACCATCAATTACACAAAGACGGGAATTTGGATGCAATCGAGGCTTTATTACACTAAGATGTGTGGCCTCCTACAGCAGCTGGCGAAATGGCTGCTGTACGAGGAGCACACATATTTATACTCCGCCTACTGGCAGAGCCAGGAGGCAGGGAACTACCCCTGTACCTGTAGTACAGGGCCTTACCACAAAGCACCTAATATATACATCAGTGGTGACTACCACATTCACCCCCTGTTAAAATTGAGTCCGGCGGGGGTGGTGGAGAACTATATACAAGTTTTAAAGTGTAGGAAAAAAATTGAGTCCAGCGGGGGTGGAGCAGAGTTATACAGACGGATGATGTCTTTTTTTTAAAGAGTCCCGATCAAGTTACAGGTTCAGTCGGTCCGGAGCGTTGATCTGCCGTTGGGAGCGCCGCAGTGATGGCGGTGATTCCGGTGTCGGTCTGGTCTTCGGTGACTCCGGGAGCGTGCCGAAATCCTCTTCATCCTCGGGCGTGGGCAGGGGGAGGACGGATTGTCCTGGGGCGGGGGTTGCGGCTGGGTGCGCCGGGGGAGGGGAGGGTGGCGCCGGGCCGGAGGGGTGTGTGTGTGTGGGACCAGCTGGTGCCAGGTCCCTGAGGGAGACAGTATCTTGGCGGACGTCGGGGTACGCTACGTAGGTGTACAGTGGGTTGGCGTGGAGTAACTGTACCCTCTCAACCAAGTCCGGGTCCGCCTTGTGGAGTCGTACATGCTTCCGGAGGAGCACGGGTCCTGGAGCTGCGAGCCAAGTTGGGAGCGACACCCCGGAGATGGACTTCCTGGGGAAGGCAAAGAGACGTGTCATTAGTCGCAGTGCATAGGAGCGACCAAATGGAGTGCAGTGCGTCGGGGAGGACCTCCTGCCAGCGGGAGGCCGGGAGATTTCTGGACCGTAGGGCCAGCTGGAGGGCCCTACAGACCGTCCCATTCTCCCTCTCCACCTGCCCGTTTCCCCGGGGGTTACAGCTGGTCGTCCTGCTCGAGGCGATACCCTTGTTGAGCAGGAACTGACGCAGCTCATCGCTCATGAATGAGGATCCCCTGTCGCTGTGGACGTAGGCGGGGAAGCCGAACAGAGCGAAGATGGTGATGAGAGTTTTGATGACGGTGGCAGACGTCATGTCGGGGCATGGGATGGTGAAGGGGAATCTGGAATATTCATCGACCACACTGAGGAAGTACGTGTCACGGTCGGTGGAGGGGAGGAGCCCTTTGAAGTCCACGCTGAGGCGGTCAAAGGGGCGGGAGGCCTTCACCAGGCGCACAAGGTCTGGCTGGTAGAAGTGCGGTTTGCACTCCGCACAGACCTGGCAGTCTCTGGCGATTGCCCTGACTTCCTTGATGGAGTAGGGCAGATTGCGGGCCTTGATGAAGTGGTACAAACGTGTGACCCCCGGATGACAGAGGTTGTCGTGCAGAGTCCGGAGACGGTCCACCTGTGCGCTGGCACATGTACCTCGGGATAGGGCATTGGGGGGCTCGTTCAGCTTACCGGGGCGATACAAAATCTCGTAGTTGTAGGTGGAGAGCTCGATCCTCCATCTCAAGATTTTATTGTTTTGATCTTGCCCCGCTGTGTGTTGTTAAACATGAAAGTTACCGACAGTTGGTCAGTGAGGAGAGTGAATCTCCTGCTGGCCAGGTAATGCCTCCAATGCCGCACAGCTTCAACGATGGCTTGGGCCTCTTTTTCGATGGAGGAATGCCGAATTTCGGAGGCATGAAGGGTTCGTGAAAAGAATGCCACGGGCCTGCCTGCCTGGTTGAGGCTGGCGGCAGACGTTGCTCTCGACTTGAAATGGTAACGTCTCGTCGACTGCGTGCATCGCGGCCTTGGCGATGTCAGTCTTAATATGGTTGAAGGCCTGGTGAGCCTCGGCCGTTAGGGGAAAAAGAGTGGAGTGAATGAGTGGGCAGGCCTTGTCCGCATAATTTGGGACCCACTGGGCATAGTAAGAAAAGAACCCCAGGCAACGTTTGAGGGCCTTGGGGCAGTGGGGGAGGGGGAGTTCCATGAGGGGGAGCATGCGGTTGGGATCGGGCCCCAGAATGCCGTTCTGGACCACATAGCCGAGGATGGCTAAGCGGCTCGTGCTGAACACGCACTTCTCCTTGTTCTAAGTTAGGTTGAGGAGAGTGGCGGTGTGGAGAAATTTGGCAAGGTTGGCGTCATGACCCTGCTGATCGTGGCCGCAGATGGTGACATTGTCTAGGTACAGGAAAGTGGCCCGCAGCCCATACCGGTCAACCATTCGGTCCATTTCCCGTTGGAAAACCGAGATCCCATTGGTGACGCCAAAGGGAAACCTAAGAAAGTGGCGAAGGCAGTGTATGGGCGGTCCACTTTACGGATGGGGAGCTGGTGGTAGGCGGATTTTAGGTCGACA
The DNA here is from genome assembly GCF_047496885.1 of Scyliorhinus torazame. NCBI lineage: Eukaryota > Metazoa > Chordata > Chondrichthyes > Carcharhiniformes > Scyliorhinidae > Scyliorhinus > Scyliorhinus torazame. Next base: position 180,323,021 of record NC_092723.1, on the reverse strand, counting down.
GTTGAGAAGACCCGGTACTGTGCAATCTGATTGACCATATCAGATATGCGTGGGAGTGGGTACGCGTCGAGCTGCGTGTACCGATTGATGGTCTGGCTGTAGTCCACGACCATTCTGTGTTTCTCCCCAGTTTTCACAACTACCACTTGGGCTCTCCAGACGCTGTTGCTGGCCTCGATGATGCCTTCCCGAAGAAGTTGCTAGACTTCGGACCTGATGAAGGTCCTGTCCTGGGTGCTATACCATCTGCCCCTGGTGGCGATGGGTTTGCAATCTGGGGTTAAGTTTGCAAATAGGGAAGGTGGGCCGCACACAGTAAGGGGTGGTAGGGGTCTGCCGAATTTCAATGTTAGGCTCTGGAGGTTGCACTTGAAGTCCAGGCCGAGTTGCAAGGCAGCGCAGAGGTTGGGGAGGATATAGAAGCGACCCAGGCGATTCTCCCAACCGGCAAAGTCACAGCAGGAGTTCAGGAAGCACCCCCCCCTCCTTCATTGGACAGTGTGTTTGAGCGTGTTCTTGTGTGATGGCATGTGCTGGTGTAACTGTGTGTTTTGGGTTTCTCCTATATGCTTGTGAGGCCGCACGTGTATCAATCTGAAATGAAATGAAATGAAAATCGCTTATTGTCACAAGTAGGCTTCAAATGAAGTTACTGTGAAAAGCCCCTAGTCGCCACATTCCGGCGCCTGTTCGGGGAGGCTGTTACGGGAATTGAACCTGCGCTGCCGGCCTGCCTTGGTCTGCTTTCAAAGCCAGCGATTTAGCCCTGTGGGTGTTTACTTCTGACTTTGAGAAAAGCTCATAAAGATCTAGCGATTTCTGTGACATTGGTTTTCTCTTTCCCAATGCCAGATTAAATCTGACACAAAGTCATGGGGTTCTCCAGTCATCCAGCAGCAGTGATGTCATCAACAGCCAATCATATTGAAATATTTTCACAGACAGCAAGTCAGGAAATTAAAAATAAGGAGAATGTTTTATCATAATGGAGAAATTTGACATTCCACGAACATAATATTAGCTTTTCAGGACCAGTAAGTCTGTTTAGCTGTAATTAAGAAGGTAGTACGCTATTAAAAATTTGGTTCCAACAAGGTGTAACCTTTTCCAAGGGTTTTTACAGTGTGGCTTACAACACAAAATGAACATTTTCATAAATTCTCTGATTGCTTCGTGTTTGGACTCTGGGGGATCTCTGGAGAAGCATGGAATAGTTGACAGCAACCTTTTAGGCAGCCTTTATAATAATAATAAAGATATAATAAATCGCTTACTGTCACAAGTCGGCTTCAAATGAAGTTACTGTGAAAAGCCCCTAGTCGCCACATTCTGGCGCCTGTTCGGGGAGGCCGGTACGGGAATTGAACCGTGCTGCTGGCCTGCCTTGGTCTGCTTTGAAAGCCAGCGATTTAGCCAGTGTGCTAAACCAGCCCCTGCAGCACGGTAGCACAGTGGTTAGCACTGTGGCTTCACAGCGCCAGGGTCCAAGCTCCGATTCCCGGCTGGGTCAATGTCTGTGTGGAGTCTGCACGTTCTCCTTGTGTCTCCATGGGTTTCCTCCGGTGCTCCGGTTTCCTCCCACAAGTCCCGAAAGACGTGCTGTTAGGTGAACTGAACATTCTAAATTCTCCCTCTGTGTACCCGAGTGTGGCGACTAGGGACTTTTCACAGTAACTTCATTGCAATGTTAATGTAAGCCGACTTGTGACAATAAAGATTATTATTATCACTATTTTGGATTTCCACATTATCCTTCGCATGTACAGATTCTTGAAGTTGCTGTCAGTTTCAGTGGTGCGATGACACTGTGGTTACTGATGCAAAATCTGGAACACTGTGTGTGTGTGTGTGTGTGTGTGTAGGTGTGTGACTGACTGCATGGGCAGAATGTTTGATACCTGGGAGGTGAGGGGCGCACAGTTAAATAGACCAGTAGGTGTAGCGTACCGGCCTTCCGATGTGGTCCCACCTCCCGTCGGTTTTTGAGGACAGAGGTTGGAGCCTTGTTGCAAGCTGACCTGGTCCCAATGGGGTGGATCAGCTTTTGAGTATGAGGCCCATGGTTGGGATTACGGCAGAATTCTAAAAACTGTGAAACTTGGGAAAAATGTGAAAATTGTGTGCCCAAACCATCTGATTAACCCTCTATTCATTTAAATTGCCAGAAAACCAGGGGTTGCAGATTGAAGTTTCCTAAATATTCATCCCTATGAGGTCTACCCCAGGCTGGGAGTATCAAGGAATCAACTCTAATATTGGCTCCTGCTGGATGGTGATATTTTACAACATGTTAATATCGTAACTCCACTCTTTATTGAGCCTCTACTGTTGAATATTTTAATCTATTATTGATTAATTCATTCCTGTTAAAAAATGTGCTGTTTTTCTACTGACACTGGCTCAGATGGGATTCCAGCACATCCATTAGCCACTTCCCAGAGATTTTTAGGGGCAGCACGGTAGCACAAGTGGATAGCACTGTTGCTTCACAGCTCCAGGGTCCCAGGTTCGATTCGCAGCTTGGGTCACTGTCTGTGCGGAGTCTGCACATTCTCCCAGTGTCTGCGTGGGTTTCCTCCGGGTGCTCCGGTTTCCTCCCACAGTCCAAAGACGTGAGGGTTAGGTGGATTGGCCGTGCTAAATTGCCCTTAGTGTGCAAAAAGGTTAGGAGGGGGTTATTGGGTTACGGGGAGAGGGTGGAAGTGAGGGCTTAAGCGGGTCGGTGCAGACTCGATGGGCCGAATGGCCTCCTTCTGCACTGTATGTTCAATGTTCTACTCTGCAAAATAAGGCTGCATCAAACCAAACAGATTTACAGCACAGTAGTGGCAAAACTTTCCATGTTCCACCAATGTTCTGCATAAAGCAATTTCTCCTAATCTCCCGCCTTATTTTCTTAGTCACACTTTTTCTTTGAAAAATATTTCCTTGAGGCATTTATATATTTACACATCAAACACAACTATAAAACAAAACAAGCCAATAGGGCTGGAAATAATAAACTAACTAAATAGCTAACACTCCCCACCATTCCTATTCTACTTCCCCCGGCTGCCATCTCTTCGTCACACTTTTCAAAAAAATTTTTTATTAAACGCATTTTCAAATATATACGTAACAAAAGCCAACCGCGGCAACAGGAAACAACCCCTTCCTCCCTATACACCCCCCCAACAACCACCCACTCTCCCAGCTGCAGCCCCAGCACCCGCCCCCGCCCCCTTATCTACTTTTTCACCCAAAGGCCCTAGCCCAAACAGATAAAAGCAAACTCCACCCCCCGCCCGCTGACGACGCGGTACTCCTTAAAGAAGTTGATGAACGGTTTCCACCTCGAGGTGAACCCCATCTCGAATGGCGAACTTGATCTGCTCCAAATGCTAAAACTCTGCCAAATTGTTCACCCATATCCCTGCCCTCGGGGGCTGCGGGTCCCACCAGCACAACAGAATCCGTCTCCGGGCTGTCAGGGAGGCAAAGGCCAACACGTCGGCCTCTTTCCCTACCTGGTCTCTTGGATCCTTCGACACACCAAATATCCCCACCTCCAGCCGAGGTGCTACCTCTACCCCCAAAGTCTTTGACATTCCGTCCACAAATCCCGTCCAAAACCCCCTCAACCTCGGACACGGCCAGAACACATGGACATGATTCGCCAGCCTCCCCCGCACACCGCCCACCCCTATCTACCACCCTTGAAAAGAACTGACTGATCCTGTACACCGCCATGTGGACCCTGTGCATCACTTTAAGCTGCATGACGGTTAGTCTTGTGCACAATGTGGACGCATTAACCCTCCGCAAAGCTTCACTCCAGCGCCCAGCGCACCACCCAGCTCCTCCTCCCACTTCCGCCTAACGTGCTTCACGGGAGCACTCTCTCTTTTCAACAGCTCCCCATATCCAGCTGCAACCTTGCCCTCCCCTAGTTCACCCTCGGACAGGAGTTTATCCTACAACACCGGGGCCAGTCACATCGGGTACGACGGCACCTTCTTCCTCATGAAGTCCCTAACCTACAGATATCTGAACCTATTCCCCTTCGGAAACTGGTCCGTCCCCCCTCCAGCTCCGCAAACTTCTCTCCAACAAACAATTCCCCAAAATATTCTATCCCCACCTGCCGCCATGCCCGGAACCTTAGCGCAAATCGAAGCCCACAGGGTCATGCCTTCCATTCCAAAGTTCAGCCAACACTGGTTCCACACCCTCAGTGCTGATACCACCACCGGGCTCGTGGAGTACCTGACCGGTGGGCATGGGACGGACGCCAAGAACAGTGCCCTCAAACTGGTTCCCTTACACAAGGCCAACTTCATCTGCCCTCAAACTGATTGCTCTTCCACCGCCCATCTCCTAACCATTGCAATGTTTGCTGCCCAATAGTAGTTTAGCAAGCTCGGCAATGCTACCCCCCCCCCCCCCCACCACCACCCCCCACACCCCTGTCAATCCCTCTCCAAAAACGCCCTCCTTACCAGACCACACAAACCTCAAAATCATCCCATTAACCTTCCTAGGAAAAGGATTTGGGCACAAGAATCGTGAGGTTCTGGAACACAAACAAAAACTTCGGCAACACCGTCATCTTTAACATCTGGACTCAGCCAGCCAACGATAATGGCAGCACATCCCAACCTCTTAAAGTCTGCCTTCATTCCCTCCGCCAACTGCGCCAATTTATGCAGCTGAGCCCAACTCGGCACTACCTGTATCCTAAGATAACAAAAACTTTAAATTTGCGTAGCGAAGGATACTGAATTGCTCAGTGGGAGCGCAAATCATGTGCCATTCAGCTCCGGTGGGAGAACACGGGTGGCTGGATTCTCTGGCCATGTCCGACTGCCGACCGGAGAATCCTGCCTGAGATCGATGGACTGCCTGATGTCCTGGTCAATATTTATCCCTCAGTCAAAATTGGTAAAGCAGACATTCTAGTCATTTATCTCATTGCTGTTTTTAGGACCTGGTTGTGCACCGATTTCCTGCTGCATTTCCTAGGTTACAACAGTGACTACACTTTATGACTATTAGTGCACGGGGGCATCTTGAGGTAGTAAAAGGTGTGACATTTACACAAGTATTTCTTTCTCTGGTAGATTAGGCAACAGGGTATATGTCTTTGTGAATATTTCCTCTCTGTTCAGCCTTTCAGACAAAGCCACAAAAGTATTATACTTATATAACAATCTCGCCAGAAATATGGAGGGAAATGCTATTTCTGACCTAAGTATCCATACCCCAGCACTCTCCACTTGTAGAGAGATACTGACCATCTACCCTCTCTAGCAGCGCTAGATTCCTGTTCTTCAAAATTGTGTTTTCCTTTTGTGCAAGGAATGAGCCACTCCCTGGGTAGGATAGTGTTGCCGCCATTAAGGGAAGGGAATGGGTGGAATATTTCAATACCTGTCCAAGGCTTTGACATTGAATATAACAGACCTGCCAATCTCCCCTCAATTTAATACCCAGTAATTAAAACGGAAATTAGCTGCAGTAATTATTTTCTCCCGGTGGAGTGCAAAGTCCAATCTGTAGATGCTACTTTGATTATACGACTAATTGACCAATATACCTTTCAATTATACAGCATGGAAGGAAGCCCTAAGTAGGCTCTCTCAGCATTATTGTAAAATAGCTTCCATCAGAATTAAAGAAACAAACAGATTGAGAGTACAGGGCAGAACCAGCGAATAGCACAGGGTCACAACACAGAGCACAGTCAGAGTACGGTTCAGATCCAGAGTAATACAGAACCAGAGAACAGAACTGGGCCGGAGTATAGCATTGAGGTCGACAATAGGTCAGAGCCACTGAAAAACATGAGCCACAAAACAGCACACAGGGCCACCACGGGAGAGAATATAGAACCCGGGAATCTAACAGCCACATAAAGAGCCTCAAAGTACAAAGCCTCAGAATAATGCAGAGCTGAGGATAGATTATCAGTCTGTGCATCCTCTGCACAGATCAAAATATTGGCCTACCTTATATAAATGTGCCTGAGAGCCTCAAGTCCATTAATGGCTGGCTGTATTGCCCAAACAAGTGCTTACAACACAACATTTGTAATGCAGCGCCACAGACAACATTATATTTCAACTTGGCAACGTGTTTGAAAGAATTCTGGCTCAATTCAATGTGCTTCAGATGCAGAGTTTATAAAAGCCAATGACTCATAGTCAAGTGATTAACAACGGCGTCACATTTAAATAAAAAGAGATTGAGCCCATTAGTCAACTAATTTATACAGAAGAATCGTTCCTCTTATTAAATCGATTGTAGCTCAGAAATGAAGGGGGAAAGGCGACAGAAGTGAAGTTGTAATGAAGGGGCTGCTAGCCTGAACACTAATGGAGGGTTTTCCACTTCACTACTTCTGCATTGGAGAACACAGGAAATATTTTTTAATTAGCATTATGGCCCTCACACTAATCACTAAGGGAGAGAGGTGGGGGGGGGGGCAGCTTAAATCATAGCCAGCGCTGTGAATTTACAGCCTGGCAATCAATGAAAAGATCTCTCTCGTACAGAGTGCTCCATTGCTATCGGTATCTGGTACGATCACATCAGCTGCAGTAACAAATGGTGCAACAATCAGCGAGCATTTCAAACCAGCACAATGGATGCGTCCCTTAAACTGTTGTCCATTAATAACCATGTCCGTATCCACATATTTCAAAACTTCCTTTAGGCGTGTCCTGAATCTCACCTGCGAGCACGCATATGCAGAGACATACAGGGTCAAGATTGCTGAGGTGCTTTTACAGACCAATTACCAGGTGGAAAACGACTCCCTCGACACTGAGGGTACTTTTGGCGGCGTTAGCGACATGCTGTGTGCTCCAATATGGGTTTAGTACAGCAATAAATGTTTATTACATTTGAGCTAAAAGCAGCGGTTTAGGAGGCAAATCCAATCAGCTTAAGTGACTTGGATACTTGAGGTGCCACCAACAGATAAGTCACTTTCCAACTAGTTTTCAATACGATTGATACACCTAAGTCTGTACATTTATCTTCATTCCAGAAGAAAAAATGCTGGAAAATCTCAGCAGGTCTGGCAGCATCTGTAGGGAGAGAAAAGAGCTAATGTTTCGATTCCAGATGACCCTTTGCCAGAGCCATTTATCTTCATTTTTCTCAATGTGTTAACATTTCCAATATAAAATATGCATTTCTTTTCTCCCAGTTTTCTCCTCCTCACTCTTAATGCTGCCAATGCTTAAGAAACATACTGATCACCCGCTGCGACTGACTAATGCCTCATCGGTGCATTTTACACCAGAAGTACTCGCTAACGTTTGTTTCAAAGACCCAGCAGGGACTTGCGAGTTCCTCTCCTTCAGACCCGTCCTAAGGTAGTTAACAAAATAAAAACAGAGGTGACACGAGGAGACATCAATTCGCCACACTGCAAGGTGTTGGGATCTGGAATCACTATCTGAATGGCTGGTGGCAGCAAATTCAACAGTATTTTTCAAAGGAAAACTGTGTGAATATTTTGTGCTCACGTCCCTGGAGTGGGACTTGAACTCAACAACGTTCGGCGATCGGCTGGTGAATACCCGTTTCCGACCAAATTGGGGGTGGCTCCGCCCTCTCCAAAGCCGCTTACTCACAGTGAACCAGCTCTGCTGGACACGAGGACCTTTTATGAACAAGAGCTGTTCATGACCAGCAGGGGTGAGGGGTGAGGGGTGGGGGGGGGGGGGGAAATTTCTAGCTAGGTAAGACGTCTTACAGCACCAGGTTAAAGTCCAACAGGTTTGTTTCAAACACTAGCTTTCGGAGCACTGCTCCTTCCTCAGGTGAATGTAGTGAAGCAGCAGTGCTCCGAAAGCTAGTGCTTGAAACAAACCTGTTGGGCTTTAACCTGGTGTTGTAAGACTTCTTACTGTGCTCACCCCAGTCCAACGCCGGCGTCTCCAAATCACAATTTCTAGCTAACCACTTCAAAGTCACTCAACCATGAAGGGAGGTGATTGGAAAGCACTTAATCCTGTTTGAAGTGGTCCAGCAGCTGTCAATCAAAGCTTGATGTTTATAAACATTGTGGTTAGAGCACTTCAAAGTTATTCAACTGTGAAGGGAGATGAATGGAACAATGCTGACAGTTGGAGGCGTGTGAAAGCTGGAGATCAGAGCCAAGTAAAATCAGCATCAAAGAGAAATGAATGAATGGCTTGCAGATCAAAAATCTGAGTGGGTTTTAACCCAGCTGACTGGATTTCTCTTTCCAGGACCTGACAGGAGCTCCTTCTTGTGTCTGGGCCAGCAGGTGTATTACCCGGATGAATGCTAAAGCAATGATTTTTTTCACTGCCTCTGTCTGGACTGCTCTCGAGCTTCCAGGTAGGGGTCTCTCCTCATTCAGGGGGTCTCTAGGGCGGTCTCTTTATTTTGGGATCCGCTGGTGGGGTAGGCAGGTCTTGCATTGGGGAAGGATGGCCCTTCAATTGACCTTGGGGGCAGCTCCCTTAAAGAGTTACCCCCTTGGCCCACCGCTAGGTCTACTGCATCATGGCCATGTTTGTCAGGGCCAGTAGTGATTCCCGGCCCAGAGAACCGGAGAATCACGAGGCCCAGGAGAATGAGAATTTAGCCCCTTACAAAGCGAAGGACTTTCACTAAACTGTGAGGTCTTTTATAGTTGAATTTCTAGGAAGTTTGTTCTCTGTGAATTTGGGGTTGGGACAGGTTGAGGGGGAGAATCCTTCTCCCACTTTCAAGTGATTGCCGTTTATTACCTTGACTGCATCGATGATTCGCAGCTGGTTCAATGGATTTCTGATGGACTCTGTCTGCAGCACAGCGTCATTTCGAAAAGCAAATTTAAAGCATGACTGTCTCACCGTGTGCCCTGTTTTCAGGTTCAAAGTCCTTTCCCAAATAAGGGGGCTGGTTAGGTTGATTATATATTCCGGGCGGGATTTACCGACCAATCTGCCGCTTGATTTTCGGCGGCGGAGGCTGCCCAACAGTGGGATTTACCGAGCCCGCCGTTGTCGACGGGATTTCCCGGCGACAGTACCCCCCGTCACCGGGAAGTCCTTGCGCCGGCGTGGGACTGGAATATCCCGCTGGAGATCGCGCCCTCTGTGCCGTGGCTTTCGCACATGTGGGGCGCGATTCTCCGATCGTGGGACAGAGCGTCCGCGCCGTCCTGAAACGGGCGCGGGCTCTCACGATTCTGTCCCCACAGGGGGCCAGTGCGGCGCTGGAGCAGTTCATGCCAGCCGCGACACAACATGGCGCGGGGGGGGGCTCTGCGGCCGGACGTGCAACAAAGTAGGCCCGGGGGGGGGGGGGGGGGGGGGGGGGGGAGGAGGCTGGCCTGCCGATCGATGGGTCCCGATCGCGGGCCAGACCCCATCGGAGGCCCCACCCGGGGACGGAGCACCCCTCCCCCCCCCCCAACCCCCCGCACAAGCCGCCCCCGACCCTTCGCACAGAGTTCCCGCTGGCAGCGACCTGGTGTGGACGGCGCCGGCGGGGCTCTGCTTTTCCTGTGCGGCCACTCGGCCCGTCCGGGCCGGAGAATCGGCGGCCTAGCCTCGGACAGTGGCCCGCGACCGGCGCCGCATCAAACACCCGCCCTGGGTGTCTGAAACCACTTGTATCTTTGTTTCTAAATGGCACTTTCAATTTGAAATTACTCTTTTTAATTAGTTTCAGGAAAGGACATTGAGTCAATGTCAGTCAGGAAAGTTCCTTTTGTTCCCTTGTCAAACAGCCCACTAGAGAAGCCAGGTGATCCTTGGGCAACCATCTTTTTTGAAGCCATTTGTAGTTAGTTTAAAATGTAAAAATTAGCTGGAAGTTCAGAATATACTGTTTCATGGAGATTAATGGGCAGAAAACCTCGGGCAAAACATCTGCGATTTGCCAATTAGTCACTCGCACATCTCTGGCCTTGCTCTTGGCACAGAATTTCTGGAGGTTCCATCCGAATGACTTGGAAAGAATTCTTCCTCTTAATTGCAAACATTCCTCATCCCATTCAGAAGATGCGTCAGAGATGATGTCGAAACTAGCATTTGACGTTAGAACTGTTGCAATACTGCAGCTTCTGGGAGACCCGTGTGACGAGGGTGTGAATGCGACTACACTTGAAAGGAACTGACACCAAAGGCGTAAACAGCAGAAATATACAAACTCTAACATAGGAAGGGCTGATTTTCTTTCACCGCATCCTGTATGATCAATGAAGCAAAAAGGAAAGTAAGTGCTGAAAACCAAGATTAAAATAAGCAGAGAATGTCGGAAGTGCATAACCAGCCAGTTGAAACAGTTGAAGGAAGTTGTCCTTGCGTGGGACAATTCTCAATGATTGAATTCATTCCCATGCAATGTGACAAGCCAACCAATCACTGCACCCACCCGAACAACTGCCACTTTTGGAGCATGTAAGAAGATTATATAAATGGATGCAAACATGAAAGGGTTATTATTCTAGCAAATCTCTGCCAAAACACATGGATTTCCACATCTGGATACTAGCTCGGAAATTCCGGGGCGAGTACCTTGGGACAGATCTTGGGTGGGGCAGAGCGTCATATTGTGGGCGGCACGGTAGCACAGTGGTTAGCACTGTGGCTTCACAGCGCCAGGGTCCCAGGTTCGATTCCCGGCTTGGGTCACTGTCTGTGCGGAGTCTGCACGTGCTCCCTGTGTCTGCGTGGGTTTCCCCCGGGTGCTCCGGTTTCCTCCCACAGTCCAAAGACGTGCAAGTTAGGTGAATTGGACATTCTGAATTCTCCGTCTGTGTACCCGAACAGGCGCCGGAATGTGGCGACTAGGGGCTTTTTACATTAACATCATTGCAGTGTTAATGTAAGCCTACTTGTGACAATTAAGATTATTGTTATTATCCGAGGATTTGTGGCATTTACACAATTGTAGGAAGGTGCCAACACTAGTTTAGGGAATGATGGCCGGCTGCCTTAGGTGGAGAGGGAGCAGGGAATTCAATATAGTGTCTGGTGCTCCTATAATAATTTTAAAAAAATATATATTTTATTAAAGTTTTCCAACACAATTTTTTCCCTTACAAATCAAAGAAATAAAAATACAAATAACATGATAACTGCAATATAACATTGTGTAACTAACACGGTAAACTAACTAAATAACACAAAGCCCTCCCCCCCCCCTCCCCCTGGGTTGCTGCTGCTGGCCATCTATCTTCCCTCTAACATTCCGCTAGGTAGTCGAGGAACGGTTGCCACCGCCTGGTGAACCCTTGAGCCGATCCTCTCAGCGCAAACTTCATCTGCTCCAGTTTTATGAACCCCGCCATATCATTTACCCAGGCCTCCACGCCGGGGGGTTTCGCTTCCTTCCACATGAGTAAAATCCTACGCCGGGCTACTAGGGACGCAAAGGCCACGACATCGGCCTCTTTCGCCTCCTGCACTCCTGGCTCATCCGCAACTCCAAATAAAGCTAGCCCCCAGCCTGGTTTGACCCGGGCCTTCACCACCTTCGAGATCACTCCCGTCACTCCCCTCCAATACCCCTCCAGTGCCGGACACAACCAAAACATATGTGTGTGGTTCGCTGGGCTTCCCCCGCACCTCCCGCATTTGTCCTCCACTCCGAAGAACCTGCTCAACCTTGCTCCCGTTATGTGTGCTCTATGCAGCACCTTAAATTGGATCAGGCTAAGCCTGGCACACGAGGAAGAGGAATTTACCCTACTTAGGGCATCAGCCCACAAACCCTCCTCAATCTCCTCCCCGAGCTCTTCTTCCCATTTTCCCTTCAGTTCGCCCACCAGCTCCTCCCCCTCTTCTCTCATCTCCTGGTATATCTCTGACACTTGGCCCTCCCCGACCCACACCCCCGAAAGCACCCTGTCCTGGATCCCTTGTGTTGGGAGCAGCGGAAATTCCCTCACCAGTTGTTTCGTGAACGCTCTCACCTGCATATATTTAAAGAAATTTCCCCGGGGCAGCTTATACTTTTCTTCAAGCGCTCCCAAGCTCGCAAACGTCCCGTCTATAAATAAATGTCCCACTCTCCTGATTCCTACCCGGTGCCAGCTCTGGAATCCTCCATCCAGCCTCCCTGGGGCAAACCTATGGTTGTTCCTGATCGGGGACCACACCGAGGCTCCCAGCACACCCCTCTGTCGCCTCCATTGCCCCCAGATACTTAATGTTGCCGCCACCACTGGGTTCGTGGTAAATTTCTTTGGTGAGAGCGGTAGTGGCGCCGTCACCAGCGCTTTTAAACTTGTCCTTTTACAGGACTTCATCTCCAATCTTTTCCACGCCGCTCCCTCTCCCTCTATCATCCATTTACGAATCATCGCCACATTGGCGGCCCAGTAGTAGTCGCCCAAATTCGGCAACGCCAGTCCCCCTCTGTCTCTACTATGTTGTAGGAACCCCCTCCTTACCCTCGGGACCTTCCCTGCCCACACGAAGCTCGTGATGCTCCTATCTATTTTTTAAAAAAGGCCTTAGTGATCAGTATAGGGAGACATTGGAACACAAATAGGAACCTCGGGAGGACCATCACCTTAATTGCCTGCACTCTGCCCGCCAGTGACAGCGGCTGCATGTCCCACCTTTTGAAATCCTCTTCCATTTGTTCCACCAGTCGTGTCAGATTAAGTCTGTGCAAGGTTCCCCAGCTCCTGACTATCTGAATCCCCAGGTATCGGAAGTTTCTTTCCACTCTCCTTAGCGGTAGGCCATCTATCCCTCTACTCTGGTCCCCAGGGTGTATCACAAAAAGCTCACTCTTTCCCATGTTAAGCCTATATCCCGAGAAATCTCCAAACTCCCTCAATATCTGCATGACCTCTGTCATCCCCCCCACTGGATCCGTCACATACAGCAGTAGGTCATCCGCGTAGAGTGACACTCGGTGTTCCTCTCCCCCTCTAATCACCCCTCTCCATTTTCTGGAGTCTCTCAGCGCTATGGCCAGTGGTTCAATTGCCAACGCGAACAGTAACGGGGACAACGGGCATCCCTGTCTTGTTCCCCTGTATAGTCGAAAATACTCCGACCTTTGCCGACCTGTGACCACACTTGCCGTTGGGGCCCCATAGAGGAGTTTGACCCAGCTAACAAACCCGTCCCCGAACCCGAACCTCCTCAGCACCTCCCATAGATACTCCCACTCCACCCTATCAAATGGCTTCTCTGCATCCATTGCCGCCACTATCTCTGCCTCCCCCTCTGCTGGGGGCATCATTATCACCCCTAATAGCCGTCGCACGTTGACATTTAGTTATCTCCCCTTTACGAACCCTGTCTGGTCTTCGTGCACCACCCCCGGGACACAATCCTCTATCCTCGTTGCCAGCACCTTTGCTAGCAACTTGGCGTCCACATTTAGCAGTGAGATAGGTCTATAGGACCCGCACTGCAGCGGATCTTTATCCCGCTTCAAGATTAGCGATATCGGCGCCTCAGACATTGTCGGGGGTAGGGTCGCCCCCTTCTCTGGCCTCGTTAAAGGTCCTTACCAGCAGCGGGGCCAACAAGTCCACATATTTTCTACAAAATTCCACGGGGAACCCATCTGGTCCCGGGGCCTTCCCTGCCTGCATGTTCCCCAGCCCCTTGGTAACCTCGTCCACCCCAATCGGCGCCCCCAGGCCTTCCACCTCCTGCTCCTCCACCCTCGGGAACCTTAATTGGTCCAAAAACCTGCGCATCTCCTCTTTTCCCTCCGGGGGTTGGGACCTATACAGTCTCTCGTAAAAGGTCTTAAACACCTCGTTTATCTTCCCTGCTCTCCGCACCGTAGCTCCCTTTTCATCCCTAATTCCCCCTATCTCCCTCGCCGCTGTCCTCTTTCGCAGCTGATGGGCCAACAGGCGACTCGCCTTTTCCCCATATTCATATCTCATCCCCTGTGCCTTCCTCCACTGTGCCTCCGCCCTCCTTGTGGTCAACAGGTCGAACTCCGTCTGGAGTCGTCGCCTCTCCCTGTATAGTCCTTCCTCCGGGGCCTCCGCGTATTCTTTATCTACCCTCAAAATCTCCCCCAGTAGTCTTTCCCTTTCCTTGGCCTCTATTTTCCCCTTGTGGGCCCTGATGGAGATCAGCTCTCCTCTGACCACCGCCTTTAGTGCTTCCCATACTACTCCCACTCCGACCTCCCCGTCGTCATTGGCCTCCAGGTATCTTTCGATACATCCCCGCACCCTTCCACAGACTCCCTCATCCGCCAGTAATCCCACATCCAGTCGCCAGAGTGAACGCTGCTCCCTCTCCTCTCCTAGTTCCAGGTCCACCCAGTGTGGGGCATGATCTGAAACAGCTATGGCTGAATACTCAGTTCCTTCCACCCTCGAGATCAGTGACCTTCCCAAAACAAAGAAATCTATCTGAGAATACACCTTGTGAACATGGGAGAAGAAGGAGAACTCTTTGGCCTTCGGCCTAACAAATCGCCACGGATCCACTCCCCCCATTTGGTCCATAAACCCCCTAAGCACCTTGGCCGCTGCCGGCCTTCTTCCGGTCCTAGATCTAGATCTATCTAACCCTGGGTCCAACACGGTGTTGAAGTCCCCCCCCCCATTATCAGGTTTCCTACCTCCAGGTCCGGGTTACGTCCCAGCATCTGCTTCATAAATCCCGCATCATCCCAATTCGGGGCATATACGTTAACCAACACGACCTCCATTCCCTCCAGTCTGCCACTCACCATCACATATCTGCCTCCGCTGTCTGCTACAATGCTCCTAGCTTCGAATGACACCCGTTTCCCCACCAGTATGGCCACCCCTCTGTTCTTTGCATCCAGCCCTGAGTGGAACACCTGTCCCACCCATCCTTTCCTTAACCTAACTTGGTCCGCCACCTTCAAGTGCGTCTCCTGAAGCATAGTCACGTCTGCCCTCAGTCCTTTCAAGTGCGCGAACACTCGGGCCCTTTTAATCGGCCCATTTAGGCCTCTCACGTTCCACGTGATCAGCCGAACTGGGGGGCTACCTGCCCCCTTCCCGTGTCGACTAGCCATCACCCTCTCTAGGCCAGTCCCACGTCCCGGTTCTGCGCACCCACCCGTTCCCCAGGCGGCGCATTCCAGCCCCGACCACCCTTTCTTTTACCAGTTCCTCTTTGATTTCTGCAGCAGCAACCCAGTTATCCTCCCCCCCCCCCCCCCCCCCGCTAGATCCCCATCTAGCATGATTGCTCCCCCCATATTGCTTCCGAAAGTCAGCTGACTTCAACTGACCCCGGCTTCTCCCGCTCTCTCCTTGACCCCCCTGTGTGGGGAACTCCCATCTACCTTGCGCCTATCTTCCTGCCATCATCTTTCTGGCGCGGGAACAAGAACAGTAAGCCCCGTGTTCTCTATAGTTGTCCCGCCCCTTGTGGCGCAGCTCCCTCTCCCGCCCCACTCCCATTCCCCATCCCCCGCCTATGTCTCTTCTTCCCCCCCACCGGCGCCCACATTTCTTAGTGTCCCCTCCCTCCCCAATTTACATCTATATATACATCGGCATTGTCATTTCCCCTCTAACATCAGTCCCTCAGTTCTGATCTAGTTTCTCGTTTTTAATAAAAGTCCATGCTTCTTCCGCTGTTTCGAAGTAGTGATGCCTCTCCTGGTGCGTGATCCACAGTCACGCCGGCTGCAGCATCCCGAACTTCACCTTCTTCTTGTGTAGCACCTCCTTGGCTCGATTAAAACTCGCCCTCCTACTCGCCACCTCCGCACTCCAATCCTGGTACACCCGTACCACCGCATTCTCCCATCTACTACTTCGTACCTTTTTGGCCCATCTCAGAACCACTTCTCTGTCATTGAAGCGATGAAATCGCACGATCGTCGCCCTAGGTGGTTCTCCCGCCTTTGGTCACCTCGCAGGCACCCGATGAGCCCCTTCCACTTCCAAGGGGCCCGAGGGGACCTCAGCTCCCATTAGCGAGCGTAGCATCGTGCTCACGTAAGCCCGGCCGTCCGCTCCTTCCACTCCCTCGGGGAGACCCAGGATCCGAAGGTTCTTCCTCCGTGATCTGTTTTCAAGGACTTCAATCCTTTCAATGCACTTTTTGTGGAGCGCCTCGTGCGTCTGCGTTTTGACCGCCAGGCCCAGGATCTCGTCTTCGTTGTCCGTCACCTTCTGCTCCACCACGCGGAGCTCCAGCTCCTGGGTCTTTTGTGCCTCCTTAAGCCCCTCAATTGCCTGTAGCATCGTGGCCAGCACCTCCTTCTTAAGCAGTTCCACACACCGTCTCAAAAATTCGTCCTGGTCCGGCCCCCATGTCGCCTGGGCTCTCTCCACCGCCATCTTCCTCCTTTTTTCTTCTGCCCCTGTCCTCGAGGATTCTTCGCGATCTGGCCGCCGTCGCCGATATTTTTCTTTTTCGATGGGGGGGATTCCCTGTTGTCTCACCCCACACTGGGCTTCGTCCCGAAAAAATTCCCCGTTGGGGCTCTTAAAAGAGCCCGAAGGTCCGTTCGAGCTGGAGCCGCCGAAACGTGCGGCTTAGCTGGTCATCGCCGCAACCGGAAGTTGCTCCTATAATAATAATCGCTTATTGTCACAAGTAGGCTTCAATGAAGTTACTGTGAAAAGCCCCTAGTCGCCACATTCCGGCGCCTGTTCGGGGAGGCCGGTACGGGAATTGAACCTGCGCTGCTGGCCTTGTTCTGCATTACAAGCCAGCTGTTTAGCTCACTGTGCTAAACCTGTCCCTATTGACCATATAAAAGAAAATGGCTGATTCCCGACTACATCAATGTCTGCAATTCAAACCAACATCTCAAGTGCTTTCTTCAACGCCTTCTCAATGATGAATGTTGGGAAATTTCCTCACCCGAATTGTGTTGTTTCTCGGCCAGCGGGCTCCAGGAATTTCAGGCCAGTAATCACAAAATATAACATCATGGAATAGGTTGTAACAATAATGATATTTCTCTCAAACTTAAAGAAATAATAAGACTTGGATGAGACAGAGACGAGTGGAGTTCCAGTGTAACTGGGCCCACCAATAACACAATCCTGCACATTCATGACATTCAATTCTCATAATTTGTCCTCCTGCTCTTGACAACGACAGCATAACTGGCACCTCTTGTGTTGCTCAGTTTTCCCTCACCCATGTGGCAATTCAAACCAACATGTGGCGTTCAGCTATTGGCGAGGACATTTTTTTTTAACAGCTGGTTACTGTACATTCAATGGCATCCAGATAATTATCTCCAGGACAACTCAGTCATGCTCTTGTTGTCGAAACGACCATTGTACCTTATGTCGTATGTTTGACTGGCTCCCCTTGGGTATAACTGTCATTCCCTATTCTACTGTTTCTAATGTTGAGCGAAAGGCCCCATTGCCAAAGCTACTCACTTGTAAAAGTGATGCACACTCTCCCAGAGCGGCAGTGAAATCAACTCAGCGAAGAGATAATATCGCCCAACTAGGGGTTTCAGAGGATTACAGACAATCTTTCGTGATAGGATTTTATGTCATTACCACTACCACTTTTCTTGAAACGTCTTTTGAATTTCTGAGTTGAATTTCAAGCCCTTTGCTTTAATACAGTAAAAAAATCCACTTAAAATCCACATCTTATATTAACAGCGATTGTGTTGTCAGATTTGATTCCTGCTTACCATTTTCCCTTTCACTACATTTGCAGCACAGAAATGTCATTTTTCCACCAGAAAAGAAGCAAAGGGAGGAATAGGTTTTGTTGGTGGAGGCGCAAGTGAGGCATGGACACTCTGCTAAGTGGTAGAACGGAGACGTGATGCTCTGGAGCAATTGCGATTCATGTTACTCTCTGCTTGAAATTGCCTGCTTGATGGATACTATCACAATTAGGCTTGGTTATAGAGCCTCCAGTTTTTATATAACTTGGCACAGTTCATTGACATGAAAAAAGAGCGACTAGCGAGATATCAGAGTGCTGCCAACATCCATGGAACTGGATCTCTGAATGAGACCATCCCTTGAGAGAGAAGAGCAGAATATAAGGAGTGGAAAGTGTTGGGTAACTTTCTGCACTGCGCTGTAGGGTTAGTTATCCACTCAGCATTTAAAATAGAACTTTGTTACAGAGTTTCTAACCGTGCAGCAGATGGATACCATTTAAAAATCAACTTTATTATTATAAATGGACTGTTCTCAATGTAAATACATTATATTGAAATGGTTTAACGACATTTCGATTATTTCTTAATTAAAAGTATTATTTTTTAACTGATTTTCGTGAGTAACCTATTTCTAAATTTTCTAAAGTGTTTTTATTGGGTTTCCACATCTTGGGCGAAATTCTCCGACCCCCCGCTGGGTCGGAGAATCGCCGGGGGCTGGCGTGAATCCCGCCCCCGCCGGTTGCCGAAGTCTCCGGCACCGGATATTCGGCGGGGGCGGGAATCGCGCCGTGCCAGTTGGCGTGCCCCCCCGCTTGATTCTCCGGCCCGGATGGGCCGAAGTCCCGCCGCTACAATGCCTGTCCCGCCGGCGTAAATTAAATCACCTACCTTACCGGCGGGACAAGGCGGCGCGGGCGGGCTCCGGGGTCCTGGGGGGGGGGGGGTCGCGGGGGCGATCTGGCCCCGGGGGATGCCCCCACGGTGGCCTGGCCCGCGATCGGGGCCCACCGATCCGCGGGCGGGCCTGTGCCGTGGGGGCACTCTTTCCCTTCCGCCACGGTCTCCACCATGACGGAGGCAGAAGAAACTCCCTCCACTGCGCATGCGTGGGAAGCTGTCAGTGGCCGCTGATGCTCCCGCGCATGCGCCGCCCGGAGATGTCATTTCCGCGCCAGCTGGCGGGGCACCAAAGGCCTTTTCCGCCAGCTGGCGGGGCGGAAATTCGTCCGGCGCCGACCTAGCCCCTCAATGTTGGGGCTCGGCCCCCAAAGATGCGGAGCATTCTGCACCTTTGGGGCGGCGCGATGCCCGTCTGATTTGCGCCGTTTTGGACGCCAGTCGGCGGACATCGCGTCGTTTCCGGAGAATTTCGCCCCTTATATTTCACAATTCATAAGTTACATATTACAAAACCGCGGCAAAAAGGAAAATTAAAAAGACAGACAGAAATCAGCATAAATACAGGCATGTTTTCCCCTCCCACTGTGGTCGTCCCCCCCCCCCCCCCCCCCCCCCCTGCCTTTAGTCAGCTTACATATGTTACAATCCCCAGTTTGGCCAGAGCATGTGTTAAAGGTGTCTATTTGCAGTTTAGTTTGGGTTTCACCTTGCCCTCAGACCAATCACCCTGTGGCCTTGTCCCTTGTCCCTCTCGTTTTCTTTGCACGCTTTCGCCCCCCCCCCCCCATTCCCCTTTTCCCTCTCCCCACCTTTCCTTTCCCTCTTTGACCTGTGGCTCGCTTGTGTCTCCCTCCCCCCTGCCCTCTATTGGTTGCTGGCTGCGAACAGATCTTGGAGCAGCTTCCAATCCCTGGATGGCAAATGTTGTTTTCTCCAGCCTGAGGGATTCCGCTCGGACGGACAGCCAGTCCACAGCTCTGGAGGGTGCTGCCGATTATCAGCCGAGCAGGCTCCTCCGGCGGGCGATCAGGGAGGCAAAAGCCAGGGCGTCGGCCCCCCCCTCCCCATGAAGAGTTCTGGCTGATCTGAAAGCCCAAAGGCCGCCACTTATGGGCATAGCTACACCCTCACCCCCACATGTTGGGCTGGATTCTCCGGTCGCCGACGGCGAAATCGTGTTCGACGCTCGGCCGGAGAATCAAAGTTCCCGATCAAATCGGGGGCAGCGCCGCTTTCGCGATGCTTCGACCCCTCCAAAGCGGCAGAGTGTACGCCGCACCCCATATCAATGGCCTCAGGACATTGCCTGAGGCCTTCCCACCGACGCTCCGCCTCGACCGGCCGGGTTGCTGATGGCGTCGGTCACATGTGATCTCATCCGTCGGGAACTCGGCGTGGCGGCTGCAACATCAGTCCAGTGCTGCCACAGTCGGGGGAGGGCCGATCCGCGGGCAGGTGGGGACTTTATCAGGGGCTGGTGGCACTGTGGGGGGGGGGGGGGGGGTTGGTCCGGGGCGTGCGAGCCGGCCAAAAGGGGTGGGCACCATTTCGCGGGCCGGGCCCACGAGCGGCCTCCTCCATGTTGCACGGCGCGGCCGCTACAGGCTGCCGTGCGCCTGCGCGGCCACGGACACGGCAATTCTCCGGGCCATATTGGCAGCTCGGGCCGGGTGCTCTACGCTGCCGGCATGCTAGCCCCAGCCAAACGGAGGATCGGTGGCCGTTTCACACCATGTTTTAGCCACCGTTCCCACGCCGACGGGGGGGTCATAGCCTCAGATTCGGAGAATCCAGCCCATTGTGTTTTAACCCGCGTACAATGGACAAATGACTGCAAGTCTGCTTCATTTAATAATCAATATTTGTTCACAATGTTAAAGTTATACAATCACGCACACACTCAACACAAGTTATATTACAGAACAAGTTCATTCAAGACCTTGACTTAACTTTGGAGTGCCTGACATTTAGCGGACAGATATTGACCTTTATTTGTGATCCCAGTCTTGCAGTCCTCGATGTTCGGTCCTTGGTCTGGTCTGCTTCTGCTAATTGGGTTGATGGTCTTCTTTCTTGGCCGGTGTAGGTCACCGTTGTTGGTTGCCGCTGTAGTGAGAGAGACCGTAGGGCTGCGCAGCATATTTTATCCCTGGGGATTTGGCACACTTTGGGGCGGTCCGAGGTGGACCACCAGGTGCGAGCACTGTTCGAGGGGGGGCCAGCTGACCATACGCACATATGTTTTGGTCCTGTCCCAAACTGCTGAGGTTCTGGGTCTCCCTTTTCAACACCGTGGCGGCGATTCTGAACATCGAGATTGAACTTTGTCTCTTGGTAGCCATATTTAGGGCATCGGACCTGCCGGGGCTGCGGACAGGTGTGGGGGCGGATGTTCTTGCCTTGGCCTCGCTGATCGCTCGGAGGCGAGTCCTGCTGGGATAGAGGTTGGTAACTCCGCTCAGTGCATCGGCTTGGCTAGGGGACTTAATGGAGTTTCTACACCTGGAGAGGGTGAGGTACACCGTGAGGGAGGGTCAACTGAAGAGTTCTACCGAAGATGGCGGCCGTTTAACATCTACTTCAAGGAGTTGGTTTCTGTTAGCTGCTGGGAGGTGGCTTGTTCCTGGTGGGTGGGGTGGGGGGGGGGCTGCTGGGAGGTGGCTTGTTCCTGGTGGGTGGGGTGAGGGGGGCTGCTGGGAGGTGGCTTGTTCCTGGTGGGTGGGTGGGGGGGGCTGCTGGGAGGTGGCTTGTTCCTGGTGGGTGGGTGGGTGGGGGGGGGGCTGCTAGGAGGTGGCTTGTTCCTGGTGGGTGGGTGGGGGGGGTCTGCTGGGAGTGGGCTTGTTCCTGGTGGGTGGGTGGGGGGGTCTGCTGGGAGGTGGCTTGTTCCTGGTGGGTGGGTGGGGTCTGCTGGGAGGTGGCTTGTTCCTGGTGGGTGGGTGGGGGGGGTCTGCTGGGAGTGGGCTTGTTCCTGGTGGGTGGGTGGGGGTGGTCTGCTGGGAGGTGGCTTGTTCCTGGTGGGTGGGTGGTGGGGGGGGGTGGGCTGCTGGGAGGTGGCTTGTTCCTGGTGGGTTGCTGGGTGGGTGGGCTGCTGGGAGGTGGTTTGTTCCTGGTTGTGGGGGGGGGGCTGCCGGGTGAAGATGTGTTGCACGTAGACCTCGTTCACGGGTCGTACATATATGCGTTCGAGTAGTGCAAGGGCCTCTGTATAGGGCTCGGCGCCGTCGAACTGGACAGAAATACGACGGCTCACCCGTGCGTGGAGAAGACACAGTTTCTGATCGTCCGTGACGGATGGCGTAGACGACGCGGCGAGATAGGCCTTGAAGCATCGAAGCCAGTGTGAAAAAATTTCTCTCGCCTCCGCGGCCTGTGGATCGAGTTCCAGTCTATCAGGTTTGAGGGCTGATTCCATAGTAGTATTTTAAGCTGATTAAATTGATGCGACCATCAATTCACTGAAAGACACGTTGAGAAGTAAACCGTGGTTTTAATCAGCTTACAACTGAGCCTGCCTGTGACCGGTACAGCAATGAATGCGGCCCCGCAGGTCAGCTGCCTTTATACTTCCTGTAAGGGGTGGAGCCATGGGCGAGCCCATACATGCCCCGACATATCCCCCTGTGGGTGAAGCCGTACAATGGCCCATAGGTGGAGCCCACAGGGTTAAACACATAACGTAACACGATACAGCAGTAACATGATATCACAGTGCACCGGTGAATTAACAGTAGTTCCATTCACCACACCCAGCACCCCCGGGCCCTTTGCCTGTGAGCAAAGATGGCTACTCCCCTCCTCAGCTCCTCACGGATGTCCTTCCGCTAGGTTAACGCTTTTCAAAGGGAGTACTAATCAGCGTGAGCGTGAGCACTTACTGGGGAGCCGCTGAATGACGGGAGGCCGTTGGATATGGGGTCGCTCTCATTAATTGTATGAAAATGGGGCTTAAGTGGTGATAATTGGTTTCTCGCCACACTATGGCGAGATCCCGATTTCGCCTAATGGAGCGAGCTGGTTGCATTGTTAACTGTTTGGTGCCTGGCGTGGTTCCCGCTTTTGACCTCTCCCGCTATTCACCGGCCTTGTTTCGCTTGAGCGAGAGCGTAATGAGGCCGGAGAATTGGGCCCTCTGTTATTACAACTCTGGTATCTTCTGCATTCCACCTTCCTCCACTCCATTATGGGCTTAAATTTTTTCAGTCGCTTCAATCGGAGTCTCAAGGTTTCTCTGTAAAACAATGGTCGGGATTCTCCCTTCGGGGGAGTCCCCACGCCGGCGGGAAAACCGGCGGCAACCAATCCGACGTCAACAGCCCCCGAAAGTGCACAATTTGGGGGCGAGGTGGACGCTGGAGGGGTTGCTGACGCTCCAGCCAGAGCCGAAGGGACGGCGCGAGTTTGTGCATACGCCAAAGGGCCGGCGTGATCTCGCGCATGCACGGAACCGGCGGCTTATTTCGGCGCATGCGCCGGCATTGGTGGAGCCCTACAGGGGCCGGCGCAGAAGAAAGGAGTGCCCCCACGGATCAAGCCCGCCCGCAGATCGGTGGGCCCCGATCGCGGGCCAGGCCACCGTGGGGGCCCCTCCGTGGTCGGATCCCCCCGAGGACCGCCCCCCGCCGGCTTACATGCCAGGTCCCTCTGGTATGTGAGTGAGTGATTCACGCCGGCGGGACGGGCCAAAAATGGACGGTCACTCGGCACATCGGGGCCCGGTGAATTGCCGGGAGTGGGGGGGGGGGGGGGGGGCTGCCAACGGCCCCCGACCGGCGTGGCAGGAATCCCGCACCCGCCCGAAAAACGGCGCCGGAGAATACAGCAGCCGCCGTCGGGAGGGATTCGCGCCGCCTCCCCCCCCCCTGGTGTTTCTCCGACCCGGTGGGGAATCCCACCCAATGTGTTTTCACCATCCTATTAATCTTCACCTCCTGAAACCGCCAACCTTTTTGACCACACTTTTAATCGCCCGCTCCTTCGCTGCATTTCTTTGGTTAGTTTTCTCTGTGCCTGTCTGATGTCTTTTTTTAATTAAATTTAGAGTACCCAATTCATTTCTTTTTCCAATTAAGAGGCAATTTAGCATGGCCAATCCACCTACCCTGCACATCTTTGGATTGTGGGGGCAAGACCCACGCAGACATGGGGAGAATGTGCAAACTCCACACGGACAGTGACCCGGGGCCGGGATCGAACTCGGGTTCTCAGCCCCGTGAGGCAGCAGCGCTAACCACTGTGCCACCGTGCTGCCCACTTCTGTGGAAGTGTTAATTCTATAATATAGGTGCTGTATAAATGCAAATTGGCAAGTTCTCAGTTTGATCCCTCGGTGACAAGGTGATTTCATCCAGAATAACTCTGTGAGTGCTTATGTTAGCTCCTTTGTCTCCAGTGTCCTGACGGCAGAGTAAAGGTATTCATTTGGGTTTTCTTCTTCTGAAAAAACCATGTGCGTTGTTATCATGGAGATAAGATAGTCAGGATTCTCCGCTGTGGGATGTGCTTCAGCAGGGGCCGAGCGGCCATCCATCCCTCGGAACCTGACTCAGACCTGAGCCATTTCCTTCAATCAAGGATCATTTTCAATTGGCAGAGGTATTCCTGCCACTGCAGACAGCTGTCAGTGGATAGAGGTCACCAGTGCAGCACGCTGAGAGATGGCAGTTCACCTTAAAGGGGCAGAGATGCCCCAAAACTAGCGTCAAGATTCAAGTTGGTCACCTCAGCAGATCCTGGGGCCTTCAGCTGTGACATGCTGGGCTTGATTTGGTGGGTGAGAAAGCCCTAGGAAGTTGGAGAAAGTGGATTGACAAGAGGGAAATGTTCTGGAGACCCAAGGATTCAACCCTCGTCATCAGCCGGAATTCTCCGGCCCTTTGCTGGCGATGGGATTTTCTGGTCCCACCAGCAACGCATACCCGCCCAGGGTCGTCCCCGCGGCATCGGCTGGTTTCAATGGGAATGATGAAGCTTGAGGCGGGTAACTCAGCTCCTGACTCCCCAAAGCTTGTCCGCCATCTAGAGGGGACAAGTCAGGAGTGTGATGGAATAGCCCCCAGTTGCTTGGATGAGTACAGCTCCAATAACACTAAAGCACGGCCTCGACGGAGAGTTCCTTGGCAAGGCTAAAAAACAGCAAAGTGCTGTTGGATAGCGGGGTCTTTCTCTGTGCTGCAGGCCCCCGCCATTCCTGTCATGATATGTATATTGACTGGGATGTAAAGAGTTAACAAGTTAATGATAATGCTTCTTCCCACTAGAGGGAGCCACAGAACAGTCGTATATATATGATGTGACTTGGGAATTCTGAGAGTTAGGAGTTGGAAGAGTGTCAGGTATAGGAACAGTTCTGCTTGAGAAAGTCTGCTAGTTAGAGATAGCATAGTTTAATACCGAAACCTTCTACTTTAGGAATGTGAATGAATCTTAGTTAGTAGGGTAAATAAATTTACAGTTTTGTTTGTTAACAAAGCTTTGCGTTCTTTATTCAACACTACGCATCCAAGCCACCCCGGTAAAGCAAAATAGAGAACACAATTCCTATTGGCATTACGCTTGATTTCTGGTGCGATTGTGGAGGAGTGACCTGGCCAATACACCTCGACTGCGGTGTCAAGTGAACACGTTGTTACTGTGTCGTCTGGACACGTTGAAGAGAATTGAAATATTCTCAGAAACCGTTCACATGTCTCAGCACTTCCTCAGCTCCTGAAACAGATTAAACAAACCCTCGGTATTCTCCTGAAGCCCCCTAATGGGATCAACGCAAGTCAGTGGGCACTGGTAGAGAATCTCCACGTTTGTCAGAACAAGGACCACCTGGGGTGCAGTGACAAAATCACTGAACTGGTGTGTGCACAAACATTTGACAGAACAATTACAAGTTGTAACCGGTTGTAGGAAAAAGCTGCCTTTTTCACCACTGTCTCTTCAGCAGTCGGAATAAATATTTTGCTTATTTTGAGGTTTCAGTTTCGGATACTGAAACGTTTGGGATACAGCCCTCTACAACCAACGCCGAGGCTTTCCCAGGTCCCGAGGAAGATAAATAGTATGTCCATCCGTCTCGACATCTGAGGCTGATATGCAGCTCCACCATTATATGCTTGGAATTTGGTTACAATCTCCCCTCCCTACCGCCCGTGTCAAACTTCTGCCAGCCAGTCGGTGAAGGAGGAGGCCAGAAGTCAATCTTTACTGAGTTCAGATTAATGCTCAAAGTGAGACATTGCAAACGGCCTAATTCTACAACGCACACTAGTGTCATTAAGTATGCTCACAAGTAATTACTCGTGAGTGCTCCCCCCCCCCTATATACACTTGACCTTTAATTAAATCATACAATTAACAACCCACCCTGCCCGGCTCTGTCAGATTGACAAAAGTCTTCCTAATAGACCACCGGGATTGGATACACTTCTCCTGTAGACCATTTCAGGTTAATGAAGGAACCAGGGGCTGGATTCTCCATATCTGCGGCTAAATGCCGACGCTGGCGTTGGACCCGTGTTGTTTCACGACTGGCAAATCAGTGCGAACCCCTCACCAATTTCGGTACCGGTGAGGGGCTAGCACCGGCATTGCGTGAAACGCCCGCGGATCGCGCAGAAAACGGCTGGAGAATGGCCGGGTCCCGGGCCGTGCGTACGCACAGCTGCCGACTTGCGCCGGTCGTGCCGTACAACATGGCGCTGGCCGTGTGCATAACCTAACCCACAAACCGCGACCCCACAGGCCCCACCCCCCCCCCCCCCCCCCCCCCCCCCCCACCCCCGGCCAGTGGCATGGATTCTGGAGGAGTGCGGCAGTGCTGGACACAGTCCGCAGCCGGCTGGAACTACACGCTGGGTCCCGCGCCGTCGGGAACTCGGCCCATCGGGGGCGGAGCATCGTGGGTGGGTCAGCTGATGACGTGCCAACACCGTTGAAACAGCGCACGCCGCACGTCACAAAGATGCCAGTTTGGACGGGACCCTCACTCCAGTCGATTGAGCTTATCACTACTACAAGAGAGGTTCTATCAACCACTGCATCAAAAGCATATGAATGATTCTATCTTCCTTTGTGACCACCTCAAATTCACAAGCATAGGTTAAATTATTAATAGCCATTAGGCAATAGTGCCTCTTTTAACTTGGCCATATATCCCAGTAGGCTTAGGGCCTGGGCGACAAGGCTACTTGGCCTATAGTTACCCATTTTTTGTCCGTTTCTCTTTGTAAAAAGGGGTGTCACATTGGCAATTTTCCAATCTTCTGTGCTTCTTCAGATTCCAAGGAATTTTGGAAAATTACAACAAAGGCATCCGCCATCTCTGTAGCTGCATCTTTTAGAATCGTAGGATGTCAACCATCAGGGCCCGGGCACCTATCTGCCTGTAGCCCCATTAGTTTGTCAACTACTACTTCTCTAGTGATGGTATGTAAATCCTCCCCTTATTCTTTAGTATTAATGGGATACTTGAAGTATCTTCCACTGTAAAGACTGATATAAAATATCTGTTTAACTCCTCTGCCATTTCCTTGGTCTCCAGAACTATCTCCCCAGGTTCATTTTCTAAGGGACCTATGTTCACTTTGACCTATCTCACTTCCTTTTTATATATTTAAATACGCTCTTAGTGTCAGTTTTTGGGGGCGATTCTCCAATATGGAGCCCAAGTGTTCGTGCCGTCGTGAACCGTCGCGTTTCACGACGGCCTGAACCGGGCCCGGGTACGACCGATTCTGGCCCCCACAGGGGGCCAGCACGGTGCTGGAGTGGTTCATGACGCTTCAGCGTCCTTTCGCAGCGCCCCCCAACCTGGGCATGCGTAGTTGGGCCTCGCCAACCTGTGCATGCGCGGGGGACTTCTTTAGCGCGCCGGCCCCAACTCAACATGGAGTCGGTGTTCAGGGGCCGGCCGCGCAACAAAGTAGGCCCGGGGGGGGGGGGGGAGAGGCCGGCCCGCGCAAATGGCACCGATTCTCTGCACCTCGGAGAATCGCGCGCCGGCGTCGGGGCGCGGTTGCGCCGATTCTCCGGCCTGGCGCGGGGCTCGGAGAATCGCCCCCTTTATATTCCTCGCTAGTTTGTCCTCGTACTTTATTTTCTCTCACCTTAATACTCACCTTAACTTCCTTGGTTAACCATGGTTGGTTTATTCCTCTCTCAGAATCTTTCCTCCTCACTGGGATATATTTTTGCAGACAGACAGTCACAAATGACCTCCTTAAATGTCTGCCACTGTTTGTTTACTGTCTTTCCCGCTAATCTATTCACCCAGTCCTCTTTGGCTAACTATCTCCACTTTAGCTAACTCTATGTTCTAAACAGCACTGAACACAGTGCGGTAAGCAGTGAACATCCCTGTTTCTGACTTTCTGAAGAAGGGAGGACATTAATGAAGCAGCTGAAGATGGTTGGGCCTGGGACACAACTCTGAGGATCTCCTGTAGCGATACCCTGGGTCTGAGATGATTGACCTCCAACAGCCACACCCATCTTGCTCTGTGAAAGGTGTAACTCCAACCAGTGAGCATTTCACCCTGATTCTCATTGACTTCAGCTTTGCGAGGGTTCCTCATCACAGATCGTCTCTCCAGTTTTTTACTCCCCTCCCTGGCCCCCGCCTGACTTTTTCCGACCTGTGCACTTGCTCAACACCTGTAACATCTGCAAACTTTTCCAATTCTGATGAGAGATCTCTGCCTGAATTTTGAGGTAGCCATGACAGTGACATTTTCAGCATTCTTTGATACTACCAGAAATGCCTGGAATGTACATGTGCAGATTGTGACATTATACAAATGTACAGCATGTGGAGAGTTAATGTTATGTTAAGCCTAGCCACTAGAGGGAGCTAAGGAACTGTACTATAAATTGCACTGGCTCTTAAGCTAAGGGGAGGAGTTTAGACTGGAGCAGAAGAGTATTGCAGAGCTAGTTAAGTTATAATAGTTATAATTAGTAGATAGAGATAGTGTTAGTGAGTGTAGTTTAATTCTTGCATGTACGTTTGCTATTCAGAATAAGTGTAGAACTCAAATTTAGTAGTGTCATTAAAATTAGTTTAGTTCTTCAAAAGAGCTTTGTGTATCTTTGTGATCACTACACCTTCCACCCTGGAAGCCCCTCACAAAGATCACTGCACAGATAAGTTTGGAAATACAGATGTCGTTGTCAGTGACCTATGCTTCCCCATAAGCTGCGCTGTTAAATCCTCCCCACCGCCCCACCCCCACGCAACCAACCCCTGCTGAATGTAGTCAAGTAGAAATCACTAAATTGGTAAAAACAAGCCCTTTTTTTACCCTGTGTTTAATTCTATAAGCCCTTGAAAAGGTTACAACTGAATGAGGTACACCTGGGTTTTTGATACCACACTAAGTTCATGATTCTTGCTGACCAGCCTCACTGGCCCTGAAAACTTAGTTTTATAATTGTGGACTGTCAAATTTCTCCATTATGATACAAACATTCACATTTTTTAAATGATCTTTTCCTAAATTGTTTGTGACATTTAAGCCTCTTAATCCCATGTGTAAGTGCCAATCTTTAAAACTTTAATTAAAGGTGAAAAATTCAGTGCACTTTACTTCCTGGTTTGCTGTCTCTGGAAATACTTCAATGTGTTTGGCTGTTTATCTCGCTGATGACATCGCTGCAACTGGACACTTGGAGATTCCCCTTAACTTGGCACCGGATTCAAACTGACGTTGGGAAAGGGGAAATCCATGCCACAGAGATTGCTGCTGGCCATTTTTCTTCGCATTCAGCGGTGAGCACTGTCGCTTTGCTGCCAACTGCAAAACCTAGGCCGCTATTTCTCTCTCTATACATGCTGCCTCACCTGTTGAGTAATTGCAGCATTTTCTTTTTACACTGTAACTGAAGATCTGGCCACAATATTTTTGCAACTGTGTCTTTGGACTATAGAGTACTTGATGTAAAACATTTGTTCTTAAGGAAAAGAACCATTAATTGGCTAATTATAGGCAGCATAATGTCAGTTGTGGGTAAACTTAGAACCCATAATTCAAGATAAAGTTAGTGGGCGGGATTCTCCACTCCCGCGCCAAAGTGCCCACGCCGTCGTGAACGCAGTCGAGGTTCACGACGGCACGAAACGACCCCGATCCCGACCGATTCAGGCCCCGACAATGGGCTAGGATCGGGGCCGCGTCATCTACACGCGCCAGGCCTTGTCGCCGCGTAAAGGCGGCGCCGCATAGATGACGCGGCCGGCGCCGCATAACTGGCGTCACCCACGCATGAGCGGGTTGGCCGGCGCCAACCCGCGCATGCGTGGTTGCCGTCCTCTCTGAGTACGCCGCACAAGAAGATGGCGGACGGATCTTGCGGGGCCGCGGAAGGAAGGAGGTCCTCCTTCAGAGAGGACGGCCCGACGATTGGTGGGCACCGATCGCGGGCCATGCCACATTTGAGGTACCCCCCGGTGCAGGATTCCGCCCCCCCCCCCCCCCGCTGGCCGCCCCCCCCCCCCCCGCCAGCATTCCCGCGCTGTTCCCGACGGCAGCGACCAGGTGCGGACAGCGCCGGGGGGAACCCGCCGTTTTGGCCTGGCCGCTCGGCCCATCTGGGCCTGGGAATAGTGGGGGTGCCGGAGAATCACCATTCTGGGTGTCTCCGGCGATTCTCTGGCCTGCGGCCCGCGGAACCCGACGGGGCCGTTCCCGCCGCTTGGGAGAATCGCGGGAGGGCGTCGGACCGGCGTCCCGGGAAATTTTGGCGGCCCAGGCGATTCTCCCAACCGGCGTGGGAGTGGAGAATCTCGCCCAGTGCGTTTTACAAGTATATGGGCCAATGAAATACAGCCAGCGCAGGCTTATTAAAGGCAGGTCACGTTAAATTTAAGGCTCCAATTTTAACCCCTGGTTAATCTTGGACAGTGGGTGGTGAGTTGAGTTGGAAACTCTCCTGCTGGTGCAGAAATTAGGGCTGCGCTATTTTAATTCCCAAACCTCATTAAAATGCCGGTGTTGGACTTTCCACTCCCAGCGCGATGTGTTCATGGGTGGGAAGTGACTGCTGATCAGGGATGTTGTAAACCTCATGATTGATTCGTCGGAACTTGTTCAGATGTGCAACACAGTCCGAAGGTCGCAACACATTTAGTTATTCATTAGCCTTTCTGTTTTAAACAAGTGTCGTCTGAAGACAGAGCATCTTGCTGAGAACAGAGGATGAAAGCACGTGCTAGCGAGGAAATCAGCTCAAATCACAGTGGCCTCCTGCATCAGATAATGCAGCATGAAGGGAAACTATATTCGTTTTCAAATTTCCTCTTATCTTACTTCCCACATTGTCAGACACTCTGCCACATGTAATTCATCCTATTTCAAAGTGACTGCCGCTGCATTATCTGTTTACACTGGAGTCTGTGAAACGTGGACTGTCTGTTTTAGCTTGCACAACACTCTGAGCCTACTCGACTGGTCCTGAATAATTAAACCATGTTCAGTAATACAAGAAAATCTGTCAACTTTGCTCAAATCCTTGTCAAAAAAAAATCCAAGTCCAAGGAGGAAAAATATGATCCTATCGATTAAATATTCAGAGTTTGCAACATGCCAAAAGTTAGTTATAATCCCATTCCAAATCCTGGAACTGTCGTCAGTTCAGCATTGAGGAGGATAGGGTTGGATTTTATTCTACCTGTTTACAGTTTTCCATTGGATGACCGTGAACCTTTTAAATTATTATATCTCGGAACGCCTGCCAGTGACAGACTCATCCATGCCTTTGGTTAATCCAGGCTTGCCAATTCCTTTGCTATCCAGGATGATCTTTCACACTCCATCCTCCATAAACTTCATAGAATTTACAGTGCAGAAGGAGAAGGAGGCCATTCGGCCCATTGAGTCTGCACCGGCCCTTGGAAAGAGCACCCTACTTAAGCCCACGCCTCCACCCTATCCCCGTAACCCCACCTAACCTTTTGGACACGAAGGGGCAATCTAGAGCGGCCAATCCACCTGACCTGCCCAGCTTTGGACTTTAGCGTTTCCAAGCTTTGCTGCCTATATCCTGTTCCACAATCAGCCCCATTCACCCATCTCCCTCATCCTGGATTGGCTCACAGACTCCCATAGCCTCCTATTCCAAATTCTCATCCTTGTGTTCAAATCCCTCCGCATCATCATCCTTCCATTTTGCTGTAACCTCCACCAGCTATGCAACTTCTCCGTCCACACCAACCACCATCCCGCCCCACCCCCCCGCAACCTCACCCCCACCTAACTGCCCATTTCTCAGACCAAAGGCCTTGTGCATTTCTCCTTTTGTTATGTCATCACCTATTTCCCCTCCACAATGGTACCAAGCTCTTGAGCTACACACATCTAGATTTTGCCCCATATAAGTTATTTAATAGTGAATTGGATCTCCGCTTGGAAAGCCAATCATTGCAGGGCTGGATGGAAGAAACAGAGTGGTGGGACAAACCAATAGCTTTTCCAGAGAGCGGGCACAGAGGTGATGGTCCACATGACCTCTTTCTATTTGTCTAATTCTCCAATTCAGCGGGCGGCGGCAGGGTGGCACAGTGGTTAGCATCGCTGCCTCACGCCGCCGAGGACCCGGGTTCGATCCCGGCCCCGGGTCATTGTCCGTATGGAGTTTGCACGTTCTCCCCATGTCTGCGTGGGCCTCACCCCCCCACAACCCAGGGTAGGTGGATTGACCACGCTAAATAGCCATTTAATTGGGGAAAAAAATTCTCCGATTCAAATTTGAAACAACATGAAGAAGAAATAGCTGCTGGAAGAATGGGTATTGTTGAGAAAGTTCAAATCTCCTGATCGGAGGTGATACTCAGAACGCATACGTTTGCCATTGAATGCAGTATTGCAGCATTTCTTGGCAGGAAGCAGAATGAACTCTCTTCATCGAACATAATACGTGCCTCTTTCCTCAGCAACTGTCTATGGTTCCAAATTATTTCACGTGGGATTACACCCTTCATGGTTCAGACCCACACGTGATTACAGACATCTCCAACATGTTCAGCATTCCTCAAACCCCTGCTCTTGTTGCATTATCAGATGTACGATCGAGGGGCCGAACGGCATTCTCTTGTTTCTATTTCTTACGGTCTTATCACATACACGCCCTCAGCCTCTTTCTTTACCACTGACTCACTGTAAAGATATACTCCCCGAGGTTCCTTGAGTTGAATAGGTTTATTTTTCAAAGGCAACTCTGGAATTATTGTCTGCAGTTGTAATTAGATCTCGGAGGTCTTGTGTCGCGGTGGGTACCATCCTTGCCTCTGAACCAGAGGCTCTGGGTTCAGGTCTCACTCCAAGACTTGATGGCCACAAAGGTGTATTCATATTGCGGCCAAACAGGTTGATGATCAATTTGTAAATCCTTCCCAGCGTACGCCACTGGCAGGTGGTGAGGTTGGGAGAGATTCCTGGCCAGCTTTGTGATAGAAATAAATTGGAACCCCTACCATCACTATCCATAGCTCCAGGTTACAACGTGCATGGAAGAGTGCCACAGCAGCCCAGGCACGTTGGGGGGGGGGGGGGGGGGGGGGGGGGGGGGGGGAGACTAACAATACGGGGCTCAATCCCCAATCTGTCTGGGTGGATTGGGACCTGCCTCCTTGCCCTACCTATGGTGGAGGTCGTGGCGCTGTGAGTCATACCTACCTTTTAAAAAATCTTTATTGTCACAAGCAGGCTTACATTAACACTGCAATGAAGTTACTGTGAAAATCCCTCAGTCGCCACATTCTGGCGCCTGTTCGGGTGCACAGAGGGAGAATTCAGGACGTTCAACTCAGCTAACAAGCAAGTCTTTCGGGACTTGTGGGAGGAAACCGGAGCACCCGGAGGAAACCCACGCAGACACGGGGAGGATGTGCAGGCTCCGCGCAGACAGTGACCCAAGCCGGGAATCGAACCTGGGACCCTGGAGCTGTGAAGCAGCGGTGCTAACCACAGTGCTAACGCGAGCCCGCTGTGCTACAAAAAGAAGAATAGACAAGAATAAGAAATAGCTTGAAACACGCAATAATTTGCCGTACTATTTGAACATTCTGCGGGATTCTCCATTGCCGAGACCCTCCAGCTCGCCAGCACGCACCGACGCCCGTGGGTTTCCCAATGGCGTGGGATGGCCAAAATGGGAAACCCCATTAGCCAGCTTCCGGGATGGAGGATCCCGCTGCCGGCGAGGGCACGCCATGCCGGAAATCTGGGCTGGCGGGATGGAGAATCCAGCCCTCAATCCAGCATCACTTGAGCCTTCCTTGTACAAAGAACAAACAAAGAAATGTACAGCACAGGAACAGGCCCTTCGGCCCTCCAAGCCCGTGCCGACCATACTGCCCGACTAAACTACAATCTTCTACACTTCCTGGGTCCGTATCCTTCTATTCCCATCCTATTCATATATTTGTCAAGATGCCCCTTAAATGTCACTATCGTCCCTGCTTCCACTACCTCCTCCGGTAGTGAGTTCCAGGCACCCACTACCCTCTGCGTAAAAAACTTGCCTCGTACATCTACTCTAAACCTTGCCCCTCTCACCTTAAACCTATGCCCCCTAGTAATTGACCCCTCTACCCTGGGGAAAAGCCTCTGACTATCCACTCTGTCTATGCCCCTCATAATTTTGTATACCTCTATCAGGTCGCCCCTCAACCTCCTTCGTTCCAGTGAGAACAAACCGAGTTTATTCAATCGCTCCTCATAGCTTATGCCCTCCATACCAGGCAACATTCTGGTAAATCTCTTCTGCACCCTCTCTAAAGCCTCCACATCCTTCTGGTAGTGTGGCGACCAGAATTGAACACTATACTCCAAGTGTGGCCTAACTAAGGTTCGAGACAGCTGCAACATGACTTGCCAATTCTTATACTCAATGCCCCGGCCAATGAAGGCAAGCATGCCGTATGCCTTCTTGACTACCTTCTCCACCTGTGTTGCCCCTTTCAATGACCTGTGGACCTGTACTCCTAGATCTCTTTGACTTTCAATACTCTTGAGGGTTCTACCATTCACTGTATATTCCCTACCTGCAATTAGCCCTTCCAAAATGCATTACCTCACATTTGTCCGGATTAAACTCATCTGCCATCTCTCCGCCCAAGTCTCCAGACAATCTAAATCCTGCTGTATCCTCTGACAGTCCTCATCGCTATCCGCAATACCACCAACCTTTGTGTCGTCTGCAAACTTACTAATCAGACCAGTTACATTTTCCTCCAAATCATTTATATATACTACAAACAGCAAAGGTCCCAACACTGATCCTGTGGAACACCACTGGTCCACAGCCCTCCAATTAGAAAAGCATCCCTCCATTGCTACCCTCTGCCTTCTATGGCCTAGCCAGTTCTGTATCCACCTTGCCAGTTCACCCCTGATCCCGTGTGACTTCACCTTTTGTACTAGTCTACCATGAGGGACCTTGTCAAAGGCCTTACTGAAGTCCATATAGACAACATCTACTGCCCTACCTGCATCAATCATCTTAGTGACCTCCTCGAAAAACTCTATCAAGTTAGTGAGACACGACCTGCCCTTCACAAAACCGTGCTGCCTCTCACTAATACGTCCATTTGCTTCCAATGGGAGTAGATCCTGTCTCGAAGAATTCTCTCCAGTAATTTCCCTACCACTGAAGTAAGGCTCACCGGCCTGTAGTTCCCGGGATTATCCTTGCTACCCTTCTTAAACAGAGGAACAACATTGGCTATTCTCCAGTCCTCCGGGACATCCCCTGAAGACAGCGAGGATCCAAAGATTTCTGTCAAGGCCTCAGCAATTTCCTCTCCAGCCTCCTTCAGTATTCTGGGGTAGATCCCATCAGGCCCTGGGGACTTATCTACCTTAATATTTTTTAAGACACCCAACACCTCGTCTTTTTGGATCACAATGTGACCCAGGCTATCTACACCCCCTTCTCCAGACTCAACATCTACCAATTCCTTCTCTTGGTGAATACTGATGCAAAGTATTCATTTAGTACCTCGCCCATTTCCTCTGGCTCCACACATAGATTCCCTTGCCTATCCTTCAGTGGCAACCCTTTCCCTGGCTACCCTCTTGCTTTTTATGTACGTGTAAAAAGCCTTGGGATTTTCCTTAACCCTATTTGCCAATGACTTTTCATGACCCCTTCTAGCCCTCCTGACTCCTTGCTTAAGTTCCTTCCTACTTTCCTTATATGCCACACAGGCTTCGTCTGTTCCCAGCCTTTTAGCCCTGACAAATGCCTCCTTTTTCTTTTTGACGAGGCCTACAATATCACTCGTCATCCAAGGTTCCCGAAAATTGCCGTATTATCTTTCTTCCTCACAGGAACATGCCGGTCCTGTATTCCTTTCAACTGACACTTGAAAGCCTCCCACATGTCAGATGTTGATTTGCCCTCAAACATCCGCCCCCAATCTATGTTCTTCAGTTCCCGCCTAATATTGTTATAATTAGCCTTCCCCCAATTTAGCACATTCATCCTCGGACCACTCTTATCCTTGTCCACCAGTACTTTAAAACTTACTGAATTGTGGTCACTGTTACCGAAATGCTCCCCTACTGAAACATCTACCACCTGGCCGGGCTCATTCCCCAATACCAGGTCCAGTACCGCCCCTTCCCTAGTTGGACTGTTTACATATTGTTTTAAGAAGCCCTCCTGGATGCTCCTTACAAACTCCGCCCCGTCTAAGCCCCTGGCACTAAGTGAGTCCCAGTCAATATTGGGGAAGTTGAAGTCTCCCATCACCACAACCCTGTTGTTTTTACTCTTTTCCAAAATCTGTCTACCTATCTGCTCCTCTATCTCCCGCTGGCTGTTGGGAGGCCTGTAGTATACCCCCAACATTGTGACTGCACCCTTCTTATTCCTGATCTCTACCCATATAGCCTCACTGCCCTCTGAGGTGTCCTCTCGCAGTATAGCTGTGATATTCTCCCGAACAAGTAGCGCAACTCCGCCTCCCCTTTTACATCCCCCTCTATCCCGCCTGAAACATCTAAATCCTGGAACGTTTAGCTGCCAATCCTGCCCTTCCCTCAACCAGGTCTCTGTAACGGCAACAACATCATAGTTCCAAGTAGTAATCCAAGCTCTAAGTTCATCTGCCTTACCCGTAATGCTCCTTGCATTAAAACATATGCACTTCAGGCCACCAGACCCGCTGTGTTCAGCAACTTCTCTCCGTCTGCTCTGCCTCAGAGCCACACTGTCCCTATTCCCTAGTTCTCCCTCAATGCTCTCACCTTCTGACCTATTGCTCCCGTGCCCACCCCCCTGCCATACTAGTTTAAACCCTCCCGTGTGACACTAGCAAACCTCGCGGCCAGGATATTTATGCCTCTCCGGTTTAGATGCAACCCGTCCATCTTATACAGGTCACACCTGCCCCGGAAGAGCTCCCAGTGGTCCAGATAACGGAAACCCTCCCTCCTACACCAGCTGTTTAGCCACGTGTTTGTCTGCTCTATCTTCCTATTTCTAGCCTCACTGGCACGTGGCACAGGGAGTAATCCCGAGATTACAACCCTCGAGGTCCTGTCTTTTAACTTTCTGCCTAGCTCCCTGAACTCCTGCTGCAGGACCTCATGCCCCTTCCTGCCTATGTCGTTAGTACCAATATGTACAACGACCTCTGCCTGTTTGCCCTCCCCCTTCAGGATTCCCTCTACCCGTTCGGAGACATCCTGGACCCTGGCACCAGGGAGGCAACATACCATCCTGGAGTCTCTTTCACGTCCACAGAAGCGCCTATCTGTGCCCCTGACTATAGAGTCCCCTATTACTATTACTCTTCTGCGCTTTGACCCTCCCTTCTGAACATCAGAGCCAGCAGTGGTGCCACTGCTCTGGCTGCTGCTGTTTTCCCCTGATAGGCTATCCCCCACGACAGTATCCAAAGGGGTATATCTGTTCGAGAGGGGGACAACCACAGGGGATTCCTGCACTGACTGCCTGCCCTTTCTGGTGGTCACCCATTTCTCTGCCTGCACCTTGGGTGTGACCACATTTACATAACTGCGATCTATGACGCTTTCCGCCACCTGCATGCTCCTAAGTGCATCCAATTGCTGCTCCAACCGAACCATGCGGTCTGTGAGGAGCTGCAGTTGGGTGCACTTTCTGCAGATGAAGCCATCCGGGACGCTGGAAGCCTCCCGGACCTGCCACATCTCACAGTCAGAGCACAGCACCCCTCTAACTGACATTGCGTCAATTAATTAAAATTAAAATTTGTCTTTTTTCTTTTTTAA
This sequence comes from Scyliorhinus torazame, assembly GCF_047496885.1. Taxonomy (NCBI): domain Eukaryota; kingdom Metazoa; phylum Chordata; class Chondrichthyes; order Carcharhiniformes; family Scyliorhinidae; genus Scyliorhinus; species Scyliorhinus torazame. The sequence continues at coordinate 180,285,294 of NC_092723.1, read as the reverse complement.
ATACTTTTTTTTTAAATTGCAAAGTTACTGTCAACTATCTGTTTCCTAGCACTAGATTTCTAATAGAAATGCGATAGCTAACTATAATACTCTCCGATCTCTGGCTTAGATATCCTCTTAGATATCCTCTAAATTATAATTAAGTTATTATGTTTAATTAGTTCCCAAATACTCAAATTTTTTAAAAAAATTTAGGTTAGAATCCCAACCAGCCACTCAGGTCACAGCTTTTCTGTGATGTCACTTCAGTTTCCCCCCGACACACACAATTTGAAAAAAGGTATAAAAGTAAAAATCACTTACTTACCTTCTTACCTTCTGAGTGTCTGAGATGTTCTCAGGTTCTCTCGCTGACAGAGACTGCTCCTCCACCTCCAATCCTTGACCTGCACAATGCTAATAATATAATAATATAATATGGCACTTACCTTACACCAATGGGTCTTATTATTAGGTTAGAGGAGGAGGGCGGGTGGGAGACACTACACGTGTAGTGTCTCGGGTTTCCTCTCCACCAGAATTTATTGGTTGGGGGGGGGGACTTGCCAGAGGTCGAACTTCCGGTTCCCGCCTTATATAAAAACAAATAAAACAGAAAAGAAGAACAGACACGGGACCAGGCAAGGCTTATTAAATTCACTACTCACCTCCCAGAAGGCCCCTGCGCACCGCTGCCGCCGAAATCCAAAGGGCTGCTCCTGTAAAGGTAAGAGCTTTTAAACTCACTACTCACCTCCCAGAAGGCCCCTGCGCACCGCTGCCGCCGAAATCCTGGTTGTAACTATCCTGGTTTCTCATCAGCATAGTCTCCCTACGGGCAGCGGACGTTGCAATATATCTACTCTCCCACCTGTCCATTCGACACACTAAAAATAACCACTCTGTGGAGGACTGATCACCAGGTGTTTGCTGAGTTTTTAATCTGTCAGTCACTGAGAATGCACCCGAGGATTCACATGACGGATAACGATAAAACATGGGGGGCTGGATTCTCCGCTCCCCGACGCTGAAATCGCGTTCGGCGACAGGGTGGAGAATGGCGCCGAAATCGGGAGCGGCGCCGGTTTTTAACTTCTCCGCGCCCCCCCCCCGAAAATCGTCGTACTTGTGGAGTACGCCACGCCGAGTATCCACCGCCTGAGGCCCGGCCCGCGATGCTCCGTCCCTGACCTGCCGAATTCCCAACGGCGTGGGACTCTCGTGGTCCCTCCATCCGGGATCCTCGCGTGGCGGCTGCCGACTCAGTCCGGGGCCTGCTACAGTTGGGCGACGGCCGATCGGCGGGCGGGGGGGGGGGGGGGGCTTCGTTCAGGACTGGGGGCAATGCGTGCGGACGGTCGGGGGCGTGCAAGCAGCTGATGCAGGGCACGATTCTGGCGGTGCAGGTCCGCGGGCTGAGTCCGCCATGGAGCACGGGGGGCGTATCGGCAGCGAGAGCTGCGAGCTCTACGATGGCTGCCTTCTAGCCCCCAGCAAAACGGGGCAAACTGTGGCCTTTTGACCCTAGTTTTCCTGGTGTAAAAGACCACAGTTTTCCCGACAGCGTGGGGACTTAGTCCCAAAAACGGAGAATCCGACCCAGGGTTTCCACAGGGATTCTCCTGATCTTCTGCTGTGGCATTGACAAGGAATTCCTGGGAAATGGTGACAATGGCTAAAAAAAAGCCACCTATCCTGTTCGTCTGGGCTTTCTCCTGGTTTTCAGCTGGTGCTTTGCTGGGTGATTGGGCGGGGGGCTAGTCGGGACTATTCAGGAATCTCCCCCCAATTGTATTCAATTCATTTCAATTATCATGGCCCGGATTTTCCAAGACGTGACAATCATCGTCGGATTGCCACTCTGATCGGACAATCCCCTGACCCGATCTGCTCCCATCTCTTCCTGGACCTTCTGTGCTCGGATTTCCCAGGAATGCAGAGCGAGGCGTCCCTCAGAGAGCTCCATCGCAGCGGAGTAGAAGTGGGGGAAGACAGGACCCATCCCCTTTCAGTGGCACTAGCTGCCGTGTGTTAAGTTCAAAGGTCCAGCTTGAATGTTAGTGAATGGGTGACTGGATGAGTGAATGGATTGGCTGGGTAGTATGGTGGCGTGGTTGGGTTGGTAGGTAACTGGGTATTATGGGTAATGTGGGTAGGGTGGTTGAGGTGATTGAATGAATGAGGTAGGTTAAGAGGTGAGAGGTAATTGAGTGAGGTTGCAGTTGGGGGAGGTGAGTAGGGTGATAGGTGGGTGAGGAGGTAGGCTGGTAGGGGTATTGTGGGTGAGGAGGTAGGTAGGTAGAGTTGTGGTGGGTGAGGAGGTAGGTGGGTAGAGTGGTACGCGGGGAGGTAGTAGGTGGGGAGTTGGTAGGCGGGGAGGTGGTAGGTGGGTAGGATGCCAAGTGGCTGAGATGGCAGCTGGGTGAGGTAGCCAGGTCTGGAGGGTAGTCGGGGAGGATCAGTGTGAGTGATTGGGGGGGGGGGGGGTCAATTCTGTTGTTACCCCCGTGTCAGACTAAGGCAGGGATTTTCAATCTCAGGGTCGCAACCTGCAGGTGTGTCGCTGGCGGTTGTTGGGAGGGTCGCGGAGGGATCAGTCCCGTCGTTCCTGCGGTGGTCCCGATCGCGGGAGAAGTGTCAAACAGCCACTACTGGCCGTTACATGGAGAATTACACCCGCTGCCGCCTTTTAATGGACAGTTTAGACTGTGTGGTACCTTCCGGCCAGAAGTGGCAGCAGAGAGCAGGTCATGTGCCCTGCACGTAGAATTGACATGAAGAAAAGCACATAGTTGACACCTGAGAAAGAAGTATAGACTGCATTTTACATATCCCTACTGGGTGTATTTGTAGCAGGGGGGCATGTAAAATAGGGCAGGAACTACCTACCACCTTTCCCCCCACCCCCGAGCTCCTCCCCATAACACATGGGGACGGATGGGCGCCAAATTGGCAGCTTAAACTGATAATCAAGGTTCAATTGGGCTTGTTACTAAGCCAATGGACCCCAACAACACGCTGCCACTCAATAAAACGGTTGGGGTGTGCAGTCAGGCGGGTGCTCTTTGGTGTCTGCCCTTTGCAAATTGTGAGGGTACCCCCCTCCCCCAGATAGAATCTTCCTTTTGTCCCACGTGGCTGCTGCCTTGAACCCCTCCCCCTCCCCTCCCCTCCAGTCTTTAGTTTTCATTGAATTCTTCTGAACAATACCGTGATCTCTGTTCTCTTAACTTCAGTTGTCTTAAGACAATCTTTCTGTCCAAATTCCCTGGTTATCTGGACTGTATCTTGTTCCTTAGGAAGCCTGTATCTTTGCAACTCCCTTGTCCTGTTCAGCCACTCCTGGCAAGTTGAGAACATAGAACATAGAACAGTACATGCCCTTCGGCCCTCGATGTTGTGCCGACCTGTGAAACCACTCTAAAGCCCATCTACACTATTCCCTTATCGTCCATATGTCTATCCAATGACCATTTGAATGCCCTTAGTGTTGGCGAGTCCACTACCGTTGCAGGCAGGGCATTCCACACCCTTACTACTCTCTGAGTAAAGAACCTACCTCTGACAGCTGTCCTATATCTATCTCCCCTCAATTGAAAGCTATGTCCCTTCATGCGAGACATCACCATTTGAGGAAAAGATGTTCACTCCCCGGTGTCCTGACTCCAACTACCAACAAATTCAACTAAAACCACAAACAAAGCACCTTTCTACCTCAAAAAGAGCCTCAGTTGCGAAGCAACACCCACATACTTTTGCTGGTTTATTTACTCTTCACGCCGTAGCCCCCTATAAGCACAATCGAAACACAGTTGGAACTTAACCAAGCCCCGTCATGAATCTAACTAAAGGTTTCACCCTTTCAGGCACGGAAACATTCAATTAAATCCACTTAAAACTACCTTTGTTTTCCGAACACATTCCATGTCCTAACATTAAAAATGAATTCTCCACACCTCTCCCTTTGATCTTTTGGCGATGTTCTTCAATATCTGCAGACCAGTTACCAACTCAACGGCCAATGCTGTCTTAGGACAATGAATTAAAGGACGAATTTCACAAATCTCAAGGCAGAAGCTTCAAGCGTGTTCACTCCAGCCTTCAACATCAGAAGAATTAACATGTTCAATTCAAATGGTTGAAGGTAAATGCCGCTGAGTTGCTGATTTGTTCCAGTCACTCACAGTCCAGTTGCCCATAGCTGCCAACTTTAACAAGGGACACTTTGGAGGAGCAAATGCTCTATTTCTGTACAAATGTGGAGAAAGGGGGAATTGCAGCTTCTATTATCCATCCCCACCCAGCCCCACCCTCTAAGTGAACTGAATTGAAATTTGAATTGTACCAATAGGATAATGAGCCTCTCCAGCTCTGACAGACTGCAAAACAGCTTCACACACTACTTCTGCATTGCAAAACTCAAGCTGCTGTACTGGGCGGGGACAAGTGCCTCCAGCCAAACAAGATTCACCTGTGGCCTCTCAAGGAAGCAAAGACAAGGACATCCACCTTCGCCCCTGCCCGTAAATCCAGCAAGTTTGAGATCCTAGAAATAGCCACCAAAGCACATGGCTCCAAGTCAACACCAAGAATGCCCGACATGTTGCTGAAGAAGGAGATCCAAACGTTCGCGAGCCCAGGGCAGGACCAGAACATGTGTGTGTGATGGGTAGGGCCTCCAGAGCACCGCTCGCACCTATCCCCTACGACTGCAAAGCTTATGGGCGGGATTCTCTCGGCCCGGGGCCGGGCCGGAGAATGCCCGCGACCGGCGCGAATCGCGCCGAGCCGCCCCGATGCCGGGACGCGATTCTCCGCAGGGCGCAGAATCGGCGCCATTGGCGCCGGCGTGGTTGGCGCGGCGCCAGTTGGGGGCCGCTCTACGCGGCCGTCCCGCCGATTCTCGGCCCGGGATGGGCCCCGTCGTAAAAAGGCCGGGCCCTGCTGGCGCTGTGCACACCTGCTCTCAGCCGGCGGGAACTCGACGTGGAAGGATCCGGGGGCGGCCTGTGTGTGTGGATGGGGGGGGGGGGGGGGTCCGACCCCGGGGGGGTGCCTCCGATGTGGCCTGGCCCGTGATCGGGGCTACCGATCGGCGGGCCGCCTTCTCTGGCTGGGGGCCTCCTTTCTTCCTCGCCGGCCCCTGTAGTCCTGCGCCATTTTGCATCGGGCCCGGCGCGTTGAAGGAAGCCACTGCGCATGCGCGCATTGGCGTCGGTGCCACTGCGCGTGCGCGGATCCCGCGGCGCCCATTTGACCTGGGATCAGCAGCTGGAGCAGCGTGAACCGCTCCAGTGCCGTGCTAGCCCCCTGTAGGGGCCAGAATTGCTGATCCTGAGGCCGTGTTGACGCCGTCGAGAAACGCGACAGCGTCTCCGATGGCGTCAACACTTATCCTCAGGATCACAGAATCCCGCCCTTTGTTTCAATGCCTTCCAGTTTTCCATTCAAAGTATTTTTTTACAGGGGTTAATAAGACGATTTCATCTTTTATTTGAGCGGGTAGGACCCTGCGGATCCGTAGGGTTTTTTTTTTTACGAAGGAATAAACAATCAGGGGGTCTTGCGTTATCCAAACTGTTATATTATTATGGGCGGTGAATATTGAAAAGGTGTGGGGTGGTATGGAGGGACGCAGTCCATGTGGGGGCGGATGGAAAGGAATGGCCGTAAAGGTACCAGCCTGAGACTCCCCTTCCATTTGCCCCAATGAAATGGATTGCCAATCCGGTGGTGGCCAGCTTCCAAATATGGGGACAATTCAGGCGGCCCTTCAAACTGGGAGCGAGGTCAATGTTGGCCCCGATCGGTGGAAACCTTCGTTTCGTGGCGGTGGTTTTGGATCCGTCCTTTGGGGTTTGGAAGGAGGACAGCTTGGAAAGGCTCAGGGATCTACGCGGTGATGATAAGTTCCTGAGTTTTGAGGAGTGGCTGGGGAGGGGGGTAAGCCCTCGAGAACTAACCACTTTTGACGTTACCAGGTACGAAACTTTGCCTGTAATGAGATTGATTCCTCCCCTTTCCCCCCCCCCCCCCCCACCCTCGTTGATGGACAAAGGTCTTTCAAATGCAAGTGTCCGGGGGGCGGGGGGGGGGGGGGGGGGGGGGGGGAGTGTCGGAGATCTACGGTTGACCTATGTTGACGGATCAGGGCCTGTTCGACGAAATTAAAAGAAAATGGGAGGAGGAATTGTGCGAGGAATTTGGAGTGAGGCTCTATATAGAGTCAACTCGACCTCTTTGTGCCCTCGGCTCAGCCTTGTACAATTCAAGGTGGTGCACAGGGCGCTTTTGACCAGGGCCCGGATGAGCGGTTTTTTTTTTTGCAAACTCCTTTTACATGGCATTAATCCATAAATTACAAAGAAAGGATTTTGATTGCAATTGATCAAAAATTAGACACGCTGCATGGGCACATCACTTCACCAACATGTGAGCAAGACTCAGGGGGAAGTATAACGTGATTTTGGAAACAATCCGAATATACGTCGTACATAAGGCCGGAGTCTGCTTAATTAAATGATTGTTTACATTTGTTTGCAAATCCTATCTGCTCTTGACAAAATTGTCATTAACATTTAATAATGAAAATAAAGATTTTGCAGTCAGCCTGCAAAGTTATTTGTCTGTTGGAGATTAGCCATTTCATTAGTTTGTATTGAGCAGGTTTTGCTGCATATATTTGTTCACATTGAGAGCCATTAAGCATCCATAAATCATGTGCAGAGACGGAGAGCAAAACGTAATCTCCTCTTCCCTGATGATGCTTCCCAGCTCCAACCTTAGCTGAGCACCCCTTATTTCACCAGGATGCAAAATCTTTCAACCCCCACTGTGATTTCTCTGAGTCATACCAGAGAAGGTTTTCACTGTGAGCTGTTGGCAACTAGATTAACAATTTCTTGGCCATCAGTATTGGCTTGATTTGGATCCAAATCCCAGGGTTCAGCCAATGATTAACCGGCAGCATCAGATTGAGCCACTGATTGGATATTGAGCAAAACATTTCTTTTAATTATAGTCCATCAAGGTTTTGGCTATTAAAGAGATTTTGTCGCTTATCAACATGCCTTTTACAGTTATTAGTGAACTAAGGTTAGATTTATCTTGAAATCTGCCAAAGTTTGACGGCTATTTGCCGCTACAAATTGGCCGAATTGTGTAGTCAAAATTAATGTCAGCAAAAACATGGCACAATATGTCTAATGGTTTGGATGGAATACACACATAAACTACTGTGAACTCATAACAGGACTCCTCTTACCTAATCATTCGCCTCAGATCAGGGGCGAAATTCTCCCGAAACAATTTATCGGCGGGACTTCGGCCCATCCGGGCCGGAGAATCCAGCGGGGGGGCCCGCCAACCGGCACGGCCCGATTCCCGCCCCCGCCGAATATCCGGTGCCGGAGACTTCGGCAACCGGCGGGGGCGGGATTCACGCCAGCCCCCGGCGATTCTCCGACCCGGCGGGGGGGTCGGAGAATGACGCCCCAGCAGACAGTTTTAAAATGTGGGGCGGGAGTCTCCGTTTTGCCGGCCCCCGGGGGTTTCCCGACGGCGAGGGGCTGCCCCACAATGGGAAACCCCATTGACCGGCCGGCGTAACGCAGCATCCCGCCGGCGGGTCGGGGCAGAAATGTGGCGGGGCGGGGCGGAGAATCCAGGCCGTTGTATTTTCTCCGCAGCTGTGGCACTCTGCGCCCTCTGCTGGGCATTCCTCCTCCTTGCGCAGGCTTCCCCCGCCACCCAGCATTTCAAGATGGCTGCTGGTGCACCTTTCCTGGTTTTCGCGGGCGTCTGCTACGGTGCTCTTTCCCTGAACAGCTCCAGTCATCCTTTTCCATGGGAGCTCGCCTTCCCCATGAAGGAATGCTCTTTTTTGCTTCCTGAGCTCAGTTTATCTCTCAATTTGTATTGCTTTGATTCGAGATTAATCTTCAAGAGATCGAATAAAGCTCCATCTAGGATACCGACTGTCGTGTTGGGTGTTCTGGTGTACAAACGATCCAACACGGCTGGAGATGGTGTAACTCAATTTTATTAACTGGTTAACTGAAACAGCACACTGCTAACTTGGGTACGTGCATTACCAGCTAATCTGTGGACCCTGTCCTATCACTATCTGGGTGAGGCACTCAGCACATGGTGAATGTCTGAGTGGCAGGCTCTGAGCTCGGTGCTCTGAGCTGGCTGCTGCTGGAATGAGCGGGAACTGTAGTGTCCCCTGTTTTTATAGTGCGTGTGCTCTCACTGGTGATTGGCTGCGATGTTGTGTGTGTGTTGGTTGGTCCCACTGCATGTCCATCAGTGTGTGTTTGATTGCACCATGATATGCTGATCTAAATATCATGACACCGACCACTATGCGATCACAAACTAATTCTTCGCCCAACAGTCCGTAGTTGTAAAAGTGACATGTATACATTTTTCCACATTATACCACATCTACCAAATTTTTGCCGTTCACTCAACCTATATATATCCATTTGCAATCTCCTTGTGTCTTCTTCACAACATACTTGCCTCTTATCCTTGCCATCTGCAAAGTAGTTACCATGCCTTTGCTCCCCCGATCATCATAGCATCATAGAATTTACAGTGCAGAAGGAGGCCATTCGACCCATCGAACCTGCACCGGCCCTTACAAAGAGCCCCCTACTCAACCCACGTATCTACCCTATCCCCGTAACCCCCACTTAACCTTTTTTGGACACTAAGGGCAATTTATCATGGCCAATCCACCTAACCCGCACATCTTTGGACTGTGGGAGGAAACCGGAGCACCCGGAGGAAACCCACGCAGACACGGGGAGAATGTGCAGACTCCACACAGACAGCGATGAAAGTCATTGATGTAAATTGTAATACGTTGAGGCCCCAGCACAGACCCCTGCGGGACTGTACTCTTCACATCCTGCCAATCAGATAAGGACTCATTTATGCATGTTCTGTTTTCTGCCAAGCAGCCAATATTCTATCCAAGCTAGTACAATACTTGGCTAGACAGCTGTTTTGTGGGGGGGATATGGGGGAAGGGGGATATGGGGGAAGGGGGATTATGGGGGAAGGGGGATATGGGGGAAGGGGGATATGGGGGAAGGGGGTTTATGGTGGAAGGGGGTTTATGGGGGAAGGGGATATATGGGGGAAGGGGGTATATGGGGGAGGGGGATATGGGGGAAGGGGATCTGGGGGAAGGGGATATGGGGGAAGGGGGGATATTGTGGAAGGGGGTTTATGGGGAAGGGGATATATAGGGGAAGGGGGTATACGGGGGAAGGGGGATATGGGGGAAGGGGGATATAGGGGAAGGGGGTATGGGGGCAGGGGATATATGGGGAAGGAAGATATGGGGGAAGGGAGGATATGGGGAAGGGAGGATATGGGGGAAGGGGGTATATGGGGGAAGGGGGATCTGGGGGAAGGGGGATATGGGGGAAGGTGGGATATGGGGAAGGTGGGATATGGGGGGATGTGGCGAAGGGGATATGGGGGAAGCCTGGATCTGGGGGGATGTGGCGAAGGGGATATGGGGGAAGGGGATATGGGGGGATCTGGGGGATGGGGGGATTTGGGGGGAATGTGGCGAAGGGGATGTGGGGGAAGGAGGGATATGAGGGAAGGGGGATATGGGGGATATGGGGAAGGGGGATATGGGGGAACAGGATATGGGGGATTTGGGGAAAGGGGAATATGGGGAAGGGGGATATGGTGGAAGGGGGGATGGGGGAAAGGGAGGCAGGCAGTGGGGGTCTCACTTGGCGCTGCATGGCCAGTGGCCATTTTGCTGGGTCTCCGGGGGGGAGAGGTCGTCTTGCGCAGGTCCGTGACAGGTGACGCTGTCGCGAATGGCATCACGCCGCTACTAGCCCATTCCCGGCCGGAGAATTCGCGACTTTGTATCTCCAGGGGATACAATGGCATAGTGGAGATGGTGGCATAGTGATAATGTCGCTGGACTGGTAATGCAGAGACCCATGCTAATATTTTGGGGACATGGGTTAAAATCTCACCATGGTAGCTGGTGGAATTTTAATTAAGTTTATAATTCTGGAATATAAAGCTAGTCTCAGGATTGGTGACCATCAATTGTCCTTTAGGGAATGAAATCCGCCATCCTTACCCGGTCCGGCCCATATGTGACTCCAGACCCACAGCAATGTAGTTGACTCTTAAATACCCTCTGAAATCAGTCCACGGGCAATCAGGGATGGACATTATGCTGGCTTTGTCAGTAATATCCACACCCCATGGAAGAATAAAAAAGCTGTCCCAGTGCTCAGCCAGTTCTATGTCTTCAGTGCTCGGGAATGGTTCAGGGAGTGTGAGTGTGGATACCATACTTGACCCAAGCTCTGGAGTAGTTGCTGCTTCACTGGTGTTGCATGTTGATTGTGGTCTGTGCTCACTGCTGTTTGCATTCCTGATCCATGTCTCAATTTGCATCTGTTGCACCCTTGATGTTCCGGCTTCCCGCTGAAATTTTAATCTGTTACAAATATGCTTTTTTAAAAATGATCTCAATACTTGCCAGGTCAGTAGCTACTTGTCGAAGATTTTTCTGAGTCTTTTACACGCTGTCACCGTGTGTTCAGAGTCCAGACAAGGGGCGGGATTCTCCGACCCCCCCCCCCCCCCCCCCCCCCCCCCCGGCCGGGCCAGAGAATCGGCGGTGGGCGGCGTGAATCCCGCCCCGACGCTGGCTGCCGGATTTTCCGGCGCCGGTTTTTCAGCGGGGGCAGGAATGGCATCGCGCCGGTCGGGGGCCGTTGGCAGTGGCCCCCGCCCGGCGATTCTCCGCTCCGCGATGGGCCGACCATTTCCGGCCGGTCCCGCTGCCGTAAATCAAGCAAGGTCCTTACCGGCGGGACCTGGCTCTGCGGGCAGCCTGCGGAGTCCTCAGGGGGGCGCGGGGGGATCTGGCCCCGGGGGGGGCTCGGTGGCCTGGCTCGCGATCGTGGCCCACCGATCTGCGGGCGGGCTTGTGCCGTGGGGCGCTCTTTCCCTCCGCGCAGGCTGCTGTACCGGTTCGCCATGTCCGGCGCGGAGAAGAACCCCCCTGCGCATGCGCGGGGATCACGCCAGAACACGCTGGTGCTTCCGCGCATGCGCCAACTCCGCCAGCGCCGGCCTAGCCCCTGAAGGCGCGGAGGATCCCGCACCTTCCGGGCGGCCCAACGCCGGAGTGATTGACGCCACTCCTCGGCGCTGGTACGGCCCGCCCCGCCGGATAATGGAGAACCCCAGCCAAGGTTCTTTGGGGTTTCATTTCAACTCACCATCTCGCTCTCATTCCCACATGTCCGTCCTTGGCCTGCTGCAATGTTCCAGCGAAGCCCAGCGCAAACTGGAGGAACAACATCTCATCTTCTGATTCGGCACTTTACAACCTTCTAAACTTAATATTCAGCTAACATAGTTCCGATTTGAACACTCTCCTCCATCTTGACCCGCTTTTAAATCCCTTTTCTTGGTCCCAACAAATAACCCCCCCCCCCCCACAGGGCTATCTGACACTTGTTCTGAGGTTTTGCTTTCATAGATCGCTGACCTTCTGTTATTAAACATTTTGTTTTCTTCCCTTTGTGCCAGGATCAGCATCTTCTTAAGTCTTTAACACCATCATGAACGCTTCTTTTGTTTTTTAAACATAATATATCAGCTTTGTCAAATCTCTCCTCCTTCCCACCTCCCCCGGACTCTTTATGCTGCTCCACCCCCTCTTGTAAATAGTATAACATTCATCATGTTTCTCACATTTCTCCCTCTCTTTAACTCTGAGGAAGAGTCACACGGCCTCGAACCGTTAACTCTGTTTCTCTCCCCTCAGATGCTGCCAGCCCTGTTGAGCTTTTCCAGCGTTTTCTGTTTTATTTTGGATTTCCAGCATCTGCGGTATTTTCCTTTTATTCTTGGGAACTTCTCTCCTCTCCCAAAGTAAGCTGCTCAAGTCTGTAGTTTAAAAAAAAAAATTAGTCTTTATTTACGGCAATCATGTACATGTTAGCACCTCTGCACGAGGCTGAAAACTCGGATCCCTCCAGATTTCTGTTACTCAATTATATGATACGACTTCAACATTACATCAACGACGTGTGCTTCAGATGTTAACCCTTTACAATCCCCCGACCTGCAAAATCTAGCCCGAGTCTGCGGTCTGACAGAAGTGACTGAATGGACTGTAACATTATTAGCAAAACAGCGGCGTGTTTGATGATGAGGAAGTCATAAATTTGAAGGTGGAACAGATTTGGAGAGAAAGGCCTGGCAGACTGGGGAAGCCCAGAGTGAGTTGGAATAGTGTCAAAGGATGAGTGATCAGTCCCAATACAGCCACCGGCATTAAAACCCCGTCTCCTGTCAGTCAAGGGAATCACCAAACCTCCATAGGACTAACCTATTGAAGCACTTCATTCTCGTAGACAGCAAACCAGCAAGTAAAGTGCACTTACCTTTTCACGTTTTATTAAAATTGTACAGTGAAATAAATGTTTAGGATAAAATTATGATATTATGGTAGAAGCTGAAGGACAATAAACAAACTTTAAAAAAAAATTAAGGCATGATTTTATTTGTCACAATGGAGAAATTTAAAAAATATAGAAATTCAGAGTACCCAATTCTTTTTTTTTCCAAATAAGGGGCAGTTTAGCGCGGCCAATCCACCTATCCTGCATCTTTTCGGGTTGTGGGGGTGAGACCCACACAGACACGGGGAGAATGTGCAAACTCCACATGGACAGTGACCCGGGGCTGGGATCGGACCCGTGTCCTTGGTGCCGTGAAGCAGCAGTGCTAACCACTGCACCATCGTGCTGCCCAATAATGGAGAAATTTAATACTCAAATATAAAATAATAACACTAATAATAAAGATTATTATTATTATGATCAAATTAATTTTTAGGGACAATTACGAAGTTAGTACACTTCTGGATTTCTGTATTTAATTCCACATGTTGGGTCTCCAGACGTTTCCATCGATTTCAGAGGAATACTAACAGCAGAAGCTGACAATTTCATTGTCGCTACTGCTTCAAAGTCGAGGATATTAAATTTTTTTTGCTTTCTGAGTGAATTTGTTTGCAAGATAATCTGTGCCTCAAAGTATCACAAGTGGCCCAAACACAACAGTTTTTTTTGATCAAGGATCACGAGTATCAAAGTAATTTCATTGCCTTTTTCTCAGTTTGTATATCCTCTGCGAAAATTAAATTTTAACCAGGGTGGTGGAAGGGGGGCTTTATTAGGTTCTGACAATTCTCTCAGCCTGTTTCTGTCTCCACTCTGTATTATTGTCATTTGCTCGTCTCTCTCACCATGCCTTGTGGTTCTGTCGTGCTGTATTATCCTGAATAATGAATTGCAGGGTTCTTGCGCACACTGCAGTACCAGACACATTACACTGAGAAGGTGCTGACACTTCACCAAACCTTCTGCAGATCTTCCTTACCCAACCAAGTGCTCTTGATTTATTTGATGGCTTTTGCAGTCTTTGTGTGTACAGTGCGCAGCCAAACAATGCTTTTGCTGGTCTTTCTGCGTCTTGATGTGGAGGTTAGAGTGGTGGACGTCATTAGACAAGCAATGGCTAGCACCTAAAGAATTATTCAAAATAATAATCGCTTATTGTCACAAGTAGGCTTCAATGAAGTTGCTGTGAAAAGCTCCTAGTCGCCACATTCCGGCGCCTGTTCGGGGAGGCCAGTACGGGAATTGAACCCGTGCTGCTGGCATTGTTCTGCATTACAAGTCAGCTATTTAGCCCACTGTGCTAAACCAGCCCCAAATTCATACATAATTTGCAATAAGAATCAGACACAAAATTCCCACAGAAAAAGTGGTCGAACCGTGGCTATAAAGATAAATTTGGAGATAGTACTGGATCAAATTTGGGCAGCACGGTAGCATTGTGGGTAGCACAATTGCTTCACAGCTCCAGGGTCCCAGGTTCGATTCCAGCTTGGGTCACTGTCTGTGCGGAGTCTGCACATCCTCCCCGTGTCTGCGTGGGTTTCCTCCGGGTGCTCCGGTTTCCTCCCACAGTCCAAAGATGTGCAGGTTAGGTGGATTGGCCGTGCTAAATTGCCCTTAGTGTCCAAAATTGCCCATCATGTTGGGTGGGGTTACTGTGTTATGGGGATAGGGTGGAGGTGTGGACCTTGGGTGGGGTGCTCTTTCCAAGAGCCGGTGCAGACTCAATGGGCCGAATGGCCTCTTTCTGCACTGTAAATTCTATGAAATAATGTTTCCAAAGAGAGTAGTCAACTTGAGGAATGGGAGCTTTTTTTAGAATTCACAAGAGGCACGGAAACAGATTGTAAAACTTTCCAAAGGTATGGAAATTGGAAGAGACATGTGAAGATAAACGTGGGCTCATTGGAGGCAAAGTCAGGTGGGATTCTATGGGGAATGGGGAGATGGTAGTGTCATGGTAATGTCACTGGTAATCCTGAGGTCCAGTTCTAATCCCATCACAGCAGCTAGTGGAATTGAACTTCAATTAATAAGAATTGAAAGCTAATAGTGACCATGAAGCTTATCATTAATTGTTGTAAAAACCCATCTGGTTCATTAATGTCCTTTATGGAAGGAAATCTGACTTCCTTACCTGGTCTGGCCTACATATGTCTCTAGACCCTGTCATGTGAGAGTATCTTTAAGAAATGGGTGTTTATTACTGCAGTGATGTCAGAGAATGGGTGGAGCTGGGCTGCCTGTCAGTTTTTTTACTTTCGTTTTAGGCTGTTTGTTGCAGGGTGTGTTTTAGTTTCGTTTTCAGAGCTGGATAGCTGCAGTCACAGCCAGGATGTGTATTAGAGTCTCTCTCCGTAACCTAAAGACTGTACATCGATCCTGGTGATTTAAAAATAATAACAGTAATGACTTTTAACCTGATGTGCTTCTGGTAAAAGGTGTTTTAAGTCTTATGGATGTTAAAAGGAAGGCTTAAAGGATTACTTAGTGTTGTATTCTTTGGGGGTTGTATTTGAATTGATGGTTGCTAAGATGTTCACTGTATGTTTTAAAAAGGTTAACTTGAGTTCATAGAATAAACATTGTTTTGCTTTAAAAAATACTTTTCCATTTCTGCTGTACCACACCTGTAGAGTGGGCCGTGTGCTCCCCATACCACAATCTATTAAACGTTGTGGGTCAGGTGAACTCCATGCTACACTTTGGGGTTGTCCAAACCCTGGCCCATAACCCACAGCAATGTGGTTAACTCAAAACCGCTCTCAAAGGGCAATTCAGGATGGGCAGCACGTGCTGGCCTTGGCAGTGATGCCCACACCCACGAGTAAATAAAAAAGATGAAGGAAATGGTGGTCATTTGGCTGGGATTTGGCTGGGATTTCCCGGTGCTGCCCTCGAAGGAAATTGTCGCGGGCTGGATGGCATGTTTGACGGACCAGTCGAAGGTCCGTTGACTTTGGGCAGGAACTTCCAGAGCCCTGGTGGGTGGGACGGGAAAATCCCAGCTTTTGTATCTGTCTTTATGGCAGAACTAACAAAAATAACGGGGAACCAAGGGTTGAGAAGGAACCCAAGTCAGTGTAAATATAGAAACAGCAGCGAAGAAATTAATGGGAACAAATGCCCTGGACCTGATAACCTGCTGCGGAGATTGTGGATGTATTTGTTTGGATCTTTCAATATTCCTTAGACTGAAAAACAGTTCTTAAAGATTGGAAGGTAAACATATAACCCCACATATAATAATATAAGAAAAGAGATTAGAATGAAAATAGGGTGCTACAGACCAGTGAGCCTGATATCAGTAGCAGGGAAAATGCGAGGGAGCTTGTTAACCGAACATTTAGAAATCATAATATGGATTAAGCAGCGTCAACACTCTATAGTATGGTGTAAGGGGCTGGGGCCCACACTGAAAGCAGCGGCACGGTGGCACAGTGGTTAGCACTGCTGCCCCACAGTGCCAGGCCCCCGGGTTTAATTCCGGCCTCGGGTGTCTCTCTCTGTGGAGGTTGCACGTTCTCCCCGCGTCTGCGTGGGTTTCCTCTGGGTGCTCTTGTTTCCTCCCTCAGTCCAAAGATGTGCAGCTTAGATGGATTAGCCATGTTAAATTTCCCCTTTTTGCCCAAAAGGTTAGGTGGGGTTACTGGGCTACGGGGATAGGATGGAGGTATGGGCCTAGGCAGGGTGCTCTTTCGGAGGATTGGTGCAAACTCGATGGGCCGAATGGACTTCTTCTGCACTGTACTCATTCTATGATCCTATGAACACAGATCTATGTAAGGGAAATGGTGTTTGAGAAATCTATTTGAGATTTTTAGGATGTAGCTAATAGGATAGATCAGGGGGAACCAGTGGATGTCGTGTATTTTGATTTTCAAAAGGTATTCCATAAGGTTCCACACAAGAGGTTATGACACAAAATGAAGGCTCATGGTGTAGGGTTCAACATATTAGTATGGATTGAGGATTGGGTAATGGATCAGAAACAGGCAAAGAAAATTGGGAAATTTTCAAGTTCGCAAGCTATAACTGGCAGGGTAAGGCGAAGATCAGTGCTTGGGCCACAGCTATTTACATTCTATATTAATTACTTTGATTTGGAGGCTGAGTGTTGTATCCAGGTTTGCTGAGAAGACAAAGTTAGGTTGGAAAGCAAGCAATGAAGACACAAAGAGACTGAGAGTGGTATAGACATACCTACAAAATGAGGTGTCAATGAGGTGAAGCTACAGAACAGGGCTGCTTGAATGTCAAACAGCATGTGAGAGAAGGAGCCAAGTGATCTCCCAACCAATAGGTCAGGTCCTAGCTCTGCAGTCCTGCCGCATCCAGTTATGAATGGTGGTGGACAATTAAATAATTAACAGGAGGTTAGCCCAGTGGTGCAGTGGTTAGCACTGCTGCCTCACGGCGCTGAGGTCCCAGGTTCGATCCCGGCTCTGGGTCACTGTCCGTGTGGAGTTTGCACATTCTCCCCGTGTTTGTGTGGGTTTCACCCCCACAACCCAAAGATGTGCAGGGTAGGTGGATTGGCCACGCTAAATTGCCCCTTAATTGCAAAAAATTAATTGGGTACTCTAAGTTAAAAAAAAAATTTTTAAATGAGGATTCTCCTCAAATATCCCCATTTTGAATGATGGCGGCGCCATATAGATGATCCACCTCGACCTCATCTGGAAGTCCCCAGCATCACAGATGTCAGTCCTCAGCCAATTTGATACACTTCACGTGATATCAAGAAATTACTGAAGGCACTGGATACTGAAACGCTATGGGCCCTGTCAACATTCCAGCAATAGAACTGAAGACTAGCTCTAGAATGACCTGTGCCTCTAACCAAGCTGTCTCAGTACAACTGCAACACTGGCACCTACCCAGCAATATGGGAAATTGCAGATGTGTGTTCTTTCAGGACAAACCCCACCCGGCCAATTACACCCTGGATTATCAGTAAAGTGATGGGAGGGGTCAATAACAGTGCGATTACGCGGCACTTGCTGAACAATAACCTCTCACGGACGCTCAGTTTGGGTTCCGCAAGGGTCACTCAGCTCCTGACCTCATTACAGCCTTGGTTCAAACATGGACAAAAGAGCTGAGTGCCAGAGGTGAGGTGAGAGTGACTGCCCTGGACATCAAGGCAGCATTTGACTGAGTGTGGCATCAAGGAGCCCTGGGAAAACGGGAATCAGGGAGAAAATTCACCATTGATTGGAGTCATACCTGGCACAGAGGAAGGTGGTTTTGGTTGTTGGAGGTCAACCATCCCAGTCCTGGGACATCAAAGCAGGAGTTCCTCAAGGTAGTGTCCAAGGCCCAACCATCTTCAGTTGCTTTATCAATGACCTTCTCTCCATCTTAAGGTCAGAAGTGGGTAGTTTGCTGATGGTCCAGCGCCATTTGTGACTCTTCAGGTGTTGAAGCAGTCCTTGGTTATATGCAGCAAGACCTGGACATATTCAGGTTTGGGCTGACAAGTAGCAAGTATGAATTGTGCCACACAAGTGCCAGGAAATGACCATCTTCAACAATAGAGAATCTAACCAGCTTCCCTTGACATTCAATGGCATTAACATCTCTGAATCCTCCACTATCAACATCATAAGGGTCACCATTGAACAGAAACTGAAGGACCAATCGTATAAGTACTGGACGAGTGCTGTTCCAACAGCACTCAAGAAGCTCAACACCATCCAGGACAAAGCAACCTGCTGGATTAGCACCCCAGCCATCATCCTAATCATCACGCCCTCCACTCCAGTGGCAGTTGTGTGTACCATTACCAGATGCACTGTAACAACTCACCAAAATCTCTTTGATAGCACCTTCCAGAACTATCGTCCACCACCTAAAGAGAAAATGGCAGTGGATGCATGGGGGAAAGTGCAAACTCCACATAGACTGTCACCCAAGGCCGAATCAAATGCAGGTCCCTGGCGCTGAGGCAGCAGTGCTAGCCACTGTGCCATTGTGAAGCCCAAGGTTTCCTCCCAAAGTTATCCACTTTGAGAGGAAAAATGCAAAAGCAGGATATTTTTTGCAGGGTGGAACACTGGGAAATGTTTGAATTCCAAAGAATTTAGGCATCCTTCTACATGAATCACAAAAATATGACATGTAGATAAATGGTATGATAACTTCCGCTTCAAAGGGATTAGAGGATTAGAGTAAAGAAGTCTTGCTACAATTGCAAGGGAATTGGCCACATTTGGAGTATTGCGTGCAGTTTTGACCTCTTTACCTAAGGAAGAGCATACTTGTCCTAAAGGGAGTGCAAGGAAGGTTCACTCGACTGGTTCCTAGGTGACAGGATTGTCCTAATGAGGAGAGATTAAGTAGAATAAGCCTACATTCACAGGAGTTTAGAAAAATTATAGTTGATCGAATTGAAATAAAAATTCTTAACATTCCATTTAGGATTGAGATGAGGAAAAGATTCTTCACTCAAAGGGCTGTGCAACTTTGGATTTTTCTACCACATAGTTGTGGATGCTTGGTTGTTGAGTAAATTCAAGGGAGAGGTAGATGGATTTTTACACATGAAGGGAATTAAGAGATTTGGAGATGATGTGGGAAGGCTGAATTGAGGTAGCTGATCAGCTGTAATCTTGTTGAATGGCAGGGCAAGCTGAGAGTGTCAAATCGCCTCCTCCATATTTATGGGGCAGCACAGCAGCACAGTGGTTAGCACTTTTGCTTCACAGGGCCAGGGTCCCAGGTTCGATTCCGGGCTTGGGTCACTGTCTGTGCGGAGTCTGCACGTTCTCCCCGTGTCAGCGTGGGTTTCCTCCGGGCGCTCCGGTTTGCTCCCACAAGTCCCGAAAGACGTGCTTGTTAGGTTAATTGGACATTCTGAATTCTCCCTCAGTGTACCCGAACAGGCGCCGGAGTGTGGTGACTGAGGGATTTTCACAGTAACTTCATTGCAGTGTTAATGTAAGCCTACTTGTGACAATAATTAAGATTAGATTATTTCTTATGTTCTAATGTGGCTTAAATCTTTCTGTGGCCAAATGTTCTTTTCATCTTTTTTTGGTGTTTCTAAGAAATTATTTCCTTCTCTCGCCCCTCTCTCTGCATTGAACAGCCCCTCTGGCTAAGAAAATGGATAGGTGAACTGCTTTCATTGTCTTGCGAAGGTTTTTTCAGTTGATGATAGGTGACCTGATGACAACCCTTTGCAACGACATTGCACACCTCACTGTAAGGCTGTGCTTGTCTTTCAATACAGGCAATAGCCCCCCAAACCCCCCCCCCCATTGCCGTCCCAATCTCCTAAAATGTATTAATTTATTTCTGGGCAGGAATGATCGATGTTGTACTCCTCAAAGCCGTAATAGCAGGGTTGTAAAGAAAGTATTCTGAAACTTGGGCATCACAGATCTCCAAAACACATTTAACTGCGTAAGATCCAAATTAACTTTGTCACATATGTGAAAATATTAAGATTCAGCCAACGGTACAACATAACTGGTTAAAAATACTAAATCAGAGAGTAAGGAGGCAGCACAGTCATTCTCGTCTGGAGGACACACTGGGTTACGTGTCTTATGAAGAGGGACTGCAGCCTTACTCAGGAATGTTAATGAGTTTATTAACGCTATGTACAATCTATATAAAGTGAGTTACTGAGGAGGGACATCTCCCCTGAGATTTGCCTGTCTGCTTGACAACGTCTATAGCACATGGCTGCTGATGTCACAGATACGTCACATGTTAGCATTTCTATTCTAGTAACCCATGACACTACACCTCCTCCCAAGTCTACTAACTTTTTCTAACCTGTTGGACTTTAACCTGGTGTTGTAAAACTTCTTACTGTGCTCACCCCAGTCCAACGCCGGCATCTCCACATCATATTTTTCTAATAACAGTGTTAACCATGTCCAAACCATTTATGTCGCATTTGCTTCAAACTTTTTACATTGCATTGGTTCTGTTATTTCACACAGAGCTGCCTCTCCCTGTTTCTCCTAATAAAATCTTATTATTGTCACAAGTAGGAACACTACAATGAAGTTACTGTGAAAATCCCCTAGTCGCCACACTCCGGCGCCTGTTCGGGTACACTGAGGGAGAATTCGGAATGTCCAATTCACCTAACAAGTACATCTTTCAGGACTGTGGGAGGAAACCGGAGCGCCCGGAGGAAACCCACGCAGACACAGGGAGAACGTGCAGACTCCACACAGACAGAGACACAAGTTGGGAATCGAACCTGGGACCCTGGTGCTGTGAAGCAACAGTGCTAACCACTGTGCTACCATGCCGCCATCAAGGAAGGCAAGGATTCTTTCAAGCTGGAATTGAACCAGCTATCTAAGGATGTCAGCTTTTTTTTTTTTTTTTTAATTTTTTAATTAAAGTTTTGCAAAGTTTTTCATAATAAATAGTAATAATCCTAACACAGCAAAATAGAGTGAACATTAACATAGTGCAAAAAGAGAATATACAATAGCAATTGACTAGACGTGACCCCACGCGCCTCAGTCTTCCCACACCCTCCCAACGGAGCCCTCACCCCCACTCCCCTACGGGTCGCTGCTGCTGCTGACGTTTTAATTTCCCTGAGAAGCCTTCGGGCGGTATTATGCCCCCGCTCAACAGCAGCAGCTCTGTACACGTGGCAAAATTATTTACACACATAAGTAGGCATCTGTTCGTGGTGTCGTCCTTTGCTTCTCCCAGACGGAGTTCGCTGCTGTTGTCGTCTCGAGGATGCCAGCTTTAATCATCTACAGTCCTCCGCTCTACCAGCTGAGCTATCAAAAGATAGATATTAAGATGGAGGATCCTAGACAGTAGAGGAACATGGGCCCATGAGCAATTTGACTGGGAAAAAAATCCATTCGCTAGTGGCGTCGCTTGATAATGCAACACAGCTGAATGGAAGTCTGGATTCTTAGACATCAGGGTCTTGCAGGACCGAGCCACTCAGTTTAACCTGGGGTTACCCCTCTCTCTGGATCTGTAAAGACTTAATTACCTGCAAATGCTCGCATTCAAAGTATCGTCTTGCATCTTTGACTTTGTCTTTAGATATGTTTCTGGAACATACCGCTTCATTCACCTGAGGAAGGAGCAATGCTCCGAAAGCTAGTGTTTGAAACAAACCTGTTGATCTTTAACCTGATGTTGTAAGACTTCTTACTACATATCATATGAGGAGGGACAATAGCCCAACTCAGGTAGTGACTCAAATGAGTTTATTTACAATGTACAATATAGACATGGTGGATTACTGAGGGGACACATCTCCTCTGAGTGCTGCCTATCTGGTTTATAGAGTCTGTGGCACATAACTCCTGACATTACAGAAACATCATAGGCTACATCACTCATTAGCATATTAACTCATTACACTACAATCCTTCTCTTTGACTGGCTCCATTGAGAGGGAGAGAGACATTTCCAGTATCCAATCATCTTGGTTCTGTAATTGAAGTTGTGTCTGGTATTCAGCAGAGGGCGCTAGTGGGTGTAGATGGTAATTCTACAGCAGGGCCACAACATATTTGGGGTGTAGAATCCTAGATTTAATGACCAGAGTATCTGTGCCAATGTTTAGGACAAATGGCCAATCGGAAGACAAATATAAGTAGCAAATTTGCAACCATGTCATGTAAGAACATGGATATTGTCACAGGTCCATAAAGGAACACCCTCCTGGCAGTCAGCACAATAGGTACATGTGTCCTAGGGGTGGTCTGTGGTACATAAATACCCAACCTTGGAGTACAAATCACAAGCACATCCAACTCTGTGGAGCCAGAATCTCCGACACGTCCGACATCCGGAGTCAGAATCTCCGACACGTCCAACATCCGGAGTCAGAATCTCCGACACGTCCAACATCCGGAGTCAGAATCTCCGACACGTCCAACATCCGGAGTCAGAATCTCCGACACGTCCGACATCCGGAGTCAGAATCTCCGACACGTCCGACATCCGGAGTCAGAATCTCCGACACGTCCGACATCCGGAGTCAGAATCTCCGACACGTCCAACATCCGGAGTCAGAATCTCCGACACGTCCGACATCCGGAGTCAGAATCTCCGACACGTCCAACATCCGGAGTCAGAATCTCCGACACGTCCAACATCCGGAGTCAGAATCTCCGAAACGTCCGCCATCCGGAGTCAGAATCTCCGACACGTCCAACATCCGGAGTCAGAATCTCCGACACGTCCAACATCCGGAGCCAGAATCTCCGACACGTCCGACATCCGGAGTCAGAATCTCCGACACGTCCGACATCCGGAGTCAGAATCTCCGACACGTCCAACATTCCGGAGCCATAAACTCCGAAACGTCCGACATCCGGAGCCAGAATCTCCGACACGTCCGCCATCCGGAGTCAGAATCTCCGACATGTCCGACATCCGGAGTCAGAATCTCCGACACGTCCAACATCCGGAGTCAGAATCTCCGACACGTCCGACATCCGGAGTCAGAATCTCCGACACGTCCGACATCCGGAGTCTGAATCTCCGACACGTCCAACATCCGGAGTCAGAATCTCCGACACGTCCGACATCCGGAGCCAGAATCTCCGACACGTCCAACATCCGGAGTCAGAATCTCCGACACGTCCAACATCCGGAGTCAGAATCTCCGACACGTCCGACATCCGGAGTCAGAATCTCCGACACGTCCGACATCCGGAGTCAGAATCTCCGACACGTCCGACATCCGGAGTCTGAATCTCCGACACGTCCAACATCCGGAGTCAGAATCTCCGACACGTCCGACATCCGGAGCCAGAATCTCCGACACGTCCGACATCCGGAGTCAGAATCTCCGACACGTCCGACATCCGGAGTCAGAATCTCCGACACGTCCGACATCCGGAGTCAGAATCTCCGACACGTCCAACATCCGGAGTCAGAATCTCCGACACGTCCGACATCCGGAGTCAGAATCTCCGACACGTCCAATATCCGGAGCCAGAATCTCCGACACGTCCGACATCCGGAGTCAGAATCTCCGACACGTCCGACATCCGGAGTCAGAATCTCCGACACGTCCGCCATCCGGAGTCAGAATCTCCGACACGTCCGACATCCGGAGTCAGAATCTCCGACACGTCCAATATCCGGAGCCAGAATCTCCGACACGTCCGACATCCGGAGCCAGAATCTCCGACACGTCCGACATCCGGAGTCAGAATCTCCGACACGTCCAACATCCGGAGTCAGAATCTCCGACACGTCCAACATCCGGAGCCAGAATCTCCGACACGTCCAACTCCGGAGTCAGAATCTCCGACACGTCCGACATCCGGAGTCAGAATCTCCGACACGTCCGACATCCGGAGTCAGAATCTCCGACACGTCCGACATCCGGAGTCAGAATCTCCGAAACGTCCGACATCCAGAGTCAGAATCTCCGACACGTCCAACATCCGGAGTCAGAATCTCCGACACGTCCGACATCCGGAGCCAGAATCTCCGACACGTCCGACATCCGGAGTCAGAATCTCCGAAACGTCCGACATCCGGAGTCAGAATCTCCGACACGTCCGACATCCGGAGTCAGAATCTCCGACACGTCCAACATCCGGAGTCAGAATCTCCGACACGTCCAACATCCGGAGTCAGAATCTCCGACACGTCCAACATCCGGAGTCAGAATCTCCGACACGTCCAACATCCGGAGTCAGAATCTCCGACACGTCCAACATCCGGAGTCAGAATCTCCGACACGTCCGACATCCGGAGCCAGAATCTCCGACACGTCCAACATCCGGAGTCAGAATCTCCGACACGTCCAACATCCGGAGTCAGAATCTCCGACACGTCCGACATCCGGAGTCAGAATCTCCGACACGTCCGACATCCGGAGTCAGAATCTCCGACACGTCCGACATCCGGAGTCTGAATCTCCGACACGTCCAACATCCGGAGTCAGAATCTCCGACACGTCCGACATCCGGAGCCAGAATCTCCGACACGTCCGACATCCGGAGTCAGAATCTCCGACACGTCCGACATCCGGAGTCAGAATCTCCGACACGTCCGACATCCGGAGTCAGAATCTCCGACACGTCCGACATCCGGAGTCAGAATCTCCGACACGTCCGACATCCGGAGCCAGAATCTCCGACACGTCCAACATCCGGAGTCAGAATCTCCGACACGTCCGACATCCGGAGTCAGAATCTCCGACACGTCCGACATCCGGAGTCAGAATCTCCGACACGTCCGCCATCCGGAGTCAGAATCTCCGACACGTCCGACATCCGGAGTCAGAATCTCCGACACGTCCAACATCCGGAGCCAGAATCTCCGACACGTCCAACATCCGGAGCCAGAATCTCCGACACGTCCGACATCCGGAGTCAGAATCTCCGACACGTCCAACTCCGGAGTCAGAATCTCCGACACGTCCGACATCCGGAGTCAGAATCTCCGAAACGTCCGCCATCCAGAGCCAGAATCTCCGACACGTCCGCCATCCGGAGTCAGAATCTCCGACACATCCGACATCCGGAGTCAGAATCTCCGACACGTCCAACATCCGGAGTCAGAATCTCCGACACGTCCGCCATCCGGAGTCAGAATCTCCGACGCGTCCGCCATCCGGAGTCAGAATCTCCGACACGTCCAACATCCGGAGCCAGAATCTCCGACACGTCCGCCATCCGGAGTCAGAATCTCCGACACGTCCAACTCCGGAGTCAGAATCTCCGACACGTCCGCCATCCGGAGTCAGAATCTCCGACACGTCCAACTCCGGAGTCAGAATCTCCGAAACGTCCGACATCCGGAGTCAGAATCTCCGACACGTCCGACATCCGGAGTCAGAATCTCCGACACGTCCAACATCCGGAGTCAGAATCTCCGACACGTCCGACATCCGGAGTCAGAATCTCCGACACGTCCGACATCCGGAGTCAGAATCTCCGACACGTCCAACTCCGGAGTCAGAATCTCCGACACGTCCAACATCCGGAGTCAGAATCTCCGACACGTCCAACATCCGGAGTCAGAATCTCCGACACGTCCGACATCCGGAGTCAGAATCTCCGACACGTCCAACATCCGGAGTCAGAATCTCCGACACGTCCGACATCCGGAGCCAGAATCTCCGACACGTCCAACATCCGGAGTCAGAATCTCCGACACGTCCGCCATCCGGAGCCAGAATCTCCGACACGTCCAACATCCGGAGTCAGAATCTCCGACACGTCCGACATCCGGAGTCAGAATCTCCGACACGTCCAACATCCGGAGCCAGAATCTCCGACACGTCCAACATCCGGAGTCAGAATCTCCGACACGTCCAACATCCGGAGCCAGAATCTCCGACACGTCCAACATCCGGAGTCAGAATCTCCGACACGTCCGCCATCCGGAGTCAGAATCTCCGACACGTCCAACATCCGGAGTCAGAATCTCCGACACGTCCGACATCCGGAGTCAGAATCTCCGACACGTCCAACTCCGGAGTCAGAATCTCCGACACGTCCAACATCCGGAGTCAGAATCTCCGACACGTCCGACATCCGGAGTCAGAATCTCCGACACGTCCAACATCCGGAGTCAGAATCTCCGACACGTCCGCCATCCGGAGTCAGAATCTCCGACACGTCCAACATCCGGAGTCAGAATCTCCGACACGTCCGACATCCGGAGTCAGAATCTCCGACACGTCCAACATCCGGAGTCAGAATCTCCGACACGTCCGACATCCGGAGTCAGAATCTCCGACACGTCCGCCATCCGGAGCCAGAATCTCCGACACGTCCGACATCCGGAGTCAGAATCTCCGACACGTCCGACATCCGGAGTCAGAATCTCCGACACGTCCGACATCCGGAGCCAGAATCTCCGACACGTCCAACATCCGGAGTCAGAATCTCCGACACGTCCAACATCCGGAGTCAGAATCTCCGACACGTCCGCCATCCGGAGGCAGAATCTCCGACACGTCCAACATCCGGAGTCAGAATCTCCGACACGTCCGACATCCGGAGTCAGAATCTCCGACACGTCCGCCATCCGGAGTCAGAATCTCCGACACGTCCGACATCCGGAGTCAGAATCTCCGACACGTCCGACATCCGGAGTCAGAATCTCCGACACGTCCAACATCCGGAGTCAGAATCTCCGACACGTCCGCCATCCGGAGTCAGAATCTCCGACACGTCCGCCATCCGGAGTCAGAATCTCCGACACGTCCGCCATCCGGAGTCAGAATCTCCGACACGTCCGACATCCGGAGCCAGAATCTCCGACACGTCCGACATCCGGAGCCAGAATCTCCGACACGTCCGACATCCGGAGTCAGAATCTCCGACACGTCCGCCATCCGGAGTCAGAATCTCCGACACGTCCGCCATCCGGAGTCAGAATCTCCGACACGTCCAACATCCGGAGTCAGAATCTCCGACACGTCCGCCATCCAGAGTCAGAATCTCCGACACGTCCGACATCCGGAGTCAGAATCTCCGACACGTCCAACATCCGGAGTCAGAATCTCCGACACGTCCAACATCCGGAGTCAGAATCTCCGACACGTCCGACATCCGGAGTCAGAATCTCCGACACGTCCGACATCCGGAGTCAGAATCTGCGACACGTCCGACATCCGGAGTCAGAATCTCCGACACGTCCGACATCCGGAGTCAGAATCTCCGACACGTTCGACATCCGGAGTCAGAATCTCCGACACGTCCGACATCCGGAGCCAGAATCTCCGACACGTCCGACATCCGGAGTCAGAATCTCCGACACGTCCGACATCCGGAGCCAGAATCTCCGACACGTCCAACATCCGGAGTCAGAATCTCCGACACGTCCGCCATCCGGAGTCAGAATCTCCGACACGTCCAACATCCGGAGTCAGAATCTCCGACACGTCCAACATTCCGGAGTCAGAATCTCCGACACGTCCGACATCCGGAGCCAGAATCTCCGACACGTCCGACATCCGGAGTCAGAATCTCCGACACGTCCGCCATCCGGAGTCAGAATCTCCGACACGTCCGACATCCGGAGCCAGAATCTCCGACACGTCCGACATCCGGAGCCAGAATCTCCGACACGTCCGACATCCGGAGTCAGAATCTCCGACACGTCCGCCATCCGGAGTCAGAATCTCCGACACGTCCGCCATCCGGAGTCAGAATCTCCGACACGTCCAACATCCGGAGTCAGAATCTCCGACACGTCCAACATTCCGGAGTCAGAATCTCCGACACGTCCGACATCCGGAGCCAGAATCTCCGACACGTCCGACATCCGGAGTCAGAATCTCCGACACGTCCGCCATCCGGAGTCAGAATCTCCGACACGTCCGACATCCGGAGCCAGAATCTCCGACACGTCCGACATCCGGAGCCAGAATCTCCGACACGTCCGACATCCGGAGCCAGAATCTCCGACACGTCCGACATCCGGAGTCAGAATCTCCGACACGTCCGACATCCGGAGTCAGAATCTCCGACACGTCCAACATCCGGAGTCAGAATCTCCGACACGTCCGACATCCGGAGTCAGAATCTCCGACACGTCCGCCATCCGGAGCCAGAATCTCCGACACGTCCGCCATCCGGAGTCAGAATCTCCGACACGTCCGCCATCCGGAGTCAGAATCTCCGACACATCCGACATCCGGAGTCAGAATCTCCGACATGTCCGACATCCGGAGTCAGAATCTCCGACACGTCCGACATCCGGAGTCAGAATCTCCGACACATCCGACATCCGGAGTCAGAATCTCCGACACGTCCGACATCCGGAGCCAGAATCTCCGACACGTCCGACATCCGGAGTCAGAATCTCCGACACGTCCAACATTCCGGAGCCATAAACTCCGAAACGTCCGACATCCGGAGCCAGAATCTCCGACACGTCCGACATCCGGAGTCAGAATCTCCGACACGTCCGCCATCCGGAGTCAGAATCTCCGACACGTCCAACATCCGGAGTCAGAATCTCCGACACGTCCAACATCCGGAGACAGAATCTCCGACACGTCCAACATCCGGAGACAGAATCTCCGACACGTCCAACATCCGGAGTCAGAATCTCCGACACGTCCGACATCCGGAGTCAGAATCTCCGACACGTCCGACATCCGGAGTCAGAATCTCCGACACGTCCGACATCCGGAGTCAGAATCTCCGACACGTCCGCCATCCGGAGTCAGAATCTCCGACACGTCCAACATCCGGAGTCAGAATCTCCGACACGTCCAACATCCGGAGACAGAATCTCCGACACGTCCGACATCCGGAGTCAGAATCTCCGACACGTCCAACATCCGGAGTCAGAATCTCCGACACGTCCAACATCCGGAGACAGAATCTCCGACACGTCCAACATCCGGAGTCAGAATCTCCGACACGTCCGACATCCGGAGTCAGAATCTCCGACACGTCCGACATCCGGAGTCAGAATCTCCGACACGTCCGACATCCGGAGTCAGAATCTCCGACACATCCGACATCCGGAGTCAGAATCTCCGACACGTCCAACATCCGGAGTCAGAATCTCCGACACGTCCGACATCCGGAGTCAGAATCTCCGACACGTCCGACATCTGGAGCCAGAATCTCCGACACGTCCGACATCCGGAGCCAGAATCTCCGACACGTCCGACATCCGGAGACAGAATCTCCGACACGTCCGACATCCGGAGTCAGAATCTCCGACACGTCCGACATCCGGAGTCAGAATCTCCGACACGTCCGCCATCCGGAGTCAGAATCTCCGACACGTCCAACATCCGGAGTCAGAATCTCCGACACGTCCAACATCCGGAGTCAGAATCTCGGACACGTCCGACATCCGGAGTCAGAATCTCCGACACGTCCAACATCCGGAGTCAGAATCTCCGACACGTCCGACATCCGGAGTCAGAATCTCCGACACGTCCGACATCCGGAGTCAGAATCTCCGACACGTCCGACATCCGGAGTCAGAATCTCCGACACATCCGACATCCGGAGCCAGAATCTCCGACACGTCCAACATCCGGAGTCAGAATCTCCGACACGTCCGACATCCGGAGCCAGAATCTCCGACACGTCCGACATCCGGAGTCAGAATCTC
The DNA here is from genome assembly GCF_047496885.1 of Scyliorhinus torazame. Lineage (NCBI taxonomy): Eukaryota > Metazoa > Chordata > Chondrichthyes > Carcharhiniformes > Scyliorhinidae > Scyliorhinus > Scyliorhinus torazame. Next base: position 180,255,772 of record NC_092723.1, on the reverse strand, counting down.
CGACACGTCCAACATCCGGAGCCATAAACTCCGAAACGTCCGACATCCGGAGTCAGAATCTCCGACACGTCCAACTCCGGAGTCAGAATCTCCGACACGTCCAACATCCGGAGTCAGAATCTCCGACACGTCCAACATCCGGAGTCAGAATCTCCGACACGTCCGACATCCGGAGTCAGAACCTCCGACACGTCCGACATCGGGAGTCAGAATCTGCGACACGTCCGACATCCGGAGTCAGAATCTGCGACACGTCCGACATCCGGAGTCAGAATCTCCGACACGTCCGACATCCGGAGTCAGAATCTCCGACACATCCGACATCCGGAGTCAGAATCTCCGAAACGTCCGACATCCGGAGTCAGAATCTCCGACACGTCCGACATCCGGAGTCAGAATCTCCGACACGTCCGACATCCGGAGTCAGAATCTCCGACACGTCCGACATCCGGAGTCAGAATCTCCGACACGTCCGCCATCCGGAGTCAGAATCTCCGACACGTCCAACATCCGGAGTCAGAATCTCCGACACGTCCGACATCCGGAGTCAGAATCTCCGACACGTCCAACATCCGGAGTCAGAATCTCCGACACGTCCGACATCCGGAGTCAGAATCTCCGACACGTCCGCCATCCGGAGTCAGAATCTCCGACACGTCCGACATCCGGAGCCAGAATCTCCGACACGTCCGCCATCCGGAGCCAGAATCTCCGACACGTCCGCCATCCGGAGTCAGAATCTCCGACACGTCCGACATCCGGAGTCAGAATCTCCGACACGTCCGCCATCCGGAGTCAGAATCTCCGACACGTCCGACATCCGGAGCCAGAATCTCCGACACGTCCGCCATCCGGAGTCAGAATCTCCGACACGTCCAACATCCGGAGTCAGAATCTCCGACACGTCCGACATCCAGAGTCAGAATCTCCGACACGTCCGACATCCAGAGTCAGAATCTCCGACACGTCCAACATCCGGAGTCAGAATCTCCGACACGTCCAACTCCGGAGTCAGAATCTCCGAAACGTCCAACATCCGGAGTCAGAATCTCCGACACGTCCGACATCCGGAGCCAGAATCTCCGACACGTCCAACATCCGGAGTCAGAATCTCCGACACGTCCAACATCCGGAGTCAGAATCTCCGACACGTCCGACATCCGGAGCCAGAATCTCCGACACGTCCGACATCCGGAGTCAGAATCTCCGACACGTCCAACTCCGGAGTCAGAATCTCCGACACGTCCGACATCCGGAGCCAGAAACTCCGACACGTCCAACTCCGGAGTCAGAATCTCCGAAACGTCCGACATCCGGAGTCAGAATCTCCGACACGTCCAACATCCGGAGTCAGAATCTCCGACACGTCCAACATCCGGAGTCAGAATCTCCGACACGTCCGCCATCCGGAGTCAGAATCTCCGACACGCCGCCATCCGGAGTCAGAATCTCCGACACGTCCGACATCCGGAGTCAGAATCTCCGACACGTCCAACATCCGGAGCCAGAATCTCCGACACGTCCAACATCCGGAGTCAGAATCTCCGACACGTCCAACATCCGGAGTCAGAATCTCCGACACGTCCGACATCCGGAGTCAGAATCTCCGACACGTCCGACATCCGGAGTCAGAATCTCCGACACGTCCGACATCCGGAGTCAGAATCTCCGACACGTCCGACATCCGGAGTCAGAATCTCCGACACGTCCATCTCCGGAGTCAGAATCTCCGACACGTCCGACATCCGGAGCCAGAATCTCCGACACGTCCAACTCCGGAGTCAGAATCTCCGAAACGTCCGACATCCGGAGTCAGAATCTCCGACACGTCCAACATCCGGAGTCAGAATCTCCGACACGTCCAACATCCGGAGTCAGAATCTCCGACACGTCCGCCATCCGGAGTCAGAATCTCCGACACGTCCGCCATCCGGAGTCAGAATCTCCGACACGTCCGACATCCGGAGTCAGAATCTCCGACACGTCCAACATCCGGAGCCAGAATCTCCGACACGTCCAACATCCGGAGTCAGAATCTCCGACACGTCCAAGATCCGGAGCCAGAATCTCCGACACGTCCGACATCCGGAGTCAGAATCTCCGACACGTCCGACATCCGGAGTCAGAATCTCCGACACGTCCGACATCCGGAGTCAGAATCTCCGACACGTCCAACATCCGGAGTCAGAATCTCCGACACGTCCGCCATCCGGAGTCAGAATCTCCGACACGTCCGCCATCCGGAGTCAGAATCTCCGACACGTCCGACATCCGGAGTCAGAATCTCCGACACGTCCAACATCCGGAGTCAGAATCTCCGACACGTCCAACATCCGGAGTCAGAATCTCCGACACGTCCGACATCCGGAGTCAGAATCTCCGACACGTCCGCCACCCGGAGTCAGAATCTCCGTCACGTCCGACATCCGGAGTCAGAATCACCGACACGTCCAACATCCGGAGTCAGAATCTCCGACACGTCCGACATCCGGAGTCAGAATCTCCGACACGTCCAACATCCGGAGCCATAAACTCCGAAACGTCCGACATCCGGAGTCAGAATCTCCGACACGTCCGCCATCCGGAGCCAGAATCTCCGACACGTCCGCCATCCGGAGTCATAATCTCCGACACGTCCGCCATCCGGAGTCAGAATCTCCGACACGTCCGACATCCGGAGTCAGAATCTCCGACACGTCCGCCATCCGGAGTCAGAATCTCCGACACGTCCGACATCCGGAGTCAGAATCTCCGACACGTCCGACATCCGGAGTCAGAATCTCCGACACGTCCAACATCCGGAGTCAGAATCTCCGACACGTCCGCCATCCGGAGCCAGAATCTCCGACACGTCCAACTCCGGAGTCAGAATCTCCGACACGTCCGACATCCGGAGCCAGAATCTCCGACACGTCCGACATCCGGAGTCAGAATCTCCGACACGTCCGACATCCGGAGTCAGAATCTCCGACACGTCCAACATCCGGAGTCAGAATCTCCGACACGTCCAACATCCGGAGTCAGAATCTCCGACACGTCCGACATCCGGAGTCAGAATCTCCGACACGTCCGACATCCGGAGTCAGAATCTCCGACACGTCCGACATCCGGAGTCAGAATCTCTGACACGTCCAACATCCGGAGTCAGAATCTCCGACACGTCCAACATCCGGAGTCAGAATCTCCGACACGTCCGACATCCGGAGTCAGAATCTCCGACACGTCCAACATCCGGAGTCAGAATCTCCGACACGTCCAACATCCGGAGTCAGAATCTCCGACACGTCCAACATCCGGAGTCAGAATCTCCGACACGTCCGCCATCCGGAGTCAGAATCTCCGACACGTCCGACATCCGGAGCCAGAATCTCCGACACGTCCGAAATCCGGAGTCAGAATCTCCGACACGTCCGACATCCGGAGTCAGAATCTCCGACACGTCCGACATCCGGAGCCAGAATCTCCGACACGTCCAACATTCCGGAGCCATAAACTCCGAAACGTCCGACATCCGGAGTCAGAATCTCCGACACGTCCGACATCCGGAGTCAGAATCTCCGACACGTCCGACATCCGGAGTCAGAATCTCCGACACGTCCAACATCCGGAGCCAGAATCTCCGACACGTCCGACATCCGGAGTCAGAATCTCCGACACGTCCAACATCCGGAGTCAGAATCTCCGACACGTCCGCCATCCGGAGTCAGAATCTCCGACACGTCCGACATCCGGAGTCAGAATCTCCGACACGTCCAACATCCGGAGTCAGAATCTCCGACACGTCCAACATCCGGAGTCAGAATCTCCGACACGTCCGACATCCGGAGTCAGAATCTCCGACACGTCCAACATCCGGAGTCAGAATCTCCGACACGTCCGCCATCCGGAGTCAGAATCTCCGACACGTCCGACATCCGGAGCCAGAATCTCCGACACGTCCGAAATCCGGAGTCAGAATCTCCGACACGTCCGACATCCGGAGTCCGAATCTCCGACACGTCCGACATCCGGAGCCAGAATCTCCGACACGTCCGACATCCGGAGTCAGAATCTCCGACACGTCCGACATCCGGAGCCAGAATCTCCGACACGTCCGACATCCGGAGTCAGAATCTCCGACACGTCCGACATCCGGAGTCAGAATCTCCGACACGTCCGACATCCGGAGTCAGAATCTCCGACACGTCCAACATCCGGAGTCAGAATCTCCGACACATCCGACATCCGGAGTCAGAATCTCCGACACGTCCGACATCCGGAGTCAGAATCTCCGACACGTCCGACATCCGGAGTCAGAATCTCCGACACGTCCGACATCCGGAGTCAGAATCTCCGACACGTCCGCCGTCCGGAGTCAGAATCTCCGACACGTCCAACATCCGGAGTCAGAATCTCCGACACGTCCGACATCCGGAGCCAGAATCTCCGACACGTCCGACATCCGGAGTCAGAATCTCCGACACGTCCGCCATCCGGAGTCAGAATCTCCGACACGTCCGACATCCGGAGTCAGAATCTCCGACACGTCCGCCATCCGGAGTCAGAATCTCCGACACGTCCGCCATCCGGAGTCAGAATCTCCGACACGTCCGCCATCCGGAGTCAGAATCTCCGACACGTCCGCCATCCGGAGTCAGAATCTCCGACACGTCCGACATCCGGAGCCAGAATCTCCGACACGTCCGACATCCGGAGTCAGAATCTCCGACACGTCCAACATCCGGAGTCAGAATCTCCGACACGTCCGACATCCGGAGTCAGAATCTCCGAAACGTCCGCCATCCGGAGCCAGAATCTCCGACACGTCCAACATCCGGAGTCAGAATCTCCGACACGTCCAACATCCGGAGTCAGAATCTCCGACACGTCCAACATCCGGAGTCAGAATCTCCGACACGTCCGCCATCCGGAGTCAGAATCTCCGACACGTCCGACATCCGGAGCCAGAATCTCCGACACGTCCGAAATCCGGAGTCAGAATCTCCGACACGTCCGACATCCGGAGTCAGAATCTCCGACACGTCCGACATCCGGAGCCAGAATCTCCGACACGTCCAACATTCCGGAGCCATAAACTCCGAAACGTCCGACATCCGGAGTCAGAATCTCCGACACGTCCGACATCCGGAGTCAGAATCTCCGACACGTCCGACATCCGGAGTCAGAATCTCCGACACGTCCAACATCCGGAGCCAGAATCTCCGACACGTCCGACATCCGGAGTCAGAATCTCCGACACGTCCAACATCCGGAGTCAGAATCTCCGACACGTCCGCCATCCGGAGTCAGAATCTCCGACACGTCCGACATCCGGAGTCAGAATCTCCGACACGTCCAACATCCGGAGTCAGAATCTCCGACACGTCCAACATCCGGAGTCAGAATCTCCGACACGTCCGACATCCGGAGTCAGAATCTCCGACACGTCCAACATCCGGAGTCAGAATCTCCGACACGTCCGCCATCCGGAGTCAGAATCTCCGACACGTCCGACATCCGGAGCCAGAATCTCCGACACGTCCGAAATCCGGAGTCAGAATCTCCGACACGTCCGACATCCGGAGTCCGAATCTCCGACACGTCCGACATCCGGAGCCAGAATCTCCGACACGTCCGACATCCGGAGTCAGAATCTCCGACACGTCCGACATCCGGAGCCAGAATCTCCGACACGTCCGACATCCGGAGTCAGAATCTCCGACACGTCCGACATCCGGAGTCAGAATCTCCGACACGTCCGACATCCGGAGTCAGAATCTCCGACACGTCCAACATCCGGAGTCAGAATCTCCGACACATCCGACATCCGGAGTCAGAATCTCCGACACGTCCGACATCCGGAGTCAGAATCTCCGACACGTCCGACATCCGGAGTCAGAATCTCCGACACGTCCGACATCCGGAGTCAGAATCTCCGACACGTCCGCCATCCGGAGTCAGAATCTCCGACACGTCCAACATCCGGAGTCAGAATCTCCGACACGTCCGACATCCGGAGCCAGAATCTCCGACACGTCCGACATCCGGAGTCAGAATCTCCGACACGTCCGCCATCCGGAGTCAGAATCTCCGACACGTCCGACATCCGGAGTCAGAATCTCCGACACGTCCGCCATCCGGAGTCAGAATCTCCGACACGTCCGCCATCCGGAGTCAGAATCTCCGACACGTCCGCCATCCGGAGTCAGAATCTCCGACACGTCCGCCATCCGGAGTCAGAATCTCCGACACGTCCGACATCCGGAGCCAGAATCTCCGACACGTCCGACATCCGGAGTCAGAATCTCCGACATGTCCAACATCCGGAGTCAGAATCTCCGACACGTCCGACATCCGGAGTCAGAATCTCCGAAACGTCCGCCATCCGGAGCCAGAATCTCCGACACGTCCAACATCCGGAGTCAGAATCTCCGACACGTCCGACATCCGGAGTCAGAATCTCCGACATGTCCGACATCCGGAGTCAGAATCTCCGACACGTCCGCCATCCGGAGTCAGAATCTCCGACACGTCCGACATCCGGAGCCAGAATCTCCGACACGTCCGACATCCGGAGTCAGAATCTCCGACACGTCCGACATCCGGAGTCAGAATCTCCGACATGTCCGACATCCGGAGTCAGAATCTCCGACACATCCAACATCCGGAGTCAGAATCTCCGACACGTCCGACATCCGGAGTCAGAATCTCCGACACGTCCGACATCCGGAGTCAGAATCTCCGACACGTCCAACATCCGGAGTCAGAATCTCCGACACGTCCAACATCCGGAGTCAGAATCTCCGACACGTCCGACATCCGGAGTCAGAATCTCCGACATGTCCGACATCCGGTGTCAGAATCTCCGACACGTCCAACATCCGGAGTCAGAATCTCCGACACGTCCGACATCCGGAGTCAGAATCTCCGACACGTCCAACATCCGGAGTCAGAATCTCCGACACGTCCAACATCCGGAGCCATAAACTCCGAAACGTCCGACATCCGGAGTCAGAATCTCCGACACGTCCAACATCCGGAGCCAGAATCTCCGACACGTCCGACATCCGGAGTCAGAATCTCCGACACGTCCGCCATCCGGAGCCAGAATCTCCGACACGTCCAACATCCGGAGCCAGAATCTCCGACACGTCCGACATCCGGAGTCAGAATCTCCGACACGTCCAACATCCGGAGTCAGAATCTCCGACACGTCCGACATCCGGAGTCAGAATCTCCGACACGTCCGACATCCGGAGTCAGAATCTCCGACACGTCCGACATCCGGAGTCAGAATCTCCGACACATCCGACATCCGGAGCCAGAATCTCCGACACGTCCAACATCCGGAGTCAGAATCTCCGACACGTCCGACATCCGGAGCCAGAATCTCCGACACGTCCGACATCCGGAGTCAGAATCTCCGACACGTCCAACTCCGGAGTCAGAATCTCCGAAACGTCCGACATCCGGAGTCAGAATCTCCGACACGTCCGACATCCGGAGTCAGAATCTCCGACACGTCCGACATCCGGAGTCAGAATCTCCGACACGTCCGACATCCGGAGTCAGAATCTCCGACACGTCCGCCATCCGGAGTCAGAATCTCCGACACGTCCAACATCCGGAGTCAGAATCTCCGACACGTCCGACATCCGGAGTCAGAATCTCCGACACGTCCGACATCCGGAGTCAGAATCACCGACACGTCCAACATCCGGAGTCAGAATCTCCGACACGTCCGACATCCGGAGTCAGAATCTCCGACACGTCCAACATCCGGAGCCATAAACTCCGAAACGTCCGACATCCGGAGTCAGAATCTCCGACACGTCCGCCATCCGGAGCCAGAATCTCCGACACGTCCGCCATCCGGAGTCATAATCTCCGACACGTCCGCCATCCGGAGTCAGAATCTCCGACACGTCCGACATCCGGAGTCAGAATCTCCGACACGTCCGCCATCCGGAGTCAGAATCTCCGACACGTCCGACATCCGGAGTCAGAATCTCCGACACGTCCGACATCCGGAGTCAGAATCTCCGACACGTCCAACATCCGGAGTCAGAATCTCCGACACGTCCGCCATCCGGAGCCAGAATCTCCGACACGTCCAACTCCGGAGTCAGAATCTCCGACACGTCCGACATCCGGAGCCAGAATCTCCGACACGTCCGACATCCGGAGTCAGAATCTCCGACACGTCCGACATCCGGAGTCAGAATCTCCGACACGTCCAACATCCGGAGTCAGAATCTCCGACACGTCCAACATCCGGAGTCAGAATCTCCGACACGTCCGACATCCGGAGTCAGAATCTCCGACACGTCCGACATCCGGAGTCAGAATCTCCGACACGTCCGACATCCGGAGTCAGAATCTCCGACACGTCCAACATCCGGAGTCAGAATCTCCGACACGTCCAACATCCGGAGTCAGAATCTCCGACACGTCCGACATCCGGAGTCAGAATCTCCGACACGTCCAACATCCGGAGTCAGAATCTCCGACACGTCCAACATCCGGAGTCAGAATCTCCGACACGTCCAACATCCGGAGTCAGAATCTCCGACACGTCCGCCATCCGGAGTCAGAATCTCCGACACGTCCGACATCCGGAGCCAGAATCTCCGACACGTCCGAAATCCGGAGTCAGAATCTCCGACACGTCCGACATCCGGAGTCAGAATCTCCGACACGTCCGACATCCGGAGCCAGAATCTCCGACACGTCCAACATTCCGGAGCCATAAACTCCGAAACGTCCGACATCCGGAGTCAGAATCTCCGACACGTCCGACATCCGGAGTCAGAATCTCCGACACGTCCGACATCCGGAGTCAGAATCTCCGACACGTCCAACATCCGGAGCCAGAATCTCCGACACGTCCGACATCCGGAGTCAGAATCTCCGACACGTCCAACATCCGGAGTCAGAATCTCCGACACGTCCGCCATCCGGAGTCAGAATCTCCGACACGTCCGACATCCGGAGTCAGAATCTCCGACACGTCCAACATCCGGAGTCAGAATCTCCGACACGTCCAACATCCGGAGTCAGAATCTCCGACACGTCCGACATCCGGAGTCAGAATCTCCGACACGTCCAACATCCGGAGTCAGAATCTCCGACACGTCCGCCATCCGGAGTCAGAATCTCCGACACGTCCGACATCCGGAGCCAGAATCTCCGACACGTCCGAAATCCGGAGTCAGAATCTCCGACACGTCCGACATCCGGAGTCCGAATCTCCGACACGTCCGACATCCGGAGCCAGAATCTCCGACACGTCCGACATCCGGAGTCAGAATCTCCGACACGTCCGACATCCGGAGCCAGAATCTCCGACACGTCCGACATCCGGAGTCAGAATCTCCGACACGTCCGACATCCGGAGTCAGAATCTCCGACACGTCCGACATCCGGAGTCAGAATCTCCGACACGTCCGACATCCGGAGTCAGAATCTCCGACACATCCGACATCCGGAGTCAGAATCTCCGACACGTCCGACATCCGGAGTCAGAATCTCCGACACGTCCGACATCCGGAGTCAGAATCTCCGACACGTCCGACATCCGGAGTCAGAATCTCCGACACGTCCGCCATCCGGAGTCAGAATCTCCGACACGTCCAACATCCGGAGTCAGAATCTCCGACACGTCCGACATCCGGAGCCAGAATCTCCGACACGTCCGACATCCGGAGTCAGAATCTCCGACACGTCCGCCATCCGGAGTCAGAATCTCCGACACGTCCGACATCCGGAGTCAGAATCTCCGACACGTCCGCCATCCGGAGTCAGAATCTCCGACACATCCGCCATCCGGAGTCAGAATCTCCGACACGTCCGCCATCCGGAGTCAGAATCTCCGACACGTCCGCCATCCGGAGTCAGAATCTCCGACACGTCCGACATCCGGAGCCAGAATCTCCGACACGTCCGACATCCGGAGTCAGAATCTCCGACATGTCCGACATCCGGAGTCAGAATCTCCGACACGTCCGACATCCGGAGTCAGAATCTCCGAAACGTCCGCCATCCGGAGCCAGAATCTCCGACACGTCCAACATCCGGAGTCAGAATCTCCGACACGTCCGACATCCGGAGTCAGAATCTCCGACACGTCCGACATCCGGAGTCAGAATCTCCGACACGTCCGCCATCCGGAGTCAGAATCTCCGACACGTCCGACATCCGGAGCCAGAATCTCCGACACGTCCGACATCCGGAGTCAGAATCTCCGACACGTCCGACATCCGGAGTCAGAATCTCCGACATGTCCGACATCCGGAGTCAGAATCTCCGACACGTCCAACATCCGGAGTCAGAATCTCCGACACGTCCGACATCCGGAGTCAGAATCTCCGACACGTCCGACATCCGGAGTCAGAATCTCCGACACGTCCAACATCCGGAGTCAGAATCTCCGACACGTCCAACATCCGGAGTCAGAATCTCCGACACGTCCGACATCCGGAGTCAGAATCTCCGACATGTCCGACATCCGGTGTCAGAATCTCCGACACGTCCAACATCCGGAGTCAGAATCTCCGACACGTCCGACATCCGGAGTCAGAATCTCCGACACGTCCAACATCCGGAGTCAGAATCTCCGACACGTCCAACATCCGGAGCCATAAACTCCGAAACGTCCGACATCCGGAGTCAGAATCTCCGACACGTCCAACATCCGGAGCCAGAATCTCCGACACGTCCGACATCCGGAGTCAGAATCTCCGACACGTCCAACATCCGGAGTCAGAATCTCCGACACGTCCAACATCCGGAGCCATAAACTCCGAAACGTCCGACATCCGGAGTCAGAATCTCCGACACGTCCAACATCCGGAGCCAGAATCTCCGACACGTCCGACATCCGGAGTCAGAATCTCCGACACGTCCGCCATCCGGAGCCAGAATCTCCGACACGTCCAACATCCGGAGCCAGAATCTCCGACACATCCGACATCCGGAGTCAGAATCTCCGACAGGTCCAACATCCGGAGTCAGAATCTCCGACACGTCCGACATCCGGAGTCAGAATCTCCGACACGTCCGACATCCGGAGTCAGAATCTCCGACACGTCCGACATCCGGAGTCAGAATCTCCGACACATCCGACATCCGGAGCCAGAATCTCCGACACGTCCAACATCCGGAGTCAGAATCTCCGACACGTCCGACATCCGGAGCCAGAATCTCCGACACGTCCGACATCCGGAGTCAGAATCTCCGACACGTCCAACTCCGGAGTCAGAATCTCCGAAACGTCCGACATCCGGAGTCAGAATCTCCGACACGTCCGCCATCCGGAGTCAGAATCTCCGACACGTCCGCCATCCGGAGTCAGAATCTCCGACACGTCCGACATCCGGAGTCAGAATCTCCGACACGTCCAACATCCGGAGTCAGAATCTCCGACACGTCCAACATCCGGAGTCAGAATCTCCGACACGTCCGACATCCGGAGTCAGAATCTCCGACACGTCCGACATCCGGAGTCAGAATCTCCGACACGTCCGACATCCGGAGTCAGAATCTCCGACACGTCCTACATCCGGAGTCAGAATCTCCGACACGTCCAACATCCGGAGTCAGAATCTCCGACACGTCCGACATCCGGAGTCAGAATCTCCGACACGTCCAACATCCGGAGTCAGAATCTCCGACACGTCCAACATCCGGAGTCAGAATCTCCGACACGTCCAACATCCGGAGTCAGAATCTCCGACACGTCCGCCATCCGGAGTCAGAATCTCCGACACGTCCGACATCCGGAGCCAGAATCTCCGACACGTCCGAAATCCGGAGTCAGAATCTCCGACACGTCCGACATCCGGAGTCAGAATCTCCGACACGTCCGACATCCGGAGCCAGAATCTCCGACACGTCCAACATTCCGGAGCCATAAACTCCGAAACGTCCGACATCCGGAGTCAGAATCTCCGACACGTCCGACATCCGGAGTCAGAATCTCCGACACGTCCGACATCCGGAGTCAGAATCTCCGACACGTCCAACATCCGGAGCCAGAATCTCCGACACGTCCGACATCCGGAGTCAGAATCTCCGACACGTCCAACATCCGGAGTCAGAATCTCCGACACGTCCGCCATCCGGAGTCAGAATCTCCGACACGTCCGACATCCGGAGTCAGAATCTCCGACACGTCCAACATCCGGAGTCAGAATCTCCGACACGTCCAACATCCGGAGTCAGAATCTCCGACACGTCCGACATCCGGAGCCAGAATCTCCGACACGTCCGACATCCGGAGTCAGAATCTCCGACACGTCCGACATCCGGAGTCAGAATCTCCGACACGTCCGACATCCGGAGTCAGAATCTCCGACACGTCCGACATCCGGAGTCAGAATCTCCGACACATCCGACATCCGGAGTCAGAATCTCCGACACGTCCGACATCCGGAGTCAGAATCTCCGACACGTCCGACATCCGGAGTCAGAATCTCCGACACGTCCGACATCCGGAGCCAGAATCTCCGACACGTCCGACATCCGGAGTCAGAATCTCCGACACGTCCGCCATCCGGAGTCAGAATCTCCGACACGTCCGACATCCGGAGTCAGAATCTCCGACACGTCCGCCATCCGGAGTCAGAATCTCCGACACATCCGCCATCCGGAGTCAGAATCTCCGACACGTCCGCCATCCGGAGTCAGAATCTCCGACACGTCCGCCATCCGGAGTCAGAATCTCCGACACGTCCGACATCCGGAGCCAGAATCTCCGACACGTCCGACATCCGGAGTCAGAATCTCCGACATGTCCAACATCCGGAGTCAGAATCTCCGACACGTCCGACATCCGGAGTCAGAATCTCCGAAACGTCCGCCATCCGGAGCCAGAATCTCCGACACGTCCAACATCCGGAGTCAGAATCTCCGACACGTCCGACATCCGGAGTCAGAATCTCCGACACGTCCGACATCCGGAGTCAGAATCTCCGACACGTCCGCCATCCGGAGTCAGAATCTCCGACACGTCCGACATCCGGAGCCAGAATCTCCGACACGTCCGACATCCGGAGTCAGAATCTCCGACACGTCCGACATCCGGAGTCAGAATCTCCGACATGTCCGACATCCGGAGTCAGAATCTCCGACACGTCCAACATCCGGAGTCAGAATCTCCGACACGTCCGACATCCGGAGTCAGAATCTCCGACACGTCCGACATCCGGAGTCAGAATCTCCGACACGTCCAACATCCGGAGTCAGAATCTCCGACACGTCCAACATCCGGAGTCAGAATCTCCGACACGTCCGACATCCGGAGTCAGAATCTCCGACATGTCCGACATCCGGTGTCAGAATCTCCGACACGTCCAACATCCGGAGTCAGAATCTCCGACACGTCCGACATCCGGAGTCAGAATCTCCGACACGTCCAACATCCGGAGTCAGAATCTCCGACACGTCCAACATCCGGAGCCATAAACTCCGAAACGTCCGACATCCGGAGTCAGAATCTCCGACACGTCCAACATCCGGAGCCAGAATCTCCGACACGTCCGACATCCGGAGTCAGAATCTCCGACACGTCCAACATCCGGAGTCAGAATCTCCGACACGTCCAACATCCGGAGCCATAAACTCCGAAACGTCCGACATCCGGAGTCAGAATCTCCGACACGTCCAACATCCGGAGCCAGAATCTCCGACACGTCCGACATCCGGAGTCAGAATCTCCGACACGTCCGCCATCCGGAGCCAGAATCTCCGACACGTCCAACATCCGGAGCCAGAATCTCCGACACATCCGACATCCGGAGTCAGAATCTCCGACAGGTCCAACATCCGGAGTCAGAATCTCCGACACGTCCGACATCCGGAGTCAGAATCTCCGACACGTCCGACATCCGGAGTCAGAATCTCCGACACGTCCGACATCCGGAGTCAGAATCTCCGACACATCCGACATCCGGAGCCAGAATCTCCGACACGTCCAACATCCGGAGTCAGAATCTCCGACACGTCCGACATCCGGAGCCAGAATCTCCGACACGTCCGACATCCGGAGTCAGAATCTCCGACACGTCCAACTCCGGAGTCAGAATCTCCGAAACGTCCGACATCCGGAGTCAGAATCTCCGACACGTCCGCCATCCGGAGTCAGAATCTCCGACACGTCCGCCATCCGGAGTCAGAATCTCCGACACGTCCGACATCCGGAGTCAGAATCTCCGACACGTCCAACATCCGGAGTCAGAATCTCCGACACGTCCAACATCCGGAGTCAGAATCTCCGACACGTCCGACATCCGGAGTCAGAATCTCCGACACGTCCGACATCCGGAGTCAGAATCTCCGACACGTCCGACATCCGGAGTCAGAATCTCCGACACGTCCTACATCCGGAGTCAGAATCTCCGACACGTCCAACATCCGGAGTCAGAATCTCCGACACGTCCGACATCCGGAGTCAGAATCTCCGACACGTCCAACATCCGGAGTCAGAATCTCCGACACGTCCAACATCCGGAGTCAGAATCTCCGACACGTCCAACATCCGGAGTCAGAATCTCCGACACGTCCGCCATCCGGAGTCAGAATCTCCGACACGTCCGACATCCGGAGCCAGAATCTCCGACACGTCCGAAATCCGGAGTCAGAATCTCCGACACGTCCGACATCCGGAGTCAGAATCTCCGACACGTCCGACATCCGGAGCCAGAATCTCCGACACGTCCAACATTCCGGAGCCATAAACTCCGAAACGTCCGACATCCGGAGTCAGAATCTCCGACACGTCCGACATCCGGAGTCAGAATCTCCGACACGTCCGACATCCGGAGTCAGAATCTCCGACACGTCCAACATCCGGAGCCAGAATCTCCGACACGTCCGACATCCGGAGTCAGAATCTCCGACACGTCCAACATCCGGAGTCAGAATCTCCGACACGTCCGCCATCCGGAGTCAGAATCTCCGACACGTCCGACATCCGGAGTCAGAATCTCCGACACGTCCAACATCCGGAGTCAGAATCTCCGACACGTCCAACATCCGGAGTCAGAATCTCCGACACGTCCGACATCCGGAGTCAGAATCTCCGACACGTCCAACATCCGGAGTCAGAATCTCCGACACGTCCGCCATCCGGAGTCAGAATCTCCGACACGTCCGACATCCGGAGCCAGAATCTCCGACACGTCCGAAATCCGGAGTCAGAATCTCCGACACGTCCGACATCCGGAGTCCGAATCTCCGACACGTCCGACATCCGGAGCCAGAATCTCCGACACGTCCGACATCCGGAGTCAGAATCTCCGACACGTCCGACATCCGGAGCCAGAATCTCCGACACGTCCGACATCCGGAGTCAGAATCTCCGACACGTCCGACATCCGGAGTCAGAATCTCCGACACGTCCGACATCCGGAGTCAGAATCTCCGACACGTCCGACATCCGGAGTCAGAATCTCCGACACATCCGACATCCGGAGTCAGAATCTCCGACACGTCCGACATCCGGAGTCAGAATCTCCGACACGTCCGACATCCGGAGTCAGAATCTCCGACACGTCCGACATCCGGAGTCAGAATCTCCGACACGTCCGCCATCCGGAGTCAGAATCTCCGACACGTCCGACATCCGGAGTCAGAATCTCCGACACGTCCGACATCCGGAGCCAGAATCTCCGACACGTCCGACATCCGGAGTCAGAATCTCCGACACGTCCGCCATCCGGAGTCAGAATCTCCGACACGTCCGACATCCGGAGTCAGAATCTCCGACACGTCCGCCATCCGGAGTCAGAATCTCCGACACATCCGCCATCCGGAGTCAGAATCTCCGACACGTCCGCCATCCGGAGTCAGAATCTCCGACACGTCCGCCATCCGGAGTCAGAATCTCCGACACGTCCGACATCCGGAGCCAGAATCTCCGACACGTCCGACATCCGGAGTCAGAATCTCCGACATGTCCAACATCCGGAGTCAGAATCTCCGACACGTCCGACATCCGGAGTCAGAATCTCCGAAACGTCCGCCATCCGGAGCCAGAATCTCCGACACGTCCAACATCCGGAGTCAGAATCTCCGACACGTCCGACATCCGGAGTCAGAATCTCCGACACGTCCGACATCCGGAGTCAGAATCTCCGACACGTCCGCCATCCGGAGTCAGAATCTCCGACACGTCCGACATCCGGAGCCAGAATCTCCGACACGTCCGACATCCGGAGTCAGAATCTCCGACACGTCCGACATCCGGAGTCAGAATCTCCGACATGTCCGACATCCGGAGTCAGAATCTCCGACACGTCCAACATCCGGAGTCAGAATCTCCGACACGTCCGACATCCGGAGTCAGAATCTCCGACACGTCCGACATCCGGAGTCAGAATCTCCGACACGTCCAACATCCGGAGTCAGAATCTCCGACACGTCCAACATCCGGAGTCAGAATCTCCGACACGTCCGACATCCGGAGTCAGAATCTCCGACATGTCCGACATCCGGTGTCAGAATCTCCGACACGTCCAACATCCGGAGTCAGAATCTCCGACACGTCCGACATCCGGAGTCAGAATCTCCGACACGTCCAACATCCGGAGTCAGAATCTCCGACACGTCCAACATCCGGAGCCATAAACTCCGAAACGTCCGACATCCGGAGTCAGAATCTCCGACACGTCCAACATCCGGAGCCAGAATCTCCGACACGTCCGACATCCGGAGTCAGAATCTCCGACACGTCCGCCATCCGGAGCCAGAATCTCCGACACGTCCAACATCCGGAGCCAGAATCTCCGACACATCCGACATCCGGAGTCAGAATCTCCGACAGGTCCAACATCCGGAGTCAGAATCTCCGACACGTCCGACATCCGGAGTCAGAATCTCCGACACGTCCGACATCCGGAGTCAGAATCTCCGACACGTCCGACATCCGGAGTCAGAATCTCCGACACATCCGACATCCGGAGCCAGAATCTCCGACACGTCCAACATCCGGAGTCAGAATCTCCGACACGTCCGACATCCGGAGCCAGAATCTCCGACACGTCCGACATCCGGAGTCAGAATCTCCGACACGTCCAACTCCGGAGTCAGAATCTCCGAAACGTCCGACATCCGGAGTCAGAATCTCCGACACGTCCGACATCCGGAGTCAGAATCTCCGACACGTCCGACATCCGGAGTCAGAATCTCCGACACGTCCGACATCCGGAGTCAGAATCTCCGACACGTCCGCCATCCGGAGTCAGAATCTCCGACACGTCCAACATCCGGAGTCAGAATCTCCGACACGTCCGACATCCGGAGTCAGAATCTCCGACACGTCCAACATCCGGAGTCAGAATCTCCGACACGTCCGACATCCGGAGTCAGAATCTCCGACACGTCCGCCATCCGGAGTCAGAATCTCCGACACGTCCGACATCCGGAGCCAGAATCTCCGACACGTCCGCCATCCGGAGCCAGAATCTCCGACACGTCCGCCATCCGGAGTCAGAATCTCCGACACGTCCGACATCCGGAGTCAGAATCTCCGACACGTCCGCCATCCGGAGTCAGAATCTCCGACACGTCCGACATCCGGAGCCAGAATCTCCGACACGTCCGCCATCCGGAGTCAGAATCTCCGACACGTCCGACATCCGGAGTCAGAATCTCCGACACGTCCGACATCCGGAGCCAGAATCTCCGACACGTCCGCCATCCGGAGCCAGAATCTCCGACACGTCCGCCATCCGGAGTCAGAATCTCCGACACGTCCGACATCCGGAGTCAGAATCTCCGACACGTCCGCCATCCGGAGTCAGAATCTCCGACACGTCCGACATCCGGAGCCAGAATCTCCGACACGTCCGCCATCCGGAGTCAGAATCTCCGACACGTCCAACATCCGGAGTCAGAATCTCCGACACGTCCGACATCCAGAGTCAGAATCTCCGACACGTCCGACATCCAGAGTCAGAATCTCCGACACGTCCAACATCCGGAGTCAGAATCTCCGACACGTCCAACTCCGGAGTCAGAATCTCCGAAACGTCCAACATCCGGAGTCAGAATCTCCGACACGTCCGACATCCGGAGCCAGAATCTCCGACACGTCCAACATCCGGAGTCAGAATCTCCGACACGTCCAACATCCGGAGTCAGAATCTCCGACACGTCCGACATCCGGAGCCAGAATCTCCGACACGTCCGACATCCGGAGTCAGAATCTCCGACACGTCCAACTCCGGAGTCAGAATCTCCGACACGTCCGACATCCGGAGCCAGAAACTCCGACACGTCCAACTCCGGAGTCAGAATCTCCGAAACGTCCGACATCCGGAGTCAGAATCTCCGACACGTCCAACATCCGGAGTCAGAATCTCCGACACGTCCAACATCCGGAGTCAGAATCTCCGACACGTCCGCCATCCGGAGACAGAATCTCCGACACGTCCGCCATCCGGAGTCAGAATCTCCGACACGTCCGACATCCGGAGTCAGAATCTCCGACACGTCCAACATCCGGAGCCAGAATCTCCGACACGTCCAACATCCGGAGTCAGAATCTCCGACACGTCCAACATCCGGAGTCAGAATCTCCGACACGTCCGACATCCGGAGTCAGAATCTCCGACACGTCCGACATCCGGAGTCAGAATCTCCGACACGTCCGACATCCGGAGTCAGAATCTCCGACACGTCCGACATCCGGAGTCAGAATCTCCGACACGTCCAACTCCGGAGTCAGAATCTCCGACACGTCCGACATCCGGAGCCAGAATCTCCGACACGTCCAACTCCGGAGTCAGAATCTCCGAAACGTCCGACATCCGGAGTCAGAATCTCCGACACGTCCAACATCCGGAGTCAGAATCTCCGACACGTCCAACATCCGGAGTCAGAATCTCCGACACGTCCGCCATCCGGAGTCAGAATCTCCGACACGTCCGCCATCCGGAGTCAGAATCTCCGACACGTCCGACATCCGGAGTCAGAATCTCCGACACGTCCAACATCCGGAGCCAGAATCTCCGACACGTCCAACATCCGGAGTCAGAATCTCCGACACGTCCAACATCCGGAGCCAGAATCTCCGACACGTCCGACATCCGGAGTCAGAATCTCCGACACGTCCGACATCCGGAGTCAGAATCTCCGACACGTCCGACATCCGGAGTCAGAATCTCCGACACGTCCAACATCCGGAGTCAGAATCTCCGACACGTCCGCCATCCGGAGTCAGAATCTCCGACACGTCCGCCATCCGGAGTCAGAATCTCCGACACGTCCGACATCCGGAGTCAGAATCTCCGACACGTCCAACATCCGGAGTCAGAATCTCCGACACGTCCGACATCCGGAGTCAGAATCTCCGACACGTCCGCCACCCGGAGTCAGAATCTCCGTCACGTCCGACATCCGGAGTCAGAATCACCGACACGTCCAACATCCGGAGTCAGAATCTCCGACACGTCCGACATCCGGAGTCAGAATCTCCGACACGTCCAACATCCGGAGCCATAAACTCCGAAACGTCCGACATCCGGAGTCAAAATCTCCGACACGTCCGCCATCCGGAGCCAGAATCTCCGACACGTCCGCCATCCGGAGTCATAATCTCCGACACGTCCGCCATCCGGAGTCAGAATCTCCGACACGTCCGACATCCGGAGTCAGAATCTCCGACACGTCCGCCATCCGGAGTCAGAATCTCCGACACGTCCGACATCCGGAGTCAGAATCTCCGACACGTCCGACATCCGGAGTCAGAATCTCCGACACGTCCAACATCCGGAGTCAGAATCTCCGACACGTCCGCCATCCGGAGCCAGAATCTCCGACACGTCCAACTCCGGAGTCAGAATCTCCGACACGTCCGACATCCGGAGCCAGAATCTCCGACACGTCCGACATCCGGAGTCAGAATCTCCGACACGTCCGACATCCGGAGTCAGAATCTCCGACACGTCCAACATCCGGAGTCAGAATCTCCGACACGTCCAACATCCGGAGTCAGAATCTCCGACACGTCCGACATCCGGAGTCAGAATCTCCGACACGTCCGACATCCGGAGTCAGAATCTCCGACACGTCCGACATCCGGAGTCAGAATCTCCGACACGTCCGACATCCGGAGTCAGAATCTCCGACACGTCCAACATCCGGAGCCAGAATCTCCGACACGTCCGACATCCGGAGTCAGAATCTCCGACACGTCCAACATCCGGAGTCAGAATCTCCGACACGTCCGCCATCCGGAGTCAGAATCTCCGACACGTCCGACATCCGGAGTCAGAATCTCCGACACGTCCGACATCCGGAGTCAGAATCTCCGACACGTCCGACATCCGGAGTCAGAATCTCCGACACGTCCGACATCCGGAGTCAGAATCTCCGACACGTCCGCCATCCGGAGTCAGAATCTCCGACACGTCCAACATCCGGAGTCAGAATCTCCGACACGTCCGACATCCGGAGCCAGAATCTCCGACACGTCCGACATCCGGAGTCAGAATCTCCGACACGTCCGCCATCCGGAGTCAGAATCTCCGACACGTCCGACATCCGGAGTCAGAATCTCCGACACGTCCGCCATCCGGAGTCAGAATCTCCGACACGTCCGCCATCCGGAGTCAGAATCTCCGACACGTCCGCCATCCGGAGTCAGAATCTCCGACACGTCCGCCATCCGGAGTCAGAATCTCCGACACGTCCGACATCCGGAGCCAGAATCTCCGACACGTCCGACATCCGGAGTCAGAATCTCCGACATGTCCAACATCCGGAGTCAGAATCTCCGACATGTCCGACATCCAGAGTCAGAATCTCCGACACGTCCAACATCCGGAGTCAGAATCTCCGACACGTCCGACATCCGGAGTCAGAATCTCCGACACGTCCCACATCCGGAGTCAGAATCTCCGACACGTCCAACATCCGGAGCCATAAACTCCGACACGTCCGACATCCGGAGTCAGAATCTCCGACACGTCCAACATCCGGAGTCAGAATCTCCGACACGTCCAACATCCGGAGCCATAAACTCCGAAACGTCCGACATCCGGAGCCAGAATCTCCGACACGTCCGACATCCGGAGTCAGAATCTCCGACACGTCCGCCATCCGGAGCCAGAATCTCCGACACGTCCAACATCCGGAGCCAGAATCTCCGACACGTCCGACATCCGGAGTCAGAATCTCCGACACGTCCAACATCCGGAGTCAGAATCTCCGACACGTCCGACATCCGGAGTCAGAATCTCCGACACGTCCGACATCCGGAGTCAGAATCTCCGACACGTCCGACATCCGGAGTCAGAATCTCCGACACATCCGACATCCGGAGCCAGAATCTCCGACACGTCCAACATCCGGAGTCAGAATCTCCGACACGTCCGACATCCGGAGCCAGAATCTCCGACACGTCCGACATCCGGAGTCAGAATCTCCGACACGTCCAACATCCGGAGCCATAAACTCCGAAACGTCCAACATCCGGAGTCAGAATCTCCGACACGTCCAACTCCGGAGTCAGAATCTCCGACACGTCCAACATCCGGAGTCAGAATCTCCGACACGTCCGACATCCGGAGTCCGAATCTCCGACACGTCCGACATCCGGAGCCAGAATCTCCGACACGTCCGACATCCGGAGTCAGAATCTCCGACACGTCCGACATCCGGAGCCAGAATCTCCGACACGTCCGACATCCGGAGTCAGAATCTCCGACACGTCCGACATCCGGAGTCAGAATCTCCGACACGTCCGACATCCGGAGTCAGAATCTCCGACACGTCCAACATCCGGAGTCAGAATCTCCGACACATCCGACATCCGGAGTCAGAATCTCCGACACGTCCGACATCCGGAGTCAGAATCTCCGACACGTCCGACATCCGGAGTCAGAATCTCCGACACGTCCGACATCCGGAGTCAGAATCTCCGACACGTCCAACATCCGGAGTCAGAATCTCCGACACGTCCGACATCCGGAGTCAGAATCTCCGACACGTCCGACATCCGGAGTCAGAATCTCCGACACGTCCAACATCCGGAGTCAGAATCTCCGACACGTCCAACATCCGGAGTCAGAATCTCCGACACGTCCGACATCCGGAGTCAGAATCTCCGACATGTCCGACATCCAGAGTCAGAATCTCCGACACGTCCAACATCCGGAGTCAGAATCTCCGACACGTCCGACATCCGGAGTCAGAATCTCCGACACGTCCAACATCCGGAGTCAGAATCTCCGACACGTCCAACATCCGGAGCCATAAACTCCGACACGTCCGACATCCGGAGTCAGAATCTCCGACACGTCCAACATCCGGAGTCAGAATCTCCGACACGTCCAACATCCGGAGCCATAAACTCCGAAACGTCCGACATCCGGAGCCAGAATCTCCGACACGTCCGACATCCGGAGTCAGAATCTCCGACACGTCCGCCATCCGGAGCCAGAATCTCCGACACGTCCAACATCCGGAGCCAGAATCTCCGACACGTCCGACATCCGGAGTCAGAATCTCCGACACGTCCAACATCCGGAGTCAGAATCTCCGACACGTCCGACATCCGGAGTCAGAATCTCCGACACGTCCGACATCCGGAGTCAGAATCTCCGACACGTCCGACATCCGGAGTCAGAATCTCCGACACATCCGACATCCGGAGCCAGAATCTCCGACACGTCCAACATCCGGAGTCAGAATCTCCGACACGTCCGACATCCGGAGCCAGAATCTCCGACACGTCCGACATCCGGAGTCAGAATCTCCGACACGTCCAACATCCGGAGCCATAAACTCCGAAACGTCCAACATCCGGAGTCAGAATCTCCGACACGTCCAACTCCGGAGTCAGAATCTCCGACACGTCCAACATCCGGAGTCAGAATCTCCGACACGTCCGACATCCGGAGTCCGAATCTCCGACACGTCCGACATCCGGAGCCAGAATCTCCGACACGTCCGACATCCGGAGTCAGAATCTCCGACACGTCCGACATCCGGAGCCAGAATCTCCGACACGTCCGACATCCGGAGTCAGAATCTCCGACACGTCCGACATCCGGAGTCAGAATCTCCGACACGTCCGACATCCGGAGTCAGAATCTCCGACACGTCCAACATCCGGAGTCAGAATCTCCGACACATCCGACATCCGGAGTCAGAATCTCCGACACGTCCGACATCCGGAGTCAGAATCTCCGACACGTCCGACATCCGGAGTCAGAATCTCCGACACGTCCGACATCCGGAGTCAGAATCTCCGACACGTCCGCCATCCGGAGTCAGAATCTCCGACACGTCCAACATCCGGAGTCAGAATCTCCGACACGTCCGACATCCGGAGCCAGAATCTCCGACACGTCCGACATCCGGAGTCAGAATCTCCGACACGTCCGCCATCCGGAGTCAGAATCTCCGACACGTCCGACATCCGGAGTCAGAATCTCCGACACGTCCGCCATCCGGAGTCAGAATCTCCGACACGTCCGCCATCCGGAGTCAGAATCTCCGACACGTCCGCCATCCGGAGTCAGAATCTCCGACACGTCCGCCATCCGGAGTCAGAATCTCCGACACGTCCGACATCCGGAGCCAGAATCTCCGACACGTCCGACATCCGGAGTCAGAATCTCCGACATGTCCAACATCCGGAGTCAGAATCTCCGACACGTCCGACATCCGGAGTCAGAATCTCCGAAACGTCCGCCATCCGGAGCCAGAATCTCCGACACGTCCAACATCCGGAGTCAGAATCTCCGACACGTCCGACATCCGGAGTCAGAATCTCCGACACGTCCGACATCCGGAGTCAGAATCTCCGACACGTCCGCCATCCGGAGTCAGAATCTCCGACACGTCCGACATCCGGAGCCAGAATCTCCGACACGTCCGACATCCGGAGTCAGAATCTCCGACACGTCCGACATCCGGAGTCAGAATCTCCGACATGTCCGACATCCGGAGTCAGAATCTCCGACACGTCCAACATCCGGAGTCAGAATCTCCGACACGTCCGACATCCGGAGTCAGAATCTCCGACACGTCCGACATCCGGAGTCAGAATCTCCGACACGTCCAACATCCGGAGTCAGAATCTCCGACACGTCCAACATCCGGAGTCAGAATCTCCGACACGTCCGACATCCGGAGTCAGAATCTCCGACATGTCCGACATCCGGAGTCAGAATCTCCGACACGTCCAACATCCGGAGTCAGAATCTCCGACACGTCCGACATCCGGAGTCAGAATCTCCGACACGTCCAACATCCGGAGTCAGAATCTCCGACACGTCCAACATCCGGAGCCATAAACACCGACACGTCCGACATCCGGAGTCAGAATCTCCGACACGTCCAACATCCGGAGTCAGAATCTCCGACACGTCCAACATCCGGAGCCATAAACTCCGAAACGTCCGACATCCGGAGCCAGAATCTCCGACACGTCCGACATCCGGAGTCAGAATCTCCGACACGTCCGCCATCCGGAGCCAGAATCTCCGACACGTCCAACATCCGGAGCCAGAATCTCCGACACGTCCGACATCCGGAGTCAGAATCTCCGACACGTCCAACATCCGGAGTCAGAATCTCCGACACGTCCGACATCCGGAGTCAGAATCTCCGACACGTCCGCCATCCGGAGTCAGAATCTCCGACACGTCCGACATCCGGAGTCAGAATCTCCGACACATCCGACATCCGGAGCCAGAATCTCCGACACGTCCAACATCCGGAGTCAGAATCTCCGACACGTCCGACATCCGGAGCCAGAATCTCCGACACGTCCGACATCCGGAGTCAGAATCTCCGACACGTCCAACATCCGGAGCCATAAACTCCGAAACGTCCAACATCCGGAGTCAGAATCTCCGACACGTCCAACTCCGGAGTCAGAATCTCCGACACGTCCAACATCCGGAGTCAGAATCTCCGACACGTCCAACATCCGGAGTCAGAATCTCCGACACGTCCGACATCCGGAGTCAGAATCTCCGACACGTCCGACATCCGGAGTCAGAATCTGCGACACGTCCGACATCCGGAGTCAGAATCTGCGACACATCCGACATCCGGAGTCAGAATCTCCGACACGTCCGACATCCGGAGTCAGAATCTCCGACACGTCCGACATCCGGAGTCAGAATCTCCGAAACGTCCGACATCCGGAGTCAGAATCTCCGACACGTCCGACATCCGGAGTCAGAATCTCCGACACGTCCGACATCCGGAGTCAGAATCTCCGACACGTCCGACATCCGGAGTCAGAATCTCCGACACGTCCGCCATCCGGAGTCAGAATCTCCGACACGTCCAACATCCGGAGTCAGAATCTCCGACACGTCCGACATCCGGAGTCAGAATCTCCGACACGTCCAACATCCGGAGTCAGAATCTCCGACACGTCCGACATCCGGAGTCAGAATCTCCGACACGTCCGACATCCGGAGTCAGAATCTCCGACACGTCCGACATCCGGAGCCAGAATCTCCGACACGTCCGCCATCCGGAGCCAGAATCTCCGACACGTCCGCCATCCGGAGTCAGAATCTCCGACACGTCCGACATCCGGAGTCAGAATCTCCGACACGTTCGCCATCCGGAGTCAGAATCTCCGACTCGTCCGACATCCGGAGCCAGAATCTCCGACACGTCCGCCATCCGGAGTCAGAATCTCCGACACGTCCAACATCCGGAGTCAGAATCTCCGACACGTCCGACATCCAGAGTCAGAATCTCCGACACGTCCGACATCCAGAGTCAGAATCTCCGACACGTCCAACATCCGGAGTCAGAATCTCCGACACGTCCAACTCCGGAGTCAGAATCTCCGAAACGTCCAACATCCGGAGTCAGAATCTCCGACACGTCCGACATCCGGAGCCAGAATCTCCGACACGTCCAACATCCGGAGTCAGAATCTCCGACACGTCCAACATCCGGAGTCAGAATCTCCGACACGTCCGACATCCGGAGCCAGAATCTCCGACACGTCCGACATCCGGAGTCAGAATCTCCGACACGTCCAACTCCGGAGTCAGAATCTCCGACACGTCCGACATCCGGAGCCAGAATCTCCGACACGTCCAACTCCGGAGTCAGAATCTCCGAAACGTCCGACATCCGGAGTCAGAATCTCCGACACGTCCAACATCCGGAGTCAGAATCTCCGACACGTCCAACATCCGGAGTCAGAATCTCCGACACGTCCGCCATCCGGAGTCAGAATCTCCGACACGTCCGCCATCCGGAGTCAGAATCTCCGACACGTCCGACATCCGGAGTCAGAATCTCCGACACGTCCAACATCCGGAGCCAGAATCTCCGACACGTCCAACATCCGGAGTCAGAATCTCCGACACGTCCAACATCCGGAGTCAGAATCTCCGACACGTCCGACATCCGGAGTCAGAATCTCCGACACGTCTGACATCCGGAGTCAGAATCTCCGACACGTCCGACATCCGGAGTCAGAATCTCCGACACGTCCGACATCCGGAGTCAGAATCTCCGACACGTCCAACTCCGGAGTCAGAATCTCCGACACGTCCGACATCCGGAGCCAGAATCTCCGACACGTCCAACTCCGGAGTCAGAATCTCCGAAACGTCCGACATCCGGAGTCAGAATCTCCGACACGTCCAACATCCGGAGTCAGAATCTCCGACACGTCCAACATCCGGAGTCAGAATCTCCCACACGTCCGCCATCCGGAGTCAGAATCTCCGACACGTCCGCCATCCGGAGTCAGAATCTCCGACACGTCCGACATCCGGAGTCAGAATCTCCGACACGTCCAACATCCGGAGCCAGAATCTCCGACACGTCCAACATCCGGAGTCAGAATCTCCGACACGTCCAACATCCGGAGCCAGAATCTCCGACACGTCCGACATCCGGAGTCAGAATCTCCGACACGTCCGACATCCGGAGTCAGAATCTCCGACACGTCCGACATCCGGAGTCAGAATCTCCGACACGTCCAACATCCGGAGTCAGAATCTCCGACACGTCCGCCATCCGGAGTCAGAATCTCCGACACGTCCGCCATCCGGAGTCAGAATCTCCGACACGTCCGACATCCGGAGTCAGAATCTCCGACACGTCCAACATCCGGAGTCAGAATCTCCGACACGTCCGACATCCGGAGTCAGAATCTCCGACACGTCCGCCACCCGGAGTCAGAATCTCCGTCACGTCCGACATCCGGAGTCAGAATCACCGACACGTCCAACATCCGGAGTCAGAATCTCCGACACGTCCGACATCCGGAGTCAGAATCTCCGACACGTCCAACATCCGGAGCCATAAACTCCGAAACGTCCGACATCCGGAGTCAGAATCTCCGACACGTCCGCCATCCGGAGCCAGAATCTCCGACACGTCCGCCATCCGGAGTCATAATCTCCGACACGTCCGCCATCCGGAGTCAGAATCTCCGACACGTCCGACATCCGGAGTCAGAATCTCCGACACGTCCGCCATCCGGAGTCAGAATCTCCGACACGTCCGACATCCGGAGTCAGAATCTCCGACACGTCCGACATCCGGAGTCAGAATCTCCGACACGTCCTACATCCGGAGTCAGAATCTCCGACACGTCCGCCATCCGGAGCCAGAATCTCCGACACGTCCAACTCCGGAGTCAGAATCTCCGACACGTCCGACATCCGGAACCAGAATCTCCGACACGTCCGACATCCGGAGTCAGAATCTCCGACACGTCCGACATCCGGAGTCAGAATCTCCGACACGTCCAACATCCGGAGTCAGAATCTCCGACACGTCCAACATCCGGAGTCAGAATCTCCGACACGTCCGACATCCGGAGTCAGAATCTCCGACACGTCCGACATCCGGAGTCAGAATCTCCGACACGTCCGACATCCGGAGTCAGAATCTCCGACACGTCCAACATCCGGAGTCAGAATCTCCGACACGTCCAACATCCGGAGTCAGAATCTCCGACACGTCCGACATCCGGAGTCAGAATCTCCGACACGTCCAACATCCGGAGCCAGAATCTCCGACACGTCCGACATCCGGAGTCAGAATCTCCGACACGTCCGACATCCGGAGTCAGAATCTCCGACACGTCCGACATCCGGAGTCAGAATCTCCGACACGTCCGACATCCGGAGTCAGAATCTCCGACATGTCCGACATCCGGAGTCAGAATCTCCGACACGTCCAACATCCGGAGTCAGAATCTCCGACACGTCCGACATCCGGAGTCAGAATCTCCGACACGTCCAACATCCGGAGTCAGAATCTCCGACACGTCCAACATCCGGAGCCATAAACTCCGAAACGTCCGACATCCGGAGTCAGAATCTCCGACACGTCCAACATCCGGAGCCAGAATCTCCGACACGTCCGACATCCGGAGTCAGAATCTCCGACACGTCCGCCATCCGGAGCCAGAATCTCCGACACGTCCAACATCCGGAGCCAGAATCTCCGACACGTCCGACATCCGGAGTCAGAATCTCCGACACGTCCAACATCCGGAGTCAGAATCTCCGACACGTCCGACATCCGGAGTCAGAATCTCCGACACGTCCGACATCCGGAGTCAGAATCTCCGACACGTCCGACATCCGGAGTCAGAATCTCCGACACATCCGACATCCGGAGCCAGAATCTCCGACACGTCCAACATCCGGAGTCAGAATCTCCGACACGTCCGACATCCGGAGCCAGAATCTCCGACACGTCCGACATCCGGAGTCAGAATCTCCGACACGTCCAACATCCGGAGCCATGAACTCCGAAACGTCCAACATCCGGAGTCAGAATCTCCGACACGTCCAACTCCGGAGTCAGAATCTCCGACACGTCCAACATCCGGAGTCAGAATCTCCGACACGTCCAACATCCGGAGTCAGAATCTCCGACACGTCCGACATCCGGAGTCAGAATCTCCGACACGTCCGACATCCGGAGTCAGAATCTGCGACACGTCCGACATCCGGAGTCAGAATCTGCGACACATCCGACATCCGGAGTCAGAATCTCCGACACGTCCGACATCCGGAGTCAGAATCTCCGACACATCCGACATCCGGAGTCAGAATCTCCGAAACGTCCGACATCCGGAGTCAGAATCTCCGACACGTCCGACATCCGGAGTCAGAATCTCCGACACGTCCGACATCCGGAGTCAGAATCTCCGACACGTCCGACATCCGGAGTCAGAATCTCCGACACGTCCGCCATCCGGAGTCAGAATCTCCGACACGTCCAACATCCGGAGTCAGAATCTCCGACACGTCCGACATCCGGAGTCAGAATCTCCGACACGTCCAACATCCGGAGTCAGAATCTCCGACACGTCCGACATCCGGAGTCAGAATCTCCGACACGTCCGCCATCCGGAGTCAGAATCTCCGACACGTCCGACATCCGGAGCCAGAATCTCCGACACGTCCGCCATCCGGAGCCAGAATCTCCGACACGTCCGCCATCCGGAGTCAGAATCTCCGACACGTCCGACATCCGGAGTCAGAATCTCCGACACGTCCGCCATCCGGAGTCAGAATCTCCGACACGTCCGACATCCGGAGCCAGAATCTCCGACACGTCCGCCATCCGGAGTCAGAATCTCCGACACGTCCAACATCCGGAGTCAGAATCTCCGACACGTCCGACATCCAGAGTCAGAATCTCCGACACGTCCGACATCCAGAGTCAGAATCTCCGACACGTCCAACATCCGGAGTCAGAATCTCCGACACGTCCAACTCCGGAGTCAGAATCTCCGAAACGTCCAACATCCGGAGTCAGAATCTCCGACACGTCCGACATCCGGAGCCAGAATCTCCGACACGTCCAACATCCGGAGTCAGAATCTCCGACACGTCCAACATCCGGAGTCAGAATCTCCGACACGTCCGACATCCGGAGCCAGAATCTCCGACACGTCCGACATCCGGAGTCAGAATCTCCGACACGTCCAGCTCCGGAGTCAGAATCTCCGACACGTCCGACATCCGGAGCCAGAATCTCCGACACGTCCAACTCCGGAGTCAGAATCTCCGAAACGTCCGACATCCGGAGTCAGAATCTCCGACACGTCCAACATCCGGAGTCAGAATCTCCGACACGTCCGCCATCCGGAGTCAGAATCTCCGACACGTCCGCCATCCGGAGTCAGAATCTCCGACACGTCCGACATCCGGAGTCAGAATCTCCGACACGTCCAACATCCGGAGCCAGAATCTCCGAAACGTCCAACATCCGGAGTCAGAATCTCCGACACGTCCAACATCCGGAGTCAGAATCTCCGACACGTCCGACATCCGGAGTCAGAATCTCCGACACGTCCGACATCCGGAGTCAGAATCTCCGACACGTCCGACATCCGGAGTCAGAATCTCCGACACTTCCGACATCCGGAGTCAGAATCTCCGACACGTCCAACTCCGGAGTCAGAATCTCCGACACGTCCGACATCCGGAGCCAGAATCTCCGACACGTCCAACTCCGGAGTCAGAATCTCCGAAACGTCCGACATCCGGAAAAAGAATCTCCGACACGTCCAACATCCGGAGTCAGAATCTCCGACACGTCCGACATCCGGAGTCAGAATCTCCGACACGTCCAACATCCGGAGTCAGAATCTCCGACACGTCCAACATCCGGAGCCATAAACTCCGAAACGTCCGACATCCGGAGTCAGAATCTCCGACACGTCCAACATCCGGAGCCAGAATCTCCGACACGTCCGACATCCGGAGTCAGAATCTCCGACACGTCCGCCATCCGGAGCCAGAATCTCCGACACGTCCAACATCCGGAGCCAGAATCTCCGACACGTCCGACATCCGGAGTCAGAATCTCCGACACGTCCAACATCCGGAGTCAGAATCTCCGACACGTCCGACATCCGGAGTCAGAATCTCCGACACGTCCGACATCCGGAGTCAGAATCTCCGACACGTCCGACATCCGGAGTCAGAATTTCCGACACATCCGACATCCGGAGCCAGAATCTCCGACACGTCCAAC
Organism: Scyliorhinus torazame; assembly: GCF_047496885.1. Taxonomy (NCBI): domain Eukaryota; kingdom Metazoa; phylum Chordata; class Chondrichthyes; order Carcharhiniformes; family Scyliorhinidae; genus Scyliorhinus; species Scyliorhinus torazame. Next base: position 180,224,788 of record NC_092723.1, on the reverse strand, counting down.
ATCCGGAGTCAGAATCTCCGACACGTCCGACATCCGGAGCCAGAATCTCCGACACGTCCGACATCCGGAGTCAGAATCTCCGACACGTCCAACATCCGGAGCCATAAACTCCGAAACGTCCAACATCCGGAGTCAGAATCTCCGACACGTCCAACTCCGGAGTCAGAATCTCCGACACGTCCAACATCCGGAGTCAGAATCTCCGACACGTCCAACATCCGGAGTCAGAATCTCCGACACGTCCGACATCCGGAGTCAGAATCTCCGACACGTCCGACATCCAGAGTCAGAATCTGCGACACGTCCGACATCCGGAGTCAGAATCTGCGACACATCCGACATCCGGAGTCAGAATCTCCGACACGTCCGACATCCGGAGTCAGAATCTCCGACACATCCGACATCCGGAGTCAGAATCTCCGAAACGTCCGACATCCGGAGTCAGAATCTCCGACACGTCCGACATCCGGAGTCAGAATCTCCGACACGTCCGACATCCGGAGTCAGAATCTCCGACACGTCCGACATCCGGAGTCAGAATCTCCAACACGTCCGCCATCCGGAGTCAGAATCTCCGACACGTCCAACATCCGGAGTCAGAATCTCCGACACGTCCGACATCCGGAGTCAGAATCTCCGACACGTCCAACATCCGGAGTCAGAATCTCCGACACGTCCGACATCCGGAGTCAGAATCTCCGACACGTCCGCCATCCGGAGTCAGAATCTCCGACACGTCCGACATCCGGAGCCAGAATCTCCGACACGTCCGCCATCCGGAGCCAGAATCTCCGACACGTCCGCCATCCGGAGTCAGAATCTCCGACACGTCCGACATCCGGAGTCAGAATCTCCGACACGTTCGCCATCCGGAGTCAGAATCTCCGACTCGTCCGACATCCGGAGCCAGAATCTCCGACACGTCCGCCATCCGGAGTCAGAATCTCCGACACGTCCAACATCCGGAGTCAGAATCTCCGACACGTCCGACATCCAGAGTCAGAATCTCCGACACGTCCGACATCCAGAGTCAGAATCTCCGACACGTCCAACATCCGGAGTCAGAATCTCCGACACGTCCAACTCCGGAGTCAGAATCTCCGAAACGTCCAACATCCGGAGTCAGAATCTCCGACACGTCCGACATCCGGAGCCAGAATCTCCGACACGTCCAACATCCGGAGTCAGAATCTCCGACACGTCCAACATCCGGAGTCAGAATCTCCGACACGTCCGACATCCGGAGCCAGAATCTCCGACACGTCCGACATCCGGAGTCAGAATCTCCGACACGTCCAACTCCGGAGTCAGAATCTCCGACACGTCCGACATCCGGAGCCAGAATCTCCGACACGTCCAACTCCGGAGTCAGAATCTCCGAAACGTCCGACATCCGGAGTCAGAATCTCCGACACGTCCAACATCCGGAGTCAGAATCTCCGACACGTCCAACATCCGGAGTCAGAATCTCCGACACGTCCGCCATCCGGAGTCAGAATCTCCGACACGTCCGCCATCCGGAGTCAGAATCTCCGACACGTCCGACATCCGGAGTCAGAATCTCCGACACGTCCAACATCCGGAGCCAGAATCTCCGACACGTCCAACATCCGGAGTCAGAATCTCCGACACGTCCAACATCCGGAGTCAGAATCTCCGACACGTCCGACATCCGGAGTCAGAATCTCCGACACGTCCGACATCCGGAGTCAGAATCTCCGACACGTCCGACATCCGGAGTCAGAATCTCCGACACGTCCGACATCCGGAGTCAGAATCTCCGACACGTCCAACTCCGGAGTCAGAATCTCCGACACGTCCGACATCCGGAGCCAGAATCTCCGACACGTCCAACTCCGGAGTCAGAATCTCCGAAACGTCCGACATCCGGAGTCAGAATCTCCGACACGTCCAACATCCGGAGTCAGAATCTCCGACACGTCCAACATCCGGAGTCAGAATCTCCCACACGTCCGCCATCCGGAGTCAGAATCTCCGACACGTCCGCCATCCGGAGTCAGAATCTCCGACACGTCCGACATCCGGAGTCAGAATCTCCGACACGTCCAACATCCGGAGCCAGAATCTCCGACACGTCCAACATCCGGAGTCAGAATCTCCGACACGTCCAACATCCGGAGCCAGAATCTCCGACACGTCCGACATCCGGAGTCAGAATCTCCGACACGTCCGACATCCGGAGTCAGAATCTCCGACACGTCCGACATCCGGAGTCAGAATCTCCGACACGTCCAACATCCGGAGTCAGAATCTCCGACACGTCCGCCATCCGGAGTCAGAATCTCCGACACGTCCGCCATCCGGAGTCAGAATCTCCGACACGTCCGACATCCGGAGTCAGAATCTCCGACACGTCCAACATCCGGAGTCAGAATCTCCGACACGTCCAACATCCGGAGTCAGAATCTCCGACACGTCCGACATCCGGAGTCAGAATCTCCGACACGTCCGCCACCCGGAGTCAGAATCTCCGTCACGTCCGACATCCGGAGTCAGAATCACCGACACATCCAACATCCGGAGTCAGAATCTCCGACACGTCCGACATCCGGAGTCAGAATCTCCGACACGTCCAACATCCGGAGCCATAAACTCCGAAACGTCCGACATCCGGAGTCAGAATCTCCGACACGTCCGCCATCCGGAGCCAGAATCTCCGACACGTCCGCCATCCGGAGTCATAATCTCCGACACGTCCGCCATCCGGAGTCAGAATCTCCGACACGTCCGACATCCGGAGTCAGAATCTCCGACACGTCCGCCATCCGGAGTCAGAATCTCCGACACGTCCGACATCCGGAGTCAGAATCTCCGACACGTCCGACATCCGGAGTCAGAATCTCCGACACGTCCGACATCCGGAGTCAGAATCTCCGACACGTCCGCCATCCGGAGCCAGAATCTCCGACACGTCCAACTCCGGAGTCAGAATCTCCGACACGTCCGACATCCGGAGCCAGAATCTCCGACACGTCCGACATCCGGAGTCAGAATCTCCGACACGTCCGACATCCGGAGTCAGAATCTCCGACACGTCCGACATCCGGAGTCAGAATCTCCGACACGTCCAACATCCGGAGTCAGAATCTCCGACACGTCCGACATCCGGAGTCAGAATCTCCGACACGTCCGACATCCGGAGTCAGAATCTCCGACACGTCCGACATCCGGAGTCAGAATCTCCGACACGTCCGACATCCGGAGTCAGAATCTCCGACACGTCCAACATCCGGAGTCAGAATCTCCGACACGTCCGACATCCGGAGTCAGAATCTCCGACACGTCCAACATCCGGAGCCAGAATCTCCGACACGTCCGACATCCGGAGTCAGAATCTCCGACACGTCCGACATCCGGAGTCAGAATCTCCGACACGTCCGACATCCGGAGTCAGAATCTCCGACACGTCCGACATCCGGAGTCAGAATCTCCGACATGTCCGACATCCGGAGTCAGAATCTCCGACACGTCCAACATCCGGAGTCAGAATCTCCGACACGTCCGACATCCGGAGTCAGAATCTCCGACACGTCCAACATCCGGAGTCAGAATCTCCGACACGTCCAACATCCGGAGCCATAAACTCCGAAACGTCCGACATCCGGAGTCAGAATCTCCGACACGTCCAACATCCGGAGCCAGAATCTCCGACACGTCCGACATCCGGAGTCAGAATCTCCGACACGTCCGCCATCCGGAGCCAGAATCTCCGACACGTCCAACATCCGGAGCCAGAATCTCCGACACGTCCGACATCCGGAGTCAGAATCTCCGACACGTCCGACATCCGGAGTCAGAATCTCCGACACGTCCGCCATCCGGAGCCAGAATCTCCGACACGTCCAACTCCGGAGTCAGAATCTCCGACACGTCCGACATCCGGAGCCAGAATCTCCGACACGTCCGACATCCGGAGTCAGAATCTCCGACACGTCCGACATCCGGAGTCAGAATCTCCGACACGTCCGACATCCGGAGTCAGAATCTCCGACACGTCCAACATCCGGAGTCAGAATCTCCGACACGTCCGACATCCGGAGTCAGAATCTCCGACACGTCCGACATCCGGAGTCAGAATCTCCGACACGTCCGACATCCGGAGTCAGAATCTCCGACACGTCCGACATCCGGAGTCAGAATCTCCGACACGTCCGACATCCGGAGTCAGAATCTCCGACACGTCCGACATCCGGAGTCAGAATCTCCGACACGTCCAACATCCGGAGCCAGAATCTCCGACACGTCCGACATCCGGAGTCAGAATCTCCGACACGTCCGACATCCGGAGTCAGAATCTCCGACACGTCCGACATCCGGAGTCAGAATCTCCGACACGTCCGACATCCGGAGTCAGAATCTCCGACATGTCCGACATCCGGAGTCAGAATCTCCGACACGTCCAACATCCGGAGTCAGAATCTCCGACACGTCCGACATCCGGAGTCAGAATCTCCGACACGTCCAACATCCGGAGTCAGAATCTCCGACACGTCCAACATCCGGAGCCATAAACTCCGAAACGTCCGACATCCGGAGTCAGAATCTCCGACACGTCCAACATCCGGAGCCAGAATCTCCGACACGTCCGACATCCGGAGTCAGAATCTCCGACACGTCCGCCATCCGGAGCCAGAATCTCCGACACGTCCAACATCCGGAGCCAGAATCTCCGACACGTCCGACATCCGGAGTCAGAATCTCCGACACGTCCAACATCCGGAGTCAGAATCTCCGACACGTCCGACATCCGGAGTCAGAATCTCCGACACGTCCGACATCCGGAGTCAGAATCTCCGACACGTCCGACATCCGGAGTCAGAATCTCCGACACATCCGACATCCGGAGCCAGAATCTCCGACACGTCCAACATCCGGAGTCAGAATCTCCGACACGTCCGACATCCGGAGCCAGAATCTCCGACACGTCCGACATCCGGAGTCAGAATCTCCGACACGTCCAACATCCGGAGCCATAAACTCCGAAACGTCCAACATCCGGAGTCAGAATCTCCGACACGTCCAACTCCGGAGTCAGAATATCCGACACGTCCAACATCCGGAGTCAGAATCTCCGACACGTCCAACATCCGGAGTCAGAATCTCCGACACGTCCGACATCCGGAGTCAGAATCTCCGACACGTCCGACATCCGGAGTCAGAATCTGCGACACGTCCGACATCCGGAGTCAGAATCTGCGACACATCCGACATCCGGAGTCAGAATCTCCGACACGTCCGACATCCGGAGTCAGAATCTCCGACACATCCGACATCCGGAGTCAGAATCTCCGAAACGTCCGACATCCGGAGTCAGAATCTCCGACACGTCCGACATCCGGAGTCAGAATCTCCGACACGTCCGACATCCGGAGTCAGAATCTCCGACACGTCCGACATCCGGAGTCAGAAACTCCGACACGTCCGCCATCCGGAGTCAGAATCTCCGACACGTCCAACATCCGGAGTCAGAATCTCCGACACGTCCGACATCCGGAGTCAGAATCTCCGACACGTCCAACATCCGGAGTCAGAATCTCCGACACGTCCGACATCCGGAGTCAGAATCTCCGACACGTCCGCCATCCGGAGTCAGAATCTCCGACACGTCCGACATCCGGAGCCAGAATCTCCGACACGTCCGCCATCCGGAGCCAGAATCTCCGACACGTCCGCCATCCGGAGTCAGAATCTCCGACACGTCCGACATCCGGAGTCAGAATCTCCGACACGTCCGCCATCCGGAGTCAGAATCTCCGACACGTCCGACATCCGGAGCCAGAATCTCCGACACGTCCGCCATCCGGAGTCAGAATCTCCGACACGTCCAACATCCGGAGTCAGAATCTCCGACACGTCCGACATCCAGAGCCAGAATCTCCGACACGTCCGACATCCAGAGTCAGAATCTCCGACACGTCCAACATCCGGAGTCAGAATCTCCGACACGTCCAACTCCGGAGTCAGAATCTCCGAAACGTCCAACATCCGGAGTCAGAATCTCCGACACGTCCGACATCCGGAGCCAGAATCTCCGACACGTCCAACATCCGGAGTCAGAATCTCCGACACGTCCAACATCCGGAGTCAGAATCTCCGACACGTCCGACATCCGGAGCCAGAATCTCCGACACGTCCGACATCCGGAGTCAGAATCTCCGACACGTCCAACTCCGGAGTCAGAATCTCCGACACGTCCGACATCCGGAGCCAGAATCTCCGACACGTCCAACTCCGGAGTCAGAATCTCCGAAACGTCCGACATCCGGAGTCAGAATCTCCGACACGTCCAACATCCGGAGTCAGAATCTCCGACACGTCCGCCATCCGGAGTCAGAATCTCCGACACGTCCGCCATCCGGAGTCAGAATCTCCGACACGTCCGACATCCGGAGTCAGAATCTCCGACACGTCCAACATCCGGAGCCAGAATCTCCGACACGTCCAACATCCGGAGTCAGAATCTCCGACACGTCCAACATCCGGAGTCAGAATCTCCGACACGTCCGACATCCGGAGTCAGAATCTCCGACACGTCCGACATCCGGAGTCAGAATCTCCGACACGTCCGACATCCGGAGTCAGAATCTCCGACACGTCCGACATCCGGAGTCAGAATCTCCGACACGTCCAACTCCGGAGTCAGAATCTCCGACACGTCCGACATCCGGAGCCAGAATCTCCGACACGTCCAACTCCGGAGTCAGAATCTCCGAAACGTCCGACATCCGGAGTCAGAATCTCCGACACGTCCAACATCCGGAGTCAGAATCTCCGACACGTCCAACATCCGGAGTCAGAATCTCCCACACGTCCGCCATCCGGAGTCAGAATCTCCGACACGTCCGCCATCCGGAGTCAGAATCTCCGACACGTCCGACATCCGGAGTCAGAATCTCCGACACGTCCAACATCCGGAGCCAGAATCTCCGACACGTCCAACATCCGGAGTCAGAATCTCCGACACGTCCAACATCCGGAGCCAGAATCTCCGACACGTCCGACATCCGGAGTCAGAATCTCCGACACGTCCGACATCCGGAGTCAGAATCTCCGACACGTCCGACATCCGGAGTCAGAATCTCCGACACATCCAACATCCGGAGTCAGAATCTCCGACACGTCCGCCATCCGGAGTCAGAATCTCCGACACGTCCGCCATCCGGAGTCAGAATCTCCGACACGTCCGACATCCGGAGTCAGAATCTCCGACACGTCCAACATCCGGAGTCAGAATCTCCGACACGTCCAACATCCGGAGTCAGAATCTCCGACACGTCCGACATCCGGAGTCAGAATCTCCGACACGTCCGCCACCCGGAGTCAGAATCTCCGTCACGTCCGACATCCGGAGTCAGAATCACCGACACGTCCAACATCCGGAGTCAGAATCTCCGACACGTCCGACATCCGGAGTCAGAATCTCCGACACGTCCAACATCCGGAGCCATAAACTCCGAAACGTCCGACATCCGGAGTCAGAATCTCCGACACGTCCGCCATCCGGAGCCAGAATCTCCGACACGTCCGCCATCCGGAGTCATAATCTCCGACACGTCCGCCATCCGGAGTCAGAATCTCCGACACGTCCGACATCCGGAGTCAGAATCTCCGACACGTCCGCCATCCGGAGTCAGAATCTCCGACACGTCCGACATCCGGAGTCAGAATCTCCGACACGTCCGACATCCGGAGTCAGAATCTCCGACACGTCCAACATCCGGAGTCAGAATCTCCGACACGTCCGCCATCCGGAGCCAGAATCTCCGACACGTCCAACTCCGGAGTCAGAATCTCCGACACGTCCGACATCCGGAGCCAGAATCTCCGACACGTCCGACATCCGGAGTCAGAATCTCCGACACGTCCGACATCCGGAGTCAGAATCTCCGACACGTCCAACATCCGGAGTCAGAATCTCCGACACGTCCAACATCCGGAGTCAGAATCTCTGACACGTCCGACATCCGGAGTCAGAATCTCCGACACGTCCGACATCCGGAGTCAGAATCTCCGACACGTCCGACATCCGGAGTCAGAATCTCCGACACGTCCAACATCCGGAGTCAGAATCTCCGACACGTCCAACATCCGGAGTCAGAATCTCCGACACGTCCGACATCCGGAGTCAGAATCTCCGACACGTCCAACATCCGGAGCCAGAATCTCCGACACGTCCGACATCCGGAGTCAGAATCTCCGACACGTCCGACATCCGGAGTCAGAATCTCCGACACGTCCGACATCCGGAGTCAGAATCTCCGACACGTCCGACATCCGGAGTCAGAATCTCCGACACGTCCGCCATCCGGAGTCAGAATCTCCGACACGTCCGCCATCCGGAGTCAGAATCTCCGACACGTCCGACATCCGGAGTCAGAATCTCCGACACGTCCAACATCCGGAGTCAGAATCTCCGACACGTCCAACATCCGGAGTCAGAATCTCCGACACGTCCGACATCCGGAGTCAGAATCTCCGACACGTCCGCCACCCGGAGTCAGAATCTCCGTCACGTCCGACATCCGGAGTCAGAATCACCGACACGTCCAACATCCGGAGTCAGAATCTCCGACACGTCCGACATCCGGAGTCAGAATCTCCGACACGTCCAACATCCGGAGCCATAAACTCCGAAACGTCCGACATCCGGAGTCAGAATCTCCGACACGTCCGCCATCCGGAGCCAGAATCTCCGACACGTCCGCCATCCGGAGTCATAATCTCCGACACGTCCGCCATCCGGAGTCAGAATCTCCGACACGTCCGACATCCGGAGTCAGAATCTCCGACACGTCCGCCATCCGGAGTCAGAATCTCCGACACGTCCGACATCCGGAGTCAGAATCTCCGACACGTCCGACATCCGGAGTCAGAATCTCCGACACGTCCAACATCCGGAGTCAGAATCTCCGACACGTCCGCCATCCGGAGCCAGAATCTCCGACACGTCCAACTCCGGAGTCAGAATCTCCGACACGTCCGACATCCGGAGCCAGAATCTCCGACACGTCCGACATCCGGAGTCAGAATCTCCGACACGTCCGACATCCGGAGTCAGAATCTCCGACACGTCCAACATCCGGAGTCAGAATCTCCGACACGTCCAACATCCGGAGTTAGAATCTCCGACACGTCCGACATCCGGAGTCAGAATCTCCGACACGTCCGACATCCGGAGTCAGAATCTCCGACACGTCCGACATCCGGAGTCAGAATCTCCGACACGTCCAACATCCGGAGTCAGAATCTCCGACACGTCCAACATCCGGAGTCAGAATCTCCGACACGTCCGACATCCGGAGTCAGAATCTCCGACACGTCCAACATCCGGAGTCAGAATCTCCGACACGTCCAACATCCGGAGTCAGAATCTCCGACACGTCCAACATCCGGAGTCAGAATCTCCGACACGTCCGCCATCCGGAGTCAGAATCTCCGACACGTCCGACATCCGGAGCCAGAATCTCCGACACGTCCGAAATCCGGAGTCAGAATCTCCGACACGTCCGACATCCGGAGTCAGAATCTCCGACACGTCCGACATCCGGAGCCAGAATCTCCGACACGTCCAACATTCCGGAGCCATAAACTCCGAAACGTCCGACATCCGGAGTCAGAATCTCCGACACGTCCGACATCCGGAGTCAGAATCTCCGACACGTCCGACATCCGGAGTCAGAATCTCCGACACGTCCAACATCCGGAGCCAGAATCTCCGACACGTCCGACATCCGGAGTCAGAATCTCCGACACGTCCAACATCCGGAGTCAGAATCTCCGACACGTCCGCCATCCGGAGTCAGAATCTCCGACACGTCCGACATCCGGAGTCAGAATCTCCGACACGTCCGACATCCGGAGCCAGAATCTCCGACACGTCCGACATCCGGAGTCAGAATCTCCGACACGTCCGACATCCGGAGTCAGAATCTCCGACACGTCCGACATCCGGAGTCAGAATCTCCGACACGTCCAACATCCGGAGTCAGAATCTCCGACACGTCCGACATCCGGAGTCAGAATCTCCGACACGTCCGACATCCGGAGTCAGAATCTCCGACACGTCCGACATCCGGAGTCAGAATCTCCGACACGTCCGACATCCGGAGTCAGAATCTCCGACACGTCCGACATCCGGAGTCAGAATCTCCGACACGTCCGACATCCGGAGTCAGAATCTCCGACACGTCCAACATCCGGAGCCAGAATCTCCGACACGTCCGACATCCGGAGTCAGAATCTCCGACACGTCCGACATCCGGAGTCAGAATCTCCGACACGTCCGACATCCGGAGTCAGAATCTCCGACACGTCCGACATCCGGAGTCAGAATCTCCGACATGTCCGACATCCGGAGTCAGAATCTCCGACACGTCCAACATCCGGAGTCAGAATCTCCGACACGTCCGACATCCGGAGTCAGAATCTCCGACACGTCCAACATCCGGAGTCAGAATCTCCGACACGTCCAACATCCGGAGCCATAAACTCCGAAACGTCCGACATCCGGAGTCAGAATCTCCGACACGTCCAACATCCGGAGCCAGAATCTCCGACACGTCCGACATCCGGAGTCAGAATCTCCGACACGTCCGCCATCCGGAGCCAGAATCTCCGACACGTCCAACATCCGGAGCCAGAATCTCCGACACGTCCGACATCCGGAGTCAGAATCTCCGACACGTCCAACATCCGGAGTCAGAATCTCCGACACGTCCGACATCCGGAGTCAGAATCTCCGACACGTCCGACATCCGGAGTCAGAATCTCCGACACGTCCGACATCCGGAGTCAGAATCTCCGACACATCCGACATCCGGAGCCAGAATCTCCGACACGTCCAACATCCGGAGTCAGAATCTCCGACACGTCCGACATCCGGAGCCAGAATCTCCGACACGTCCGACATCCGGAGTCAGAATCTCCGACACGTCCAACATCCGGAGCCATAAACTCCGAAACGTCCAACATCCGGAGTCAGAATCTCCGACACGTCCAACTCCGGAGTCAGAATATCCGACACGTCCAACATCCGGAGTCAGAATCTCCGACACGTCCAACATCCGGAGTCAGAATCTCCGACACGTCCGACATCCGGAGTCAGAATCTCCGACACGTCCGACATCCGGAGTCAGAATCTGCGACACGTCCGACATCCGGAGTCAGAATCTGCGACACATCCGACATCCGGAGTCAGAATCTCCGACACGTCCGACATCCGGAGTCAGAATCTCCGACACATCCGACATCCGGAGTCAGAATCTCCGAAACGTCCGACATCCGGAGTCAGAATCTCCGACACGTCCGACATCCGGAGTCAGAATCTCCGACACGTCCGACATCCGGAGTCAGAATCTCCGACACGTCCGACATCCGGAGTCAGAAACTCCGACACGTCCGCCATCCGGAGTCAGAATCTCCGACACGTCCAACATCCGGAGTCAGAATCTCCGACACGTCCGACATCCGGAGTCAGAATCTCCGACACGTCCAACATCCGGAGTCAGAATCTCCGACACGTCCGACATCCGGAGTCAGAATCTCCGACACGTCCGCCATCCGGAGTCAGAATCTCCGACACGTCCGACATCCGGAGCCAGAATCTCCGACACGTCCGCCATCCGGAGCCAGAATCTCCGACACGTCCGCCATCCGGAGTCAGAATCTCCGACACGTCCGACATCCGGAGTCAGAATCTCCGACACGTCCGCCATCCGGAGTCAGAATCTCCGACACGTCCGACATCCGGAGCCAGAATCTCCGACACGTCCGCCATCCGGAGTCAGAATCTCCGACACGTCCAACATCCGGAGTCAGAATCTCCGACACGTCCGACATCCAGAGCCAGAATCTCCGACACGTCCGACATCCAGAGTCAGAATCTCCGACACGTCCAACATCCGGAGTCAGAATCTCCGACACGTCCAACTCCGGAGTCAGAATCTCCGAAACGTCCAACATCCGGAGTCAGAATCTCCGACACGTCCGACATCCGGAGCCAGAATCTCCGACACGTCCAACATCCGGAGTCAGAATCTCCGACACGTCCAACATCCGGAGTCAGAATCTCCGACACGTCCGACATCCGGAGCCAGAATCTCCGACACGTCCGACATCCGGAGTCAGAATCTCCGACACGTCCAACTCCGGAGTCAGAATCTCCGACACGTCCGACATCCGGAGCCAGAATCTCCGACACGTCCAACTCCGGAGTCAGAATCTCCGAAACGTCCGACATCCGGAGTCAGAATCTCCGACACGTCCAACATCCGGAGTCAGAATCTCCGACACGTCCGCCATCCGGAGTCAGAATCTCCGACACGTCCGCCATCCGGAGTCAGAATCTCCGACACGTCCGACATCCGGAGTCAGAATCTCCGACACGTCCAACATCCGGAGCCAGAATCTCCGACACGTCCAACATCCGGAGTCAGAATCTCCGACACGTCCAACATCCGGAGTCAGAATCTCCGACACGTCCGACATCCGGAGTCAGAATCTCCGACACGTCCGACATCCGGAGTCAGAATCTCCGACACGTCCGACATCCGGAGTCAGAATCTCCGACACGTCCGACATCCGGAGTCAGAATCTCCGACACGTCCAACTCCGGAGTCAGAATCTCCGACACGTCCGACATCCGGAGCCAGAATCTCCGACACGTCCAACTCCGGAGTCAGAATCTCCGAAACGTCCGACATCCGGAGTCAGAATCTCCGACACGTCCAACATCCGGAGTCAGAATCTCCGACACGTCCAACATCCGGAGTCAGAATCTCCCACACGTCCGCCATCCGGAGTCAGAATCTCCGACACGTCCGCCATCCGGAGTCAGAATCTCCGACACGTCCGACATCCGGAGTCAGAATCTCCGACACGTCCAACATCCGGAGCCAGAATCTCCGACACGTCCAACATCCGGAGTCAGAATCTCCGACACGTCCAACATCCGGAGCCAGAATCTCCGACACGTCCGACATCCGGAGTCAGAATCTCCGACACGTCCGACATCCGGAGTCAGAATCTCCGACACGTCCGACATCCGGAGTCAGAATCTCCGACACATCCAACATCCGGAGTCAGAATCTCCGACACGTCCGCCATCCGGAGTCAGAATCTCCGACACGTCCGCCATCCGGAGTCAGAATCTCCGACACGTCCGACATCCGGAGTCAGAATCTCCGACACGTCCAACATCCGGAGTCAGAATCTCCGACACGTCCAACATCCGGAGTCAGAATCTCCGACACGTCCGACATCCGGAGTCAGAATCTCCGACACGTCCGCCACCCGGAGTCAGAATCTCCGTCACGTCCGACATCCGGAGTCAGAATCACCGACACGTCCAACATCCGGAGTCAGAATCTCCGACACGTCCGACATCCGGAGTCAGAATCTCCGACACGTCCAACATCCGGAGCCATAAACTCCGAAACGTCCGACATCCGGAGTCAGAATCTCCGACACGTCCGCCATCCGGAGCCAGAATCTCCGACACGTCCGCCATCCGGAGTCATAATCTCCGACACGTCCGCCATCCGGAGTCAGAATCTCCGACACGTCCGACATCCGGAGTCAGAATCTCCGACACGTCCGCCATCCGGAGTCAGAATCTCCGACACGTCCGACATCCGGAGTCAGAATCTCCGACACGTCCGACATCCGGAGTCAGAATCTCCGACACGTCCAACATCCGGAGTCAGAATCTCCGACACGTCCGCCATCCGGAGCCAGAATCTCCGACACGTCCAACTCCGGAGTCAGAATCTCCGACACGTCCGACATCCGGAGCCAGAATCTCCGACACGTCCGACATCCGGAGTCAGAATCTCCGACACGTCCGACATCCGGAGTCAGAATCTCCGACACGTCCAACATCCGGAGTCAGAATCTCCGACACGTCCAACATCCGGAGTCAGAATCTCTGACACGTCCGACATCCGGAGTCAGAATCTCCGACACGTCCGACATCCGGAGTCAGAATCTCCGACACGTCCGACATCCGGAGTCAGAATCTCCGACACGTCCAACATCCGGAGTCAGAATCTCCGACACGTCCAACATCCGGAGTCAGAATCTCCGACACGTCCGACATCCGGAGTCAGAATCTCCGACACGTCCAACATCCGGAGCCAGAATCTCCGACACGTCCGACATCCGGAGTCAGAATCTCCGACACGTCCGACATCCGGAGTCAGAATCTCCGACACGTCCGACATCCGGAGTCAGAATCTCCGACACGTCCGACATCCGGAGTCAGAATCTCCGACACGTCCGCCATCCGGAGTCAGAATCTCCGACACGTCCGCCATCCGGAGTCAGAATCTCCGACACGTCCGACATCCGGAGTCAGAATCTCCGACACGTCCAACATCCGGAGTCAGAATCTCCGACACGTCCAACATCCGGAGTCAGAATCTCCGACACGTCCGACATCCGGAGTCAGAATCTCCGACACGTCCGCCACCCGGAGTCAGAATCTCCGTCACGTCCGACATCCGGAGTCAGAATCACCGACACGTCCAACATCCGGAGTCAGAATCTCCGACACGTCCGACATCCGGAGTCAGAATCTCCGACACGTCCAACATCCGGAGCCATAAACTCCGAAACGTCCGACATCCGGAGTCAGAATCTCCGACACGTCCGCCATCCGGAGCCAGAATCTCCGACACGTCCGCCATCCGGAGTCATAATCTCCGACACGTCCGCCATCCGGAGTCAGAATCTCCGACACGTCCGACATCCGGAGTCAGAATCTCCGACACGTCCGCCATCCGGAGTCAGAATCTCCGACACGTCCGACATCCGGAGTCAGAATCTCCGACACGTCCGACATCCGGAGTCAGAATCTCCGACACGTCCAACATCCGGAGTCAGAATCTCCGACACGTCCGCCATCCGGAGCCAGAATCTCCGACACGTCCAACTCCGGAGTCAGAATCTCCGACACGTCCGACATCCGGAGCCAGAATCTCCGACACGTCCGACATCCGGAGTCAGAATCTCCGACACGTCCGACATCCGGAGTCAGAATCTCCGACACGTCCAACATCCGGAGTCAGAATCTCCGACAC
Source organism: Scyliorhinus torazame (assembly GCF_047496885.1). NCBI lineage: Eukaryota > Metazoa > Chordata > Chondrichthyes > Carcharhiniformes > Scyliorhinidae > Scyliorhinus > Scyliorhinus torazame. The sequence continues at coordinate 180,209,690 of NC_092723.1, read as the reverse complement.
GTCCAACATCCGGAGTTAGAATCTCCGACACGTCCGACATCCGGAGTCAGAATCTCCGACACGTCCGACATCCGGAGTCAGAATCTCCGACACGTCCGACATCCGGAGTCAGAATCTCCGACACGTCCAACATCCGGAGTCAGAATCTCCGACACGTCCAACATCCGGAGTCAGAATCTCCGACACGTCCGACATCCGGAGTCAGAATCTCCGACACGTCCAACATCCGGAGTCAGAATCTCCGACACGTCCAACATCCGGAGTCAGAATCTCCGACACGTCCAACATCCGGAGTCAGAATCTCCGACACGTCCGCCATCCGGAGTCAGAATCTCCGACACGTCCGACATCCGGAGCCAGAATCTCCGACACGTCCGAAATCCGGAGTCAGAATCTCCGACACGTCCGACATCCGGAGTCAGAATCTCCGACACGTCCGACATCCGGAGCCAGAATCTCCGACACGTCCAACATTCCGGAGCCATAAACTCCGAAACGTCCGACATCCGGAGTCAGAATCTCCGACACGTCCGACATCCGGAGTCAGAATCTCCGACACGTCCGACATCCGGAGTCAGAATCTCCGACACGTCCAACATCCGGAGCCAGAATCTCCGACACGTCCGACATCCGGAGTCAGAATCTCCGACACGTCCAACATCCGGAGTCAGAATCTCCGACACGTCCGCCATCCGGAGTCAGAATCTCCGACACGTCCGACATCCGGAGTCAGAATCTCCGACACGTCCAACATCCGGAGTCAGAATCTCCGACACGTCCAACATCCGGAGTCAGAATCTCCGACACGTCCGACATCCGGAGTCAGAATCTCCGACACGTCCAACATCCGGAGTCAGAATCTCCGACACGTCCGCCATCCGGAGTCAGAATCTCCGACACGTCCGACATCCGGAGCCAGAATCTCCGACACGTCCGAAATCCGGAGTCAGAATCTCCGACACGTCCGACATCCGGAGTCAGAATCTCCGACACGTCCGACATCCGGAGCCAGAATCTCCGACACGTCCGACATCCGGAGTCAGAATCTCCGACACGTCCGACATCCGGAGCCAGAATCTCCGACACGTCCGACATCCGGAGTCAGAATCTCCGACACGTCCGACATCCGGAGTCAGAATCTGCGACACGTCCGACATCCGGAGTCAGAATCTCCGACACGTCCAACATCCGGAGTCAGAATCTCCGACACATCCGACATCCGGAGTCAGAATCTCCGACACGTCCGACATCCGGAGTCAGAATCTCCGACACGTCCGACATCCGGAGTCAGAATCTCCGACACGTCCGACATCCGGAGTCAGAATCTCCGACACGTCCGCCATCCGGAGTCAGAATCTCCGACACGTCCAACATCCGGAGTCAGAATCTCCGACACGTCCGACATCCGGAGCCAGAATCTCCGACACGTCCGACATCCGGAGTCAGAATCTCCGACACGTCCGCCATCCGGAGTCAGAATCTCCGACACGTCCGACATCCGGAGTCAGAATCTCCGACACGTCCGCCATCCGGAGTCAGAATCTCCGACACGTCCGCCATCCGGAGTCAGAATCTCCGACACGTCCGCCATCCGGAGTCAGAATCTCCGACACGTCCGCCATCCGGAGTCAGAATCTCCGACACGTCCGACATCCGGAGCCAGAATCTCCGACACGTCCGACATCCGGAGTCAGAATCTCCGACATGTCCAACATCCGGAGTCAGAATCTCCGACACGTCCGACATCCGGAGTCAGAATCTCCGAAACGTCCGCCATCCGGAGCCAGAATCTCCGACACGTCCAACATCCGGAGTCAGAATCTCCGACACGTCCGACATCCGGAGTCAGAATCTCCGACACGTCCGACATCCGGAGTCAGAATCTCCGACACGTCCGCCATCCGGAGTCAGAATCTCCGACACGTCCGACATCCGGAGCCAGAATCTCCGACACGTCCGACATCCGGAGTCAGAATCTCCGACACGTCCGACATCCGGAGTCAGAATCTCCGACATGTCCGACATCCGGAGTCAGAATCTCCGACACGTCCAACATCCGGAGTCAGAATCTCCGACACGTCCGACATCCGGAGTCAGAATCTCCGACACGTCCGACATCCGGAGTCAGAATCTCCGACACGTCCAACATCCGGAGTCAGAATCTCCGACACGTCCAACATCCGGAGTCAGAATCTCCGACACGTCCGACATCCGGAGTCAGAATCTCCGACATGTCCGACATCCGGAGTCAGAATCTCCGACACGTCCAACATCCGGAGTCAGAATCTCCGACACGTCCGACATCCGGAGTCAGAATCTCCGACACGTCCAACATCCGGAGTCAGAATCTCCGACACGTCCAACATCCGGAGCCATAAACTCCGAAACGTCCGACATCCGGAGTCAGAATCTCCGACACGTCCAACATCCGGAGCCAGAATCTCCGACACGTCCGACATCCGGAGTCAGAATCTCCGACACGTCCGCCATCCGGAGCCAGAATCTCCGACACGTCCAACATCCGGAGCCAGAATCTCCGACACGTCCAACATCCGGAGTCAGAATCTCCGACACGTCCGCCATCCGGAGCCAGAATCTCCGACACGTCCAACATCCGGAGTCAGAATCTCCGACACGTCCAACATCCGGAGTCAGAATCTCCGACACGTCCGACATCCGGAGTCAGAATCTCCGAAACGTCCGCCATCCGGAGCCAGAATCTCCGACACGTCCGACATCCGGAGTCAGAATCTCCGACACGTCCAACATCCGGAGCCAGAATCTCCGACACGTCCGACATCTGGAGTCAGAATCTCCGACACGTCCAACTCCGGAGCCAGAATCTCCGACACGTCCAACATCCGGAGTCAGAATCTCCGACACGTCCGACATCCGGAGCCAGAATCTCCGACACGTCCAACATCCGGAGCCAGAATCTCCGACACGTCCGACATCCGGAGTCAGAATCTCCGACACGTCCAACATCCGGAGCCATAAACTCCGAAACGTCCGACATCCGGAGTCAGAATCTCCGACACGTCCAACATCCGGAGCCATAAACTCCGAAACGTCCGACATCCGGAGTCAGAATCTCCGCCACGTCCGACATCCGGAGTCAGAATCTCCGACACGTCCGACATCCGGAGTCAGAATCTCCGACACGTCCGACATCCGGAGTCAGAATCTCCGACACGTCCAACATCCGGAGTCAGAATCTCCGACACGTCCAACATCCGGAGCCAGAATCTCCGACACGTCCGACATCCGGAGTCAGAATCTCCGACACGTCCAACATCCGGAGCCAGAATCTCCGACACGTCCGACATCCGGAGTCAGAATCTCCGACACGTCCAACCTCCGGAGCCATAAACTCCGAAACGTCCGACATCCGGAGTCAGAATCTCCGACACGTCCGACATCCGGAGTCAGAATCTCCGAAACGTCCGACATCCGGAGTCAGAATCTCCGACACGTCCAACATCCGGAGTCAGAATCTCCGACACGTCCAACATCCGGAGCCATAAACTCCGAAACGTCCGACATCCGGAGTCAGAATCTCCGACACGTCCAACATCCGGAGTCAGAATCTCCGACACGTCCGACATCCGGAGTCAGAATCTCCGACACGTCCGACATCCGGAGTCAGAATCTGCGACACGTCCAACATCCGGAGCCATAAACTCCGAAACGTCCGACATCCGTAGTCAGAATCTCCGACACATCCGACATCCGGAGTCAGAATCTCCGACACGTCCGACATCCGGAGTCAGAATCTCCGACACGTCCAACATCCGGAGCCATAAACTCCGAAACGTCCGACATCCGTAGTCAGAATCTCCGACACATCCGACATCCGGAGCCATAAACTCCGAAACGTCCGACATCCGGAGTCAGAATCTCCGACACGTCCGACATCCGGAGTCAGAATCTCCGACACGTCCAACATCCGGAGCCATAAACTCCGAAACGTCCGACATCCGGAGTCAGAATCTCCGACACGTCCACCTTCTGTTTTGTTATGTTCTTGATGTAGCATAAGCTGCTTCCTTGATGTGCACTCTGACAAAGGAAGGTTCAGACTTGGAGATAGCTTTCACACATTTATTAAACTATTAACAATTCTCCTACTTGGATTTGACTCTACTGTTTATCCTTCTATAGCTACTCAGACTGATGAACCAGTCTGCTACAATGGTGGGTGTGATGTTCAATCAACCCTGTGTCTGTACTCACTGAGTGTCTCCACTGGAAAGAGGAAGATCATGTGTGCTGTGTCCTTATATATGGGTTGGTGTAATGCCCCCCTGTGGTAGTGTCACCTCTGTGTGTATCGTGAATGACCATTGGTCGTGTCCTATCCCACTGACCCACTGGCTGAATGTCTGCGTGCCATGTCTCTGGTGCTCCTTCTAGTGTCCAGCCAGTCTAAGTGTATCTACATTAACCCCATGTGTACTTACAGTGATGTATATCATCACACCTTCTGAGTCAGAACATCCGACAAATGGCACGAATCAACGCCAGCCTCCCGGATTGCCTTGATCCACTACAGTTCACTTATCGCTGCAACAGGACCACAGCAGACGCCATCTCCATGGCCCTGCACTCTACCCTGGAACACCAAGATAACAAAGACACCTATGTCAGACTCCTATTTATCGACTATAGCTCAGCCTTCGACACCATCATTCCTACAAGGCTCATCTCCAAACTCTGTGGCCTTGGCCTCGGCTCCTCCCTCTGCGACTGGATCCTGAACTTTCTAACCCACAGGCCACAATCAGTAAAGATAGGCAACAACACCTCCTCCACGATCATCCTCAACACCGGTGCCCCACAAGGCTGTGTCCTCAGCCCCCTACTATACTCCTTATACACCTATGACTGCGTGGCCAAATTCCCCTCCATCTCGATCTTCAAATTTGCTGATGACACCACCGTAGTGGGTCGGATTTCAAACAATGACGAGACAGAGTACAGGAATGAGATAGAGAATCTGGTGAACTGGCGCGACGACAATAATCTCTCCCTCGATGTCAACAAAACGAATGAGATTGTCAACGACTTTAGGAAGCGTAGTGGAGAACATGCCCCTGTCTACATCAATGGGAACGAAGTAGAAAGGGTCGAGAGCTTCAGGTTTTTAGGTGTCCAGATCACCAACAGCCTGTCCTGGTCCCCCCATGCCGACACTATAGTTAAGAAAGTCCACCAACGACTCTACTTTCTCAGAAGATTGAGGAAATTTGGCATGTCAGCTACGACTCTCAGCATCTTTTACAAATGCACCATAGAAAGCATTCTTTCTGGTTGTATCACAGCTTGGTATGGAGCCTGCTCTGCCCAAGACCGCAGGAAACTACAATATGTGAATGTAGCCCAGTCCATTACGCAAACCAGCCTCCCATCCATTGACTCTGTCTATAATTCCTGCTGCCGCGGAAAGGCAACAAGCATAATTAAGGACCCCACGCACCCCGGACATACTCTCTTCCACCTTCTTCCGTCAGGAAAAAGATACCAAAGTTTGAGGTCACGTACCAACCGACTCAAAAACAGCTTCTTCCCTACTGCCAACAGACTTTTGAATGGACCCACCTCGTATTAAGTTGATCTTTTCTCTACACCCTAGCTATGACAGTCACATTACATTCTGCAGTCTTTCCCTATGTACGGTATGCATTGTCTGTATAGCATTCACGAAACAATACTTTTCACTGTATACTAATACACATGACAATAATAAATCAAATCAAATCAAAGTCCAACTCCGGAGTCAGAATCTCCGACACGTCCAACTCCGGAGTCAGAATGTCCGACACGTCCAACTCCGGAGTCAGAATCTCCGACACGTCCGACATCCGGAGTCAGAAACTGTCAGCGGCCGCTGACGCTCCCGCGCATGCGCCGCATTTCCGCGCCAGCTGGCGGGGCAACAAACGCCATTTCCGCCAGCTGGCGGGGCGGAAATCCCTCCGGCGTCGGCCTAGCCCCTCAATGTTGGGGCACGGCCCCCAAAGATGCGGAGCATTCCGCACCTTTGGGGCGGCGCGATGCCCGTCTGATTGGCGCCGATTTAGGCACCAGTCGGCGGACATCGCGCCGTTGGGGGAGAATTTCGCCCCCGGAGTCAGAATCTCCGACACGTCCGCCATCCGGAGCCAGAATCTCTGACATTGGCGGGATTCACGGCGGCCAACGGCCATTCGCCGACCCGGCGGGGGGGTCGGAGAATGCCGCCCCCGGAGTCAGAATCTCCGACACGTCCAACCTGAGAGTGGTTTGTATTTGAGGCACATTCAATTAGGGTTGTTTTGTACCCCGAATAATGGTAATCTGTAAATGCTCACTGCCAGAGACACAGTAGATTTGGAGGCAGCAAAGACTGTTAATCTGGTCAATGCAGTCTGAATGTTACTTCACATAATCATCAGTCATCGCTAATTAAAATGAAGCACAAAGCAATTTGAAATCCCTGTTTGGACGAGCAGCTGGTCTTTGATGAAATAGGAATCCTCCTGAAATGCAATTTATCAATTGTGAGTACATGATGCACCTCAAGACTCCTTTAGTAAATTAATAACCTTGCATCAAGGTTGAATAAAAATAAACTTTCCAGTGTAGTAACCCTGCTGTAAATGGGATTTGTTATTTGGCCTCAGCGCTGTATATTGCAAATATTGTTCCTAATTACATCATGGTATAGTCTTCAAGCTAATTTGATTAAAAAATCCTTGAGGATTCAGGCAATTCCGCGGAATTGATCAAGTCAATCTTGAGTTAAAAGTGTTAACCTACCCTTCTGCTGAGAACTTACTTCTGTTTTTCTCGTGTTGAACTTGAATCATTAATAATTCAGACTTGCATTGCAGAAGCAATAGATTTTCTGTTCCATTGGGAAATGTGAGGTTTGTTTCTAAATTTGTTCCTTATGGATCTCTGTGATCCTCTCTCGGGGATTGCACTGTGATTTTTTTTTTTACAACTGTTTTAACCGCTAAGTGCACGGCTGCCATTTTTCTCCCATGTTCTTCATGTTAGAAAATCTGGGTGTATTTGACTCTCCAGAATCATTTAACCGGCACCCAGAAACATCTGGCAGGATTTAACTCGGCTTATTTTTTTTATTATGCAAGTGGTGCACTTTAAACAAGTGATAATGATTTTCAGGATAAATCCCCAAATGCCTACTGAGAGCAACAGTTATGTACATTGGAAAGAAAACTACATTGCAGGCTAATTGTCTGAAGTGCATTGGTATTTTGAGCAAAAGCAGCTGCCGCTGTTTAGAGGCTAATGGTGATTCAGACACATAAGAACATACGAAACAGGGGCAGGAGTGGATCACGTGCCCCTAAAGCCTGCCCCACCATTCGATACAATCATGGCTGATCTCCTATCTCAGACTCACATTTTCCCACCCGCTGGCATACCCCTTGATTCCACGAGAGACCAAAAATCCATTCATCTCAATCTCGAGTATACTTAACAATGGAGCATCCATCTGCTCCTCGAGCAAACAAACCAAATTGGTCGGGTGACGGGAAACAGTTATTGTGAAAGGTTGCTTTTCAGACTGGAAGAAGGTCTATAGTGGGGTTTCCTCAAGGGTTGGAATCAGGACAAATGCATTTCTTGATCCATCTTAATGACCTAGCCTGGGGTGAGCCCCGGACCGTTTTCAAAAGTTGTGGATGACACAAAACTTGGAAATATTGTGAACTGCGATGGACCTCATTAGAACTTAGGCCGAGGAATGGGGTGGGAAGATGGCAGATGAAAGTTAATGCAGAAAGTGTGAAGTAATAGAATTTGTTAGAAAGAATGAGGAAGGGCAATATAAAATAAATAAGAAAATTCTAAAGCGGGTGTAAAGGCAGAAGGGCCAAGGTGTATGTGTGCAAAGTGTCAAAGGTAGGACGCCATGTTGAGAAAGCATACGGGGTCCTGTGCTTTATAGAGACAGGATTCACGGTGAACCTTAAGAATACATGGGTTCGGGCAGCACGGTGGCGCAGTGGTTAGCACTGCTGCCTACGGCGCTGAGGACCCGGGTTCGAATCCCGGCCCTGGGTCACTGTCCGTGTGGAGTTTGCACATTCTCCCTGTGTCTGCGTGGGTCTCACCCCCACAACCCAAAGATGTGCTGGGAAGCTGGATTGGCAACGTTAAAAATTGCCCCTGAATTGGAAAAAATTATTGGGTACTCTAAATTTTAAAAAAAAGAAAACACGAGTTTTCAACCTGAGTACCATGTCCAATTCTAAGCATCACATCGTGGGAAGGATCCGAAGGCATTAGACAGGGCTGTTACAATCCCCACGGGGAAACTGTAAGGCAAAAGAACCAAATTTACTGAGTGACCCCCCAAATGAAGAAATTAGCAACAAGTTTCCAGCTTTGTGGCTTTTATTTTAACAAAATCAGAATCCAACTAAATTAAAGATGAACCAACAGGCATTTTATAAAAATTCATTTTCGGGATGTCAGGCCAGCATTTGTTGCCCATCCCGCGTTGACTTGGAGAAGGTGGTGTTAAGCTGCCTTCAACCGGTGCAGCCCATGTGGCGTACGTACAGCCACAGTGCTGCTAGGGATGCAATTTCCAGATTTTCACCAAGTGACAGGGAAGGAACGGCGACATGTTTCCCAGTCAGGGTGGTGAGTGACTTGGAGGGGAACCTCCAGGTGGTGGGGTTCCCAGGTATCTGCTGCCCTTGACCTTCTAGATGGAAGTGGCTGTGGATATGGACGATTTTGCTCAAGGAACCTTGTGAATTCCTGCAGTGCATCTTGTCTTGTAGATAGTGCACATGGCTGCCACTGCTTTGTCCTGCGTGGTGTTGAGTTTCGAGAGTATTGTTGGAGCTGCACTCATACAGGGAAGTGGAAAGTATCCTATAAAACTCCTAACTTGTGCCTTGTAGATGGTGGACTGGCTTTGAGAAGCCAGGAGATGAGTTACTCGCGGATGCTGGATAGGGTGAGTTGGCACTGTTGGAGAGCGATATCGAGTGTGTGGATATGGCAGTGCGTGGCGCTGAGCATGGATCTCAGGATGCTGTGGGACGAGCAGTCTGAGGAATGTTGTACGTCCTGGAGATACCTTTAACCCTGGGTGGATACAAAACATGAGGGGTGGAACTTGAGTTGGAATCCACGTGGGGTAAGTTAGAGACAAAGACAATCGCTGAGGAAGGAAATGTGGCTGTGAAAGTGAGTTTTGGTAAACACCTTGTCAAACACCAAGAAGGAAAAGGAAAGCAAAGAGGGTGGGCAGGGCAAAACAGACAAACTGATATCCTGTGGGAGAGAAGACCCATCCTTCTTCAGGGCAGGCATTCCTGGAACAGAAGTGGCAGTGAATTAAACACGAAGATATAAGCAAATTATTCACGGCTGCTGATAGGGTGAGTCGGCACTGTTGGAGAGAAATATCAGCATCCGCAGTAATTTGCTTTTGTATCAGTGAGTTACATCGACACTGGATTCCTAGCCGCTGACCTGCTCTGGTAGCCACAGTATTTATACGGTTAGACCAGTTCAGTTTCTGATCAATGGTAACCCGCAGGATAGTGAGGATTGAGCGATGGTAATGCCATTGAATGTCAAGGGGTGATGGTTAGGTCCCCTCTTGCAGGGGATGGTCATTGCCTGGCACTCGTGTGGTGCGAATGATATTTCCCACTTGTCAGGCCAAGTCTGGATATTGTCCAGGTCTTGCTGCATTTGGACGTGGACTGCTTCAGTGTCTGAGGAGTTGCAAATAGTGCTGAACTTTGTGGAGTCATCAGTAAACATCCCCACTTCCGACCTTATGATGGAAGGGAGGTCATTGATGAAGCAGCTGAAGATGGTTGGGCCTCGGACACTGCCCTGAGGAACTCCTGCAGTGATGTCCTGGAGCTGAGATGATTGGTCTCCAACAACACAACCATCTTCCTTTGTGCCGGGTATGACTCCAACCAGCGGAGAGTTTTCCCCCTGATTCCCACTGACTCCAGTTTAACTCGGGCTCCTTGATGCCACACTCGGTCAAATGCTGCCTCTATGTCAAGGGCAGTCACTCACACCTCACCTCTGGAGTTGAGCTCATTTTTCCATGTTTGAACCAATGTATCGGGCAGTCATTGTCAAACCCAGGGTCAAGACCTGTGGGCCACGGGCAGGTGTCTGGAGGATCGCGGGGCCATGTATCATGGCATTCCCGATCGAGGGGCCATGCGTCGCTGTGTTCCCAATTGCGGGAAGTAATGACCAACGGCGCGACTTGCTTTTAAAAATGCCAGCAGTGACCGGCAATCAGAATGCCAGCCATTCTGTGCCAGCGTGCTCCATCAGTAGTGCGCAGGCATGGAGCCCAGTGGGGCAGAGCGGCTCCTCCTGGCATCACCGCGCTGAAGTCTTCCTGCCTGGAGAAGCGACAAAGAACAGGTCACGTACTATGTACACTGATGTCTTTTGTTCTGCACATGAGAAAGATTCCTCCATTTTGCAGTGGGCAGCAGTGCTGGTGTGAGCTCCAGAGCCTCTGATGAACAACCCATGAAAATGAAGATGAAAACAGAAACAAAGAAGCACAAAGATGATTACTTGAGGTATGGGTTTAGTAATTGTGCCAATGCAAATCAGGATGCAAAGCCCATGTGTGTTATATGCAGGGAAGCACTGACAAATGAAAGTTTAAAACTCTCAAAACTTCAACGGCATTTGAAGACTAAGCATGGCAAGTTCTTGGTTTTTTTCAACGGGTGCAGTGAGATCTTAAAACATCGGCTGAAGTTATTATCAGAACCGTAACATTCAATAACAAAGCAAGTGAGATCGTGGGGACCAAGCAGGCCGAACTTTGCGAGTCACATTAAAGGTAAGTGAAAGTGGCGGGTCGCAAAGTTCGGGCGACTTGGGTCGCGAAGGTCGGCTGGAGTGGGACCTGAAGGTTGGCCGATTGGTTAAAATGGGTCCCAGGCAAAAAAGTTTGAAAAACACTGGTGTAAGGCATTGGTGAGGCCACACCTGGAATATTGGGCGGAATTCTCCGCAATTGGCGCGATGTCCGGCGACCGGCGCCAAGAACGGCACGAATCAGTCCGGCATCGCGCCGCCCCAAAGGTGCGGAATCCTCCACATCTTGAGCGGCCGAGCCCTAACCTTGAGGCACTAGGCCCGCGCCGGACTGATTTCCGCCCCGCCTGCTGGTGGGAAAGGCCTTTGGTGCCCCGCCAGCTGGCGCGGAAATGACTTTGCCGGGCGGCGCATGCGCGGGAGCGTCAGCGGCCGCTCACGGCATCCCCGCGCATGCGCAGTGGAGGGGGTCTCTTCTGCCTCCGCCATGGTGGAGACTGTGGTGAAGGCAGAAGGAAAAGAGCGCCCCCACGGCACAGGCCCGCCCGCGGATCGGTGGGCCCCGATCGCGGGCCAGGCCACCGTGGGGGCACCCCCCGGGGTCAGATCACCCCGCCCCAGGACCCCGGAGCCCGCCCGCGCCGCCTTGTCCCGCCGGTAAGAGAGGTGGTTTAATCCATGCCGGCGGGACAGGCATTCTAGCAGGGGAACTTCGGCCCATCCGGGCCGGAGAATCGCTGGGGGGGGGGGGCCCGCTAACCGGCGCGATTCCCACCGCCGCCGAATATCCGGTGCCGGAGAATTCGGCAACCGGCAGGGGTGGGATTCACGCCAGCCCCCGCCGATTCTCCGACCCGGGGGGGGGGGGGCGGTCGGAGAATCCCGCCCCCAGTGTGTAGTTTTTGAGTCCTTATCTAAGGAAGGATATTCTTGCTATAGAGGGAGTGCAGCGAAGGTTTACCAGGCTGATTCCTGGGATGGCGGGACTGTCATATGAAGAGAGACTAAGTCGGTTAGGATTATCTTAATTGGAGTTTAGAAGAGTGAGACAGGATCTCATAGAAGCTTATAAAATTCTAACAGGATTAGACAGAGTAGATTCAGAAAGAATGTTCCCGATGGTGGGGGGAGTCCAGGGGTCTTAGTTTGAGGATAAGGGGGAAACCTTTTTAGGACTGGGGTGAGGAGAATTCTCATAATGAATGGTGGAGCAGGATTGAAGGGCCGAATGGCCTTCTCCTGCTTCTACTTTCTCTGTATGTTTCTATGTAATGAGGTCAGGAGCTGGTGACCCTCGCAGAACCCAAACTGAGCATCAGTGAGCAGGTTATTGCTGAGTCAGTGCCACTTAATAGTATTGTTGACGACCCTTCCATCACTTTACAGGTGATTGAGAGTACACTGATGGGGCAGTAATTGGCTGGGTTGGATTTCTCCTGCTTTTTGTGTACAGGACACACCTGGGCAATTTTCCACATTGCCGGGTAGATGCCAGTGTTGTAGCTGTACTGGAACAGCTTGGCGAGGGGTGCGGCAAGTCCTGGAGCACAAACCTTCAGAAGTATTACTGGAATACTGTCAGGGCCCATAGCCTTTGCACTATCCAGTGCCTTCAGCCGATTATTTCTATCACGTGGAGAGAATCAAATTGACTGAAGACTGGCATCTGTGATGCTGGGGACCTCCAAAGAAGGCCAAGCTGGATCATCCGCTTGGCACTTCTGGCGGAAGATTGTAGTGAATGCTTCAGCCTTGTCTTTTGCAATGGTGTGCACTGCTCTTCCATCATTGAAGATGTGGATATGTGAGGAGCCTTCTCCTGTGAGTTGTTGAATTGCCCTCCACCATTCACGGCTGGATGTGCCAGGACTGCAGAGCTTAGATCTCATCCGATGGTTCCAGAATTCTTTAGCTTACGGTCAGTACAAACTATAACTTATACCTGGGATAGCAGATACACTAAAGCCAATCTCACACGATTACAAGCGTTTTTATCACTCCCCAGACAGATGTGACACCATGAGCAGTCTTCCCAGTTTGGCCTTTGGAATGTAGGACCTCTCATTTTCTCACTCAATGGATTTGACTCTCGAGTCACGTGCAACAGTAGTTCCACTCTTTCTGAGTTTCTTGGAGACAGTCATCACCCAAATGGTACATCTCTGAAGAATCTCCTTTATCGAGATTCATCACAGTGTTATTGGCAAAGGTTCCCAAGAGATTCCTTGATCTGACTCCGATAATAAATCTCATGAAATGATCTGACCAGCTCTGGCAAGGCATCGCCATAGTATTGTCCAAGTCACAATCTCTGCTGTAAACCTGCCTTCAGCTTTCTGTCATTTCTAACTGTTATACAGACATGTCATGATATCCAGATTAGCATGTCATGGTGCAATCACACACACACTGATGGACAGGCATTTGGACCAACCAGCACACACACAACATCGCAGCCAATCACTCGTAAGAGCACTATAAAAGGGGGAACACGAGAGTTTCCGCTCATTCTGGTAGAAGACAGCTCAGGACACAGAGCTAGCAGCGTGACACTCAGACATAGACCATGTGCTGAGTGCCTCACCAACATTAGTGATAGGGCTGGGTCCATAAGTTAACTGGTAGCGAACGTACCCAAGTCTATAGTTAGTTGCATCTGTTAGTTAACATAATAAAATCAAGTTGTACCATCTACAGCCGTGTTGGCTCATTTGTGTATCAGGGCACCCAACACGACAAGACACAGTTCCCTGCACCTTCTCCTGCTACAGCTCTTCTTTGTCTTATAACTCTCCTTTGCGTCTGCCAGCCACACAGCTTCTGTACCTTAACATCCTTCCTGTTGGTACTCCTTCCAGGTCAAAGATCGCCAGGTCACTGAGACCAGGGGCGGGATTCTCCGACCCCCTGCCGGGTTGGAGAATCGCCGGGGGCTGGCGTGAATCCCGCCCCCGCCGGTTGCCGAATTCCCGCCGATTCGGCGGGGGCGGGAATCGCGCCGCGCCAGTTGGCGGGCCCCACTGGCGATTCTCCGGCCCGGAAGGGTCGAAGTCCTGCTGCTGGAATGCCTGTCCCGCCGGCGTGGATTAAACCACCTCTCTTACCGGCAGGGCAAGGCGGCGCGGGCGGGGTCCGGGGTCCTGGGGGGGCGCGGGACAACTGGGTCCGGGGGGTGCCCCCACGGTGGCCTGGCCCGTGATCGGGGCCCACCGATCCGCGGGCGGGCCTGTGCCGTGGGGGCACTCTTTTCCTTCCGCCTTCGCCACGGTCTCCACCATGGCGGAGGCGGAAGAGACCCCCCTCCACTGCGCATGCGCGGGGATGCCGTGAGCGCCCGCTGACGCTCCCGCGCATGCGCCGCCCGGCAATGTCATTTCCGCGCCAGCTGGCGGGGCACCAAAGGCCTTTCCCGCCAGCTGGCGAGGTGGAAATCAGTCCGGCGCGGGCTTAGCCCCTCAAGGTTAGGGCTCGGCCGGTCAAGATGCGGAGGATTCCGCACCTTTGGGGCGGCGCGATGCCGGACTGATTTGCGCCGTTTTTGGCGCCGGTCGGCGGACATCGCGCCGATTACGGAGAATTTCGCCCCAGTATTTCATTATTATCCAAGAAAATTACAGTTGAACTCTTTACAATTGAGGCAAACTGTTGAAAGGTTTTTTCAAACATCCTTACAAACAATTAAGGACTCCACGGACATTTTTAAAAAATGACAATATTTCCTTACTGTACTGCTTCCAGGTTAAATGTCGTCACAGGGTGCAGAATTGAGTTATGAGAATGGTTCGCAGGATGATGGACTTCAGTTGGCTTGGAGAAGCTGGTTTATTCTCCCAGGAGAAGAAAAGAATGAGAGTAGATTTGGTGGAGGTGTTCAAAGCCATGAGGGTTCTCAAGGACTACCCATGGATGGAGTAGGTAGGGAGAAACTTTGCATTGGGATTGAGAATCAGAGGGCATCGATTCATGGTGAAACACAAGAACCAAAAGTGACATGAGGAAAATGGGTGAGAGTGTGGTGGAGACACATTCAATTCAGGCCGGGATTCTCCCCTACTCGGCAGGGCGGGAGGTCCCGGCAGGATGGAGCGGCGGGAACCACTCCGGCGTCGGGCCGCCCCAAAGGTGCGGATTTCTCCGCACCTTTAGGGGCCACGCCCTCACCTTTAGGGGCTAGGCCCCGCGTCGGAGTGGTTGTCACGCCGCCGACCGGCGGGAAAGGCCTTTGGTGCCACGCCAGCCGGGGCCGAAAGGACTTCGCCGGCTGGCGGAAGTCCGCGCATGCGCGGGAGCGTCAGCGGCTGCTGACGTCATCCCCGCACATGCGCAGGGGGGGGGGGTCTCTTCCACGTCGGCCATGGTGAAGGCTGTGGCCGAGGCGGAGGGAAAAGAGTGCCCCCAGGGCACAGGCCCGCCCGCGGATTGGTGGGCCCCGATCGTGGGCCAGGCCACCGTGGGGGCACCCTCCGGGGCCAGATCACCCGGCGCCACACCCAGGACCCCGGAGCCCGCCCGCGCCGCCTGGTCCTGCCGGTAAGAGAGGTGGTTTGATTCTCGTCGGCAGGACAGGCATTCCAGCAGTGGGACTTCGGCCCATTGCGGGCCGGAGAATCGCCGGGGTAGGGCTCGCCGACCGGCGCGGCGCGATTCCCGCCCCCGCCAAATATCCGGTGCCGGCGGGGACGGGATTCACGCCAGCTCCCGGCGATTCTCTGACACGGCCGGGGGGGGGGGGGGGGGGGGGAGAATCCCGCCCCATGTCTCTCAAAAAAAGAGAATTATCTCAAGAGAACACATTTACAAGTAGAGGGAAATGGTAGGAGAGTGGCACTGGCTGAATTGTTCTTGCAGAGAGATAGACAAGGACTCAATGGCTCAAATGGCCACCTTCTATGCTGTTACCATTCTGTTTCTATGGTGAATTGTTACCGGGATAATTTGTGTAAGGTCAAATTCTCTGATTGCAGTCAGTCCCTGTCACACCATAAACACTATCAGTACATCTTGTTTTCCTTTTTGTTCTTGTGTGTCAATCAAACTGCAAATCTTTGAGATGCAGGTGCAGTAGGTGCCATAACAAGGTGACACCCTTTTGGTCTCCAGTGCATTATTAGGGGATCACACTAATTCTTCACTACTCTCAAGAAACAAGAACCTGTATTCAGTGCTGTTTATATTGTCAATTGTCCTGAATTTAGCTAATAGTAGCTAATAATAGCTTTGACAAAGAGTCATGCAGGCTCGAAACATTAGCTCCTTCTCTCTCCACAGATGCTGTCAGACCTACTGAGATTGTCCAGTATTTTCTGTTTTTGAAATAAAATAAGGGGCGGGATTCTCCGACCCCCCCCCATGGTAAATTAATCATGATATTGTATTGTTAGACTAATACAAAATATTTAATGAGTCTGCAGAGGTATATGAAACAGGAGCTTTATTGGAACACACTCGACTGTCCAAGAAACCAAATCATGTGATGTTGCATGAATTCTCTGACTCTGTGCAGTATATGGTTTGCATATGAAACAGTTAGAATTAATCCATTAACAACCCAATTGTTGTGTTTTGCTGCTTCGGATAACACAGGTTGCTACTTGATGCAGTCTTAACTAAAGGATGCCCTAGGCTCTGAAATGAGTTCAACGTGTTTATTGAACTATTAACACAGTTCTCACATGAGTTCGACTCTCTGCTAATCTAACTGTAGTAACTCAGTCTAACTGTGCCAGCTTGCTCTAAGCCACGTGCTGGGGTGTGAGGCTGCTGATCAACCCTGTCTCACTCTCTAGATGTCTGTCTGTGGAAAGAGGCAGGGTGTGAGTACCTCATCCCTTTTATAGTGTTTATGTCACGCCCCCTTGTGGTGATGCCACCTCTGAGTGTCCTGACTGCCCATTGGTTGTGTCCTATTCTGAGTGTCCATTGGTTGCATGTTTGCATATCATGACACCAATATCCCACATAACACAGCACATATTTCCAAGTATCTAATTCCCACATCCATAATGTGAAGCTCAAACAATGCAAAATGTTAAACTCTGCTGTAGTGCACTCCTTAATCTTGCTTTCCTCTCTTAGATCCTCCTCGTCCCACTGGGACGATCTCACACGTCTCCATGAATAGATCCCCCCCTTCTTTGCTGGAGATTGAGGATTTGAGTCCTGTGGGTTGTCTCTCACACTCTTGCTGGGCTGAAGGGGAATTGACAGGTGTCGCAGGTTCACCAGTCAGGTTGTCATCCAGATTGACTGATAAATGCAGCATCTGTAACCAGTTGGCCTGGGTAAATGACTGCTTCCACAGGGTAGGAGGCCGCTTTTGTAAGGCAACTAGTGCACGTGCGTTCTGCTCCACCATAAGGTGCTCTGTTTGGATGAGGTAGGACCATGAATGAGGTAACTGTTCAACCACTTGTCCATAATGAGCTTGATCTCGGACCCAAACTGGCTCCCCTGGTTGGAGGTCCGGCAGGTTGCTTGCCTTGTGACGTTTCTCATATTTCTACATCTGCCTGGGACAATATTTGTTCTTTTTCTCTCTTAGTCTGAGTCACCACCTTGTATTTGTGGCATGATTGAGACGAGGAAGCTGAGTTCTCAGTCTTCTTCCCGTCAGGAGTTCACGCAATGCTCGATCATTTTGGAGTGGCGACGAATGATATCTCAGAAGTACAAGTTGGATGTTCTCGGTCTTCCTTGGCAGTGCTTTCACTGCAACGCAATCCTCTTTCAGCTTCACTGTTGGCGTGAGGGTATTTTGGTGAGCTAGCAGTATGGTCGAATGAATACAATGCTTCAAACTCTGAAGTATGAATTGGCAATCTGCGGTCCGTTGCCAGAGATGGCAAGATCCGCGATTCCATGTGTTGCAAATATCTTCTTCAGTGATGTAAACACAGATACAGGAATGTGATCCTGCAGTGACCTGGCTTCTACCCATCTGGGGTAAT
Organism: Scyliorhinus torazame; assembly: GCF_047496885.1. Lineage (NCBI taxonomy): Eukaryota > Metazoa > Chordata > Chondrichthyes > Carcharhiniformes > Scyliorhinidae > Scyliorhinus > Scyliorhinus torazame. Next base: position 180,191,898 of record NC_092723.1, on the reverse strand, counting down.
AGTCTATTATGACCAAGAACATCTTTCTGTGTTCCAAAATCTCTGGGCGGGATTCTCCAGTATCGGCGCGATGTCCGCCGACCGGCGCCAAAAACGGCACGAATCAGTCCGGCATCGCGCCGCCCCAAAGGCGCAGAATCCTCCGCATCTTGACCGGCCGAGCCCTAACCTTGAGGGGCTAAGCCCGCGCCGGACTGATTTCCGCCCCGCCAGCTGGCGGGAAAGGCCTTTAGTGCCCCGCCAGCTGGCGCGAAATTGACTTTGCCGGGCGGCGCATGCGCGGGAGCGTCAGCGGCAGCTCACGGCATCCCCGCGCATCCGCAGAGGAGGTGGTCTCTTCCGCCTCCGCCATGGTGGAGACCATGGCGAAGGCGGAAGGAAAAGAGTGCCCCCAGGGCACAGGCCCGTCCGCGGATCGGTGGGCCCCGATCGTGGGCCAGGCCACCGTGGGGGCACCCCCCGGGGCCAGATCGCCCCACGCCCCCCCCAGGACCCCGGAGCCAGCCCGCACCGCCTTGTCCCACCGGTAAGAGAGGTGGTTTGATTCTCGCCGGCGGGACAGGCATTCCAGCAGCGGGACTTTCGGCCCATCGCGGGCCGGAGAATCGCCGGGGGGGTGGGGGGGGTGGGGGGGGTGGGGGGGGGGGTGGGGGGCCCGCCAACCGGCGCGCCGCGATTCCCACCCCCGCCGAACATCCGGTGCCGGAGAATTCCCGGCGGGGGGGTCGGAGAATCCCGCCCTCTATTCCAAGACATTCACATGGTCGTGGTGGGAAGGAAGATGATATGAATGGTCTCTTCCCTCCTGATGATGAACAGCATACAACTCGATATAAACTCTTTCAGCCATGTTGAAAGACCTGGCCACCAAGTGGAATCTCTTGCCTCTGGCTCGACATCTTTTGATGCCCAAATTGCTATCATTGTAGTACTTCGTGTCGCAGAGCTCTCACAATGACCATCTCCCATCACAGGTCACTCTGAGGCGAGATGTTCTCTTTGTCCATAGTACTGTCTGAGAATGGGATTGTTTGATGGCCATCCTTACATGCTGTACTCTAAGCACATTCTTCATCAGATTTCTATGTATCTCTGATTTCATTCAGTCGCTGACTTGTTACTGCTCAGTTGTGGTTGTTGGAATACAAGGCAGCAGAAGTCATGCTTCAGCTCCACAATACCTGGGTGTTATGGGTAGGGTTGGGAGTGAGCTGAAACCATTGTACCCTTTATCTTACTGACCACAATCAATATGGAGAGGAAGATGTGTGTGTTTCTCAGTCCCTGGACTGTCTGCTCAATTTAAATAAAAGAAGTGTGCTTTTGTGAACTTAATAAATAAAGATAATTATTTATTCACGCATTACATCACTCACTTACTCACTCACTCACTCACACTCACTCACTCACATACTCACACTCACTCACTCACACTCACTCACACTCACTCACTCACATACTCACACTCACTCACTCACATACTCACACTCACTCACATACTCACACTCACTCACTCACACTCACTCACACACATACTCACACTCACTCACTTGCTCACTTGCTCACTCACTCGCTCACTCACTCGCTCACTCGCTCGCTCACTCACTCACTCACTCACACTCACTCACACTCACTCACTCACATACTCACACTCACTCACCCACATACTCACACTCACTCGCTCGCTCACTCACTCGCTTGCACACACACACAGTCTTCTTCGATTGTAGTTTAGATGAGTTCAAATAGCTGAGGTTCTCTTTGAAGAGATAAATATTCAGCAGGTCAGGAAGCTGGGCACTTGGGATTTTCATATCAAGGGATCCAATTTCATAATGGACTTGGATTTAAGAATCAGGCTGGGGGGCTATTTAAGATCTTACAGCTCCCAGGCACTTAAAGAGAGATGGCACAGCCTTTACCTGCAGATCAGATTCTACTTGCTTTTTTCTACAGACTGTCTTGGTATTTCTTGGTCTTCAGAGGTCAGTTTTGACCACATGATTTACTGCTATTATCCACAAGGGTTGGCTTGAAGTTGAAGGCCATTGCTATACAATAGAGATAAATGATGACTCTATCCACCCACAAGTGAATAATAGATTTTCTGCAGTTCTCCTTTTGTTGAATTGCGAGCTTGGAGATATAGGGTGGAATTCTACCGTGCCTCTCACTGATGGAATCATCCATTCCTGCTAGAATGAATGGAGTTTTGAATGGATCACTGCATTTTACACCCCTGCCGTTACCATGACAACGTTCTGCCATGGATTTTTAAGTTTGTAGCAAACTGCAAACAATGGTATACATGAATTCCACAAATGTTGTCCATTTTAAGCGGTCTTGTCCAACCGAGGTGATTCATAGAATCCCTACAGTGCAGAAGGAGGCCATTCGGCCCATCAAGTCTGCACCGACCCTCTAGCCAGGCCCACTCCCCTGCGGACATCGCGCCGATACCGGAGAATCCCGCCCAGAGATTTTGGAACACAGAAAGATGTTCTTGGTCATAATAGACTATTACCCCAGATGGGTAGAAGCCAGGTCACTGCAGGATCACATTCCTGTATCTGTGTTTACATCACTGAAGAAGATATTTGCAACACATGGAATCGCGGATCTTGCCATCTCTGGCAACGGACCGCAGATTGCCAATTCATACTTCAGAGTTTGAAGCATTGTATTCATAATCCCACCTAACCTGCACATCTTTGGACCTTGGGAGAAAGTCGGAGTACCCGGAGGAAACCCACGCAGATACGGGGAGAACGTGCAAACTCCACACAAAAAGCCACCTGAGGCTGGAATTGAACCCGGGTCCCTGGCACTGTGAGGCAGCAGTGTTAACCACTGTGTCACCGTGCTGCGTTAATCAGGAACTTTGCAGAAGCTTGTTGTGGGCTGTGTTGAATTTAGAAAAGTCATATTTTTCAACCGTCTTAGCCAGATGGTCTATTTATTAAAATAAGAGACAGTTCCAGAGGTTTCTACACAAGCACAGCCCATGTTTAAAATGATGTCTAGGACATGCCTCCACTGGACATAACATGCCTACGCAGCAAGGAGATAAAATGGAATCTAGATGCCTTTTTTTAACGCTACTTTCATATTAAGGGAGGATAAATATGAACACAGATTTTGCATTCTACAATCCACACATTAATCTCACACTGCTGTGGTTCACTTTGCCTGTAACAGACGTTTTGTTTTAAGCTTAGGTTTCTGATGATCCATCTGGGATTACAAGTGTAATTGTATTTATTTGGGGTGTTGGGGTCCAGTATATCACGGTGCAGACACACACTGATGGGACCAATCAACATACACAACACTGCAGCCAATCACCAGTGAGAGCACACGCACTATAAAGACAGGGGGCATCAGAGTTCCCGCTCATTCGAGTAGCAGCTTCCTTGTAGGACAGAGCTCACAGCCTGCAGCACAGACATTCACCATGTGCTGAGTGCATCAACTGGTTAGGACAAGGCAAAGGTCTTTAGTTAAAGCTGGTATCGTTTTTACCCACAGTTCAAGTATGTTTAAATAGTTAATCTTTTAATAAAATAGTGTTGCACTACTTCAAGTGTTGGTGACCTGTTTGTGATCCGGAACACCCAACACATCACCTTTTATCCCTGATTCCCTTCTGAAAATCACAGGTTTTGTCCAGCTGGGTAGGATTGTTGTTCACATTTCTATGCGGTACATTGAGAGTTTTAATAACAACAGTCATGCAATCTTTGGTGAACAGTGGGTTCTTTTTGTTTCATTCGTTCATGGGACGTGGGCATCGCAGGCTGTGCCAGCGTTTATTGCCCATCTCTAATTGCCCTTGTGGGGCAGTTAAGAGTCAACCATTTTTCTGTGGGTCGGGAGTCACATGTCGGCCAGGTAAAGGACATTCGTGAACCAGATGGGTTTTTACGACAATCAACAATGGTCATCATTAGACTTTTAATTCCAGATTTGTATTGAATTCAAATTTCACCATCTGCAGCGGCGGGAATTGAACCCAGAGCATTCCCCTGGGTCTCTGGTTTACGAGTCCAGCGACCACGCAACCACCTCCCCTTCTGTGGAAGGTCACGGTCAATTCTATGACCCTGGAAACAATTGAATTCCACAGGCTGCTACAGAACCTGCTTGTACTGTGCAAATCTCTGTTACTGCGTAGTTGCCCTGCCTGTGAAGCACTGAACCCTTTTGATTGCTGTTTCTAACCCGAAGGTCTCGTAGCTCAGTTTCAGGTCCATTGACAATCTTTATTTTTAAGGAGATAGTAGGGGGCAAAGTACCCTTAACCCCCTGTAAAATGCCTGTGGTGCCCCCCTGCACCTTGTCTTATTTACGCAGAATCTGAAGCTGAATAGGTGGGTTTGGGGCGATTTGGGACGGATTCTCCGGTCGGCGACGGCGAAATCGCGTTCAGCGATCGGCCGGAGAATCAAAGGTCCCAACTGAATCAGGGGCGGCGCCGCTTTTGCGTTGCTCCGCCCCCTCCAAAGCAGAGCACGCCGCGCCACGCATCGACAGCCGATGGCATTGCCTGAGGCCCCGCCCCCGATGCTCCGCCCCCTGACCGGCCGAGTTCCCGACGGCGCAGGACGCGTGTGGTCTCATTCGTCGGGAACTCAGCTTGGCGGCTGCGGACGCGGGGGGGGGGGGGGGGGGGGGGGGCGGGGGGAGGGGCAGATCCGCGGGCGGGGTGGGGGGTGACTTCATCAAGGGCTGGGGGCACTATGGTCGGGCAGTCCAGGGCGAGCCAGCCAGCCGAATGGGGGGCCCATTTCGTGGGCCGGGTGCACGAGCGATCGCCGGCATGTTGCATGCCACGGCCGCTGCAGGCGCCGCCGCCGTGCGTGCCCACGGACCCGGCAATTCTCCGGGCCGTATCTGCAGCTGGAGCCGGGAGCTCTACGCTGCCTTCCTGCTAGTCCCCAGCAAAACGGGGAATCGGTGGCCATTTGGCCCCATTTTGTCTGGCGCAAAACGCCACCGTTCCCACGCCGGCCTGGGGACTGAGCCCCAGAGAAGCCAGCCCTTGGATTCTGAGCCTGACCCTTTGGTCTTTCAGTGGCCAATGCCCCACTGGCAGCACTTGTGCTGTACTTGTGGTTCCCAGAGTGCTATTGTCTTGTGTTACATCAGCCTTTGTTCAGAACTTTGTCGGCTTGTCCAGCCTCCCCAGTATCTGTGGGCTGCCCTGAACTCTTTTTTTTGTGGGGCGGGGAGGGGGGGGGGGGGGGGGGCTGTATTGCCTTCCAACCAGCTAAATATTACCTAATCAAAAAGTCCAACCCCTACATGCGCCAGCTTGGGATCACATCCACCACAGCTAGCCCCATTGCTAACTCACTTTGAAGGTAAATATTTATCAAAGGAGCCTTTACTCACTCTCCAGTGAATCCCTTAACCAAGTCACTGGCACTCACACTGCTTTTGGGTGAACGCAGCATCCCACTGGCAGGATTTGTACATAACCAGTATCTCTGAAATGCTGATCTCCTTTGCCAGCTTTTTTTAGAAAAACTAGGGATCATTTTATCTTTAAACACAAGTTCCTGGTGTGTAGCTGGCCCTTAGCCACGCTGGAACACCCCGATGACCTCCATGGCCTTGGACACTGGCTTGATTGCAGCGTTTCTTGTGGGTTTCTACGCCTACCAATAGTTTTCTCTTCGGTAATGAGGCTTTCCACCTTGAAACCATACTGGGCGGTCCTGACTGGTTTACCATCTTCATTCCTTCTTAAAAAAGTTGGAGATTGATTACATTCCGCACCCCCTTGACTGAAGATGAATCCTGGAGTGGGTGAATCGGACGCTTCACGCCTCAGGCCCGGCGCTTATCACGTGGGGGAAGAAATGCTTTCTAAGTGCCGGGAAATGGCTGCCCTTTCAAAATGGCGGCCCGATCTCTGAGCTCAGCACCTCAAAGTCATGGGCAAGGTCAAGTTGGAGATCAGGGGAAACCTGACTCGTGTTAATGTGGGCTGTAAATTCAGGCTGTACAGAGGACCAATCCAGACCCACTCAATACTGCTGACTGCATAGAATTCCATACTGAGCTCGCAGACTGTTTTCTGGGAGCAGTCAGCAGAGAACTGGCTACAAGGTTGATCCAAAGTCCTGTGAATGAATGGGATAAGTGGGGTACAGATGCTCGCATCCACATCTGGTATTGGTGGAATGACAAGAGGGAAGGAGCCTCAAAACAATAGATCTCCGGGAGCCGAGGAAGCCAATAAAATGTTCTGATTGACACTGATTGTTAAAATTGCATTTTTTTCAGGGAGTGGTTAGGCAGTATTTTTGACAAAAATTATAACCCCGACTTCCTTCTCCTTATAAATTGCTTGACGACTGCTACTCTCTGACTTTGCTTCACTGCAATCAAATGCAACTGGTTTGATTTAAACGCAAATATTTAAAAAGCGATACACCTTGCGCAAATTTAGTCACATCGCAGTGACTTCACAAATAAGCTCCTGCGCCAATTAATGTCACAGAGTTTGCAATTAAATCCTACGCCCAGAGGCTGCTCCCTCTCTCGAATAGCTCCTCTGCGGATCATCTCTCATAAATTCATTTCATGCACGTTCCAGAACCTTTTTGCCTAAATCAGTTCCTCCTCAAGCTGTTGCCGGTCCCGGTGAACGGCATTCAGAGCTGAGCGAGATGGTATTCACAGATCAGCTGCCCTTTTTATTCAGTGACTCTTTAAACAAAACGATTCATTTTGTTGGCTTGAACAGAGGACGGTGTGTGGATTCAGAGGAGCGTGTCCTGCAATTATGATTCCCCCCCACCCCCGCTCATGCCTAGTTGCTACATTATTTGTAGTCGTGTCAGCGTGTTGGCTGGTTGAAATAAGCTAATAGGTTGCTATGCTGGGACCTTAGCAACCGAGCAGCCAGTGGCTGTATTATTTTAACACAGTTTTAGCTGCTGGAGCTAGGGTGGGAATCAAGAACACATAGGTGGAGGGATATTTGTTATGGGCTAGGGTGTAGAGAACCTCAAAGTGTATCATGGAGTTCACCTGACCCACAACTTTTAATAGATTGTGGTATGGGGAGCACACGGCCCCATACAGCAGAAATGGTAAAGTATTTTCTAAAGCAAAACAATGTTTATTCTATTAACTCAAGTTAACCTTTTTATAACAAACAGTGAACATCTTAGCAACCATTAATTTAAGTACAACCCCCAAAGAATACAACGCTAAGTAATGCGTACGCTGTCCTTTTAACATCCAGAAGACTTACAAAAAACATAACCTTTAACAGAAGCACATCAGGTTAAAGTCACTACTCAGAACATTTATAATTCTGAATTCACCAAATGATCAAGTGACAGTCTTTTCATGACAGAGAGAACAGCAGTACAGCTGCTTTGTCTGGCTTCAGCTCCAACCCTGAAAACGAAACAAAAAAGACACAGACACACCCAAGCTTTTCTCAAAGTGAATCTAAAAAGCAGAGCCAGAGCTCAGCTCCACCCACGCTCTGACATTACTGCAGTAACATGAGCAGCCAAACGTTTCTTAAAGCGCCATTCTCATGACACCTCCCCCCAAGAAAAAAAAACCCATCAACATCAAGATTGTTTCATTTTTCACCTTCTCACTATCCTTTAAGAAATGCACACAGTAAATATACTTTTCCATTTCAATAAACAACACACGCAACAGGTATAATAATATAGTCCATTTTGTTCTCGTTCTTCTTCCTCCAACTGAAATCCTTCTCAATTGACAGTCTCTTTGAACAAGAAGGTCTCTGCATGATCAGTCCATTTCTCTACGCCTTCTGCATTTCTCTTTAAAGTCAGATACTTTAGTTTAATCTGATCATAGAGTCCCTTGTAATTCTCCAACACAAGAGCATTGGTTATCACAGCTTTCAGGCCGTCAAATGCCTGTTGAAACTCCGCTGTCCACTGAAATTTTCGATGTTTCTTCAGCAAATCCATCAGTGGAGCAACCACGCTTCAAAAATTTTCATCAATGTTCGATCAAATCCACTCATGCCAAGAAATCGCATTATTTCCCGTCGTGTCGAGGGTATCGGAAACTCCTCAAGGAAAGTGACTTGGGCCTTTCCAAATTCACTTTTGGCTAGGTTTATCACCAAACCCGCCTCCTGAAGTCAATCGAATAACTCCATCAGATGTTTTAAATGTTCTGTCCATGTCTGGCTGAAAATTACCAGATCGTCGATGTATACCGCACAATTGGGTAATCCTGAAACAACTTTGTTAGTTAACCGTTGAAATGTGGCTGGGGCGTTTTTCATGCCAAATGGCATAACTTTGAATTGGTATATACCATCTGGAGTCACAAAAGCTGAAATCTCCTTCGCCCTTTCGGATAAAGGTACCTGCCAGTAACCTTTAAGTAAATCCAGTTTGGAAATAAAAACTGATTGTCCCACTTTCTCAATGCAATCCTCCAAACGTGGGATAGGATAAGAGTCCATTCTTGTAACTGCATTAACCTTTCTATAGTCCACACACAACCGTTGGGTACCATCTGGTTTAGGTACCATCACTATGGGTGAGCTCCATTGGCTGCAACCCACTTCAATTATGCCATTTTTAAGCATACTCTCAAACTCTTTGTTAACTTGTGACGTTGCGACCTTATTACTACAAAATCCGGAAAAATCCCAGGATATTCGTCCTTCAACACTTCATTTTTGTCTGATTTTCCACTGGCTTATCAACCACAATAGGCATCACTCCCACCTGCAATCCAGCTATATCATTACCCAAGATCAACTGTATTCCTGGACAAGATAGTTTCTCTATTACTCCTACTACCACTTCACCACTCTTCACTGGACTTTCCAACCTTACCTTATATAATGGAACACTACTCCTCTCACCCTGAATTCCACATATTACCACCTTTTCTGGCAACATTCTTCCCAAACTACATAACTCCTCATCCCTTACCATTAAAGATTGACTAGCTCCCGTATCTCTTAAAATTGTGACTTCTTTACCTACTCCTCCTGATACACATGAGTAAACTTTACCCACACAAGTAAATTCTTTAAAGAGATCTGGCACCTTCTTATCAATCACCTCTTGATCAGGCTGTACAATCTTTTGCACCTTCATTTGGGCTTTCCTTTACCACTTTAACAACCCCCACTGTCTTATCCTGTTTTACCACATCAGCCTTCCCAGTGCTTTTCTTCAACCACCAACACTGTGACTTTACACGGCCTAGTTTATTACAGTGAAAACATCTGAAACTTTTCATTTCTTTTCCACCCTCCTGGATTTTCTTTCCTGGGGTACACTCTCCTTATTATCTCCCATCAGATCCCCTTTACATTTACCACTTGAGTATTTCTCATGCCCCCAGTTTCTATCCCTCACAGGCTGAAACTGATGTCGGAAACCAAACTCTGATTTATGAACTAATTCATAATCATCTGCCATTTCTGCTGCTAATCTCGCAGTTTTAACCTTCTGCTCTTCCACATGAGTTCTCACTACGTCAGGAATTAAATTTTTAAACTCCTCCAAAAGTATAATTTCTCTGAGAGCTTCATATGTTTGGTCTATTTTCAAAGCCCTTATCCACCTATCAAAATTACTCTGTTTGATCCTTTCAAACTCCATGTATGTTTGACCAAATTCTTTCCTTAAATTTCTAAACCTGTGTCTGTAGGCTTCAGGCACTAGTTCTTCTGCACCCAAGATGGATTTTTTCACCTCTTCATACGTTCCAGATACCTCCTCTGGTAGTGATGCAAACACTTCACTCGCCGTACCTACCAGGTTTATTTGAATCAGTAATACCCACATGTCCTGTGGCCATTTCATTTGTTTAGCTACCTTCTCAAATAAAATGAAAAAGGCTTCTACCTCCTTCTCGTCAAACCTTTGCACCACCTTTAGTTATGAGCCCGAGCCTTGCACACGATGAGGTGGCGTTCGTCCTCCACAGGACTTCACACCGCACCCCCTCCTCCACTTCCTCCCACTTGGCCTTAATCCCCTCCAGAATCCTCCCATAAATTCCTGAAGTACTCCCCTCCTCCGCCCCCGCCAACAGTACTCCCTCCACTGACTACGACGGCGGTAACACCAGGAAGGTCGGAAAAATCTTCCGAGAAAATTGCGAACCTGCAAGTATCTGAACCCCTCCGAGTGCGCAAACCCGTACTTCTCCGCTAACTCCTCCAGGCTCGCAAACCTCCAGGAATAAATCCCCCATTACTGCCACCCCCTTGTCCTCCCTACCCCTAAACCTAGAATCCAATGTAGCCAGTTCAAACAAGCCTTAATCGAGCCATCCTCGACTACCCCCCCCCCCCCGCCTTCAAATGCTGCTGTAATTGCCTCTATCCTCACCCAGACTGCCTCCTGCACCAACCCAACACCTTCTCTGTGTCCGCCGCCCAGTAATAATACATCAGGTTCGGCAGGGCCAAACCCCCAGACTGCTGGTACCTCTGTACGACCCTTTTTCGAATCCTTGCCACCTTACCCACCCACATAAATGATGAGATCAATCCTTCAAACCCCCCCAAAAAACATCTTTGGTAGAAACACCACAGGCACTGGAATAAAACCAAAATAGTCACCTTCACCGATTACACTCGCCCAGCAAGAGACAGAGAGAGATTGTCGCACCTCTATAAATCGCCTTAATCTTACTCACTCAACTTGTAAAATTTAACTTCCGGAGCCGCGCCCAATCCCAAGTTACTGACATCCCTAAGTATCTCAAATGGGAGTTCGCCAATACAGTACCCCCAAGCTAACCCCCGTCCCCGGTGGAATGCCTGGAAAACAGTTGCTTTTTTCCAAATTTAACTTGCACCCGGAGAAAGCCCAAAACCGCTTTAACAGCCCTGTTATTTCCCACATCATGGGAACCGGGTCCATAATGTACAACAAAAGACCATCGGCATAAAGCGACACCCTATGCTCCTCCCCCTCATTAAATCTTAACTCTCCAACCAATCACCTATCCGCTCACCTAATTAATTCCCTTTAACACTGACCAGCTTTAGAGGCTCAAAAAAGTTACAAACAGTAGGACCTCCTTCCCCCTCATTCCTCTTTGTCTCAACTCTATGCTCCCACTCTCTACGGTCACAAAACCTGTCTTCTTTTATAGTGGACTGGTGACTCACTCCCAAGTTGCAACCTCTAAGCCAGCTTCTTGCCACAGTAACCAGTAATAATTCAGTACGAAGTCTTACAGCACCTGTAATAATTCAGGCAAACCATTTCAGTTGACTTAACTGATAAGTGCCAGGCACCTTCTGTTAAACTAGGTGTTTTAACTAGCTGGCAGTTTCAGAGTGCCACGTCACAGTCTGACTGTTAATCTAAATTATTGGTTGGATATTCCCTGTGCTGAATCCTTTCAAAACCGATACAACTTTACTCAGCGTGCTGATATGAAATGGAAATTCATCTGATTTTTCGGTTGGGGCGGAGGGAGAAAAGGAAAGAGCAGGGTTCATATTGGTGCGATGAATTCAGCAGGGGGTGGGGGAGTAATCACACAGCACATTCAACATGTGCCTTATCAACACACTTTCTAATTAGCTTGCCAGTATTTCCATAACAACAGCCCACGGCTCTGTAGCTGTAACTATGGAAATCACGCCTGACCAATTGGAACATATGCTCTGAACTGATGCACTTGAATCATCTCAGGCATAATTGATGTGTGCATGCCTTCACTTCCTTCAGATTTTACATTATCGGTATCAATCAGAAACGCGCAGGTTGGCACTCAAATTAAATTCTCCTGTACACCCAGCCAGTTAAAGACAGCAGATTTCACTGCTGGCGAATTGCACAGATCTGCCTCAATAAGTTGCTCCGCATATTTCTATATATTTTCAAAATCCATAATCATTTGCCACTCATGAAAATTAATTGAGGTAGGAGAGTATCAGTTCAAAGGTCATTCTTTATTATTTGTTAGAATCATTGTTTTGTTCTCATGCTACACAGTGAACCACAGGATGGAAGGAGACAACAGAGGGAACTGGGCAATGAAAGGCCAAAGCTACTTTAGTAAAATTGGATTGGATTTGTTCATTGTCACAGTGAAAAGTATTTTTCTGCGAGCAGCTCAAACAGATCATTAAGTACATGAAAATAAAATAAAATAAAAAGAAAATACATAATAGGGCAACACAAGGTACACAATGTAACTACATAAACACCGGCATTGGGGTGTAGTGTTAATGAGGTCAGTCCATAAGAGGGTTGATTAGGAGTCTGGTAACAGCGGGGAAGAAGCTGTTTTTGAGTCTGTTCATGCGTGTTCTCAGACTTCTGTATCTCCTGCCCGATGGAAGAAGTTGGAAGAGTGAGTAAGCCAGGTGGGAGGGGCCTTTGATTATGCTGCCCGCTTGGATGCTTTCTATGGTGCATCTGTAAAAGTTGGTAAGAGTCAGTGTGGACATGCCGAATTTCCTTAGTTTCCTGAGGAAGTATAGGCGCTGTTGTGCTTTCTTGGTGGTAGCGTCGACGTGGGTGGACCAGGACAGATTTTTGATGATGTGCACACCTGGAAATTTGAAGCTGTCAACCATATTGTGGGCAGCACGGTAGCACAGTGATTAGCACTGTGGCTTCACAGCGCCAGGGCCCCAGGTTCGATTCCCCGCTGGTTCACTGAGGCCTTAAGTGGGTCGGTGCAGACTCGATGGGCCGAATGGCCTCCTTCTGCACTGTGCGTTCTATGTTTTATGTTCTATGTTCTTTCATTTCTACCTCGGCCCCGTTGATGCTGACAGGGGTGTGTACAGTACTTTGCTTCCTGAAGTCAATGACCAGCTCTTTAGTTTTGCTGGCACTGAGGGAGAGATTGTTGTCGCTGCACCACTCCACTAGGTTCTCTGGCCGGGATTCTCCCAACTCCCAGCTGCGTGTTGATGCCGGTTTAACACCGGAGCGGTGCACGCCGTCGCCAACCGGCCTCCTGGCCCAGCGATTCAGCGGTCTTCAGAGGGCTAGCACGGCGCCGGAGTGCTGCGCGCTGCTCCAGCACCGAAAGGCGGCCCTGCATGGCCGGCACAGGCGCGTAGTTGCCGTCACCGCGCCGGCACGGAGTAACACGTCGGAGACCTACAGCGGGCCCGCGCGGAAGGAAGCTGGCTCCCTCCAGAGCGCGGACGCCTGCCGATCGGAAGCCCCTAATCGCGGACCTGGACCCGCGGAGGCCCCCCGTCCCCGGAGTCAGATCCCCCCGCCCCCACACCAGGATGTCCACCGCAGCCGCGGGTCTGAGCTCCCGCAGGGTGGTGCCAGGTTGGAAGCACGCCGGCGGGTCTCGTCGGAACTCGGTGGGAGCTCGGCCGGTCGCCCGCGGAGAATTGGCGCGGGGGCCTCTTTCAGCAGCCGCCGACCAGCGCCACGCGGTCGCGCGGGCGCAATTGACGCCGATTCTCCAGTCGCCGGATAATTGCGTCCCGGCGTCGGAGCGGCATGGTGGGAATTTCCCGCATCCTCGCCGATTCTCCTACCCCGCGCGGGCTCGGAGAATCCCGCCCTCTATCTCCCTCCTGGTCGAGATCCGACCCACTATGGTCGTATCGTCAGCAAACTTGCAGATGGAGGTGGATTCAAATTTTACCACACAATCTTGTGTGTATAGGGAGTACAGCAGGGGGCTAAGTACGCAGCCTTGCGGGGCCCCGGTATTGAGGAATATCGTGGAGGAGGTGTTGTTGTTTATTCTTAAGGGTCAGAAAGTCGAGGATCTAGTTGCAGAGTGAGGAGCCAAGTCCTAGGTTTTGGAGCTTTGATATGAGCTTGGCTGGGATTATGGTGTTGAAGGCGGGGTGTAGTCAATAAATAGTAGTCTGATGTAGGAGTCCTTGTTGTCGAGATGCTCCAGGGATGAGTGTAGGGCCAGGGAGATGGCGACTGCTGTAGGCCGGTTGTGGTGGTATGCAAATTGCAGTGGATCTAGGCATCCTGGGAGTATGGTGGTGATGCGCTTCATGACCAACCTCTCTAAGCACTTCATTCCGACTGATGTCAGGGTCACCTGACGGTAGTCATTGAGGCACGTTGCCTGGTTCTTCTTTGGCACCAGTATGATGGTGGTTTTCTTGAAGCAGGTGGGGACCACGGAGTAGGGACAGGTTAAAGATGTCCGTGAACACATCTGCCAGCTGGTCCGTGCGGGCTCTGAGTGCACGACCAGGGATCCTGTCAAGACCCATCGCCTTCCGAGGGTTCACTTTCCGAAAGGCCGATTTGACTTCGGAAGCTGTGATGGTGGGTATGGGTATGCCAGGGGCTGCTGGGGCAGTCGACTATGGATTGATGGTTTCCTGCTCAAACCGTGCATAGAATGTATTGAGTTCATCGAGAGGGGTGTGCTGCTGCCGGAGATACTGCTTGGCTTTGTTTTGTAGCCCGTTATGTTGTTTAGGCCTTGCCACAACTGATGAGAGTCTGTAACGCTGGTCTGTGACTCCAGCTTGGTCTGACATTGTCTCTTGGCGTTCCGGATGGCTTTGCAGAGGCCGTACCTGGATTTCTTGTATAGGTCAGGGTTGCCAACCTAGCCTCCCTCCTTCTGTACAACAAGCCATGCCTCATCTCAACCTCTGCCCCCTTGTTTCTTGATTCTGCTCGGGAATGTGGGCATTGTTGGCAAGGCCAGCATTTGCTGCCCATTCCAAATTGCCCTTGAACTTGCTGGGCCATTGTGCTGAACCACTGTAACAGGAGATGTAAGGTAGGACCTGCACCACAGGTTCGCCGGTAGCTCCTGCCGGCTGGCTCCGCCCACGGAGAACTGTATAAATATGCATGACCTCCAGTGCCCTGCCATTTCGCCAGCTGCAGCAGGAGGCCTCGCATCTGACTGTAATAAAGCCACAGTTGTACCCAACTTTAGTCTTTGTGCAATTTATCGTGCATCAATTTATTACAGTCAGATTTTCCACAGAATGGATATCCGAATTAAGCCCGATCGCCTGCAGCTGGATCCGCACTCGCCCGACGCCAGGAAAGACTTTACTCACTGGCTAGCATGTTTTGAGGCCTACATCAACGCGGCGGACCCCGCACCAACGGAGGCTGAGAAGATAAACGTCCTGTACTCCAGACTGAGCTCCAGCGTGTTCCCGTTGATCCAAGACGCCACGAACTATACAAAAGCAATGGAACTCCTTAAGGAACACAAACATGCTCTTCGCCAGGCATGTACCTGCCACCCGCTCGCAACTACCTGGTGAGTCCATCGAAGACTTCTGGTGGGCCCTCATCCCACTCGTCCGGGACTGTGACTGTCAGGCCGTCACGGCCGCAGAACACGCAAATCTCCTCATGCGCGATGCCTTCGTGATGGGGATTGTGTCGGACCCATCCGAGAACGATTGCTGGAAGGGGCCACGCTCGAACTGGCGGAGACGAAACCTTGCGCTCTCCATGACGGTCGCATCCCGTAACGTACAATCGTACCCCTCCCGCCGCGCTGCCCACCCTTCTACTTCCTACCCCTCCTGGACCCCGCCGACGACCTCCTCAGCCGGGGCCCTGCCTTCCCAATACGCCTGTGCCGCATGCCGACCCGCGCACCCCGGGGGTCCCCGCTGCTACTTCTGCGGTCAGCAGAAGCACTCCCGCCAACACTGCCCGGCCCGCACTGCAGTTTGTAAAGCCTGCAGTAAAAAGGGCCACTTCGCGGCTGTGTGCCAGGCCCGCGCAGTCGCTGCGATCGCGCCCGCTATCGCCCCTTCCCCCATGCCAGACGCACAATGGGAGCCGCCATCTTCTCCTCCCGGGTCCATGTGCGACCAACAGGCACCGCCATCTTGGCCCGACCCCGCAATGTGCGCACCATGGGCGCTGCCATCTTGTCCCGACCCCGCAATGTGCGCACCATGGGCGTCGCCATCTTGTCCCGACCCCGTAATGTGCGGACCATGGGCGTCGCCATCTTGTCCCCCACAGGGTCTCCGGACAGCCCAACATTGGAACCGCACACGCTCGCCACCCGAAGCAGCCGATGGCTACCCGCAGCTTGCTTCGATGACGCTGGACCAATCTCGCCCGCACAACCTGGCCACCGCGTCGACGACGGTTAAAATCAACGGCCACGCGACCTCGTGCCTGCTGGACTCTGGGAGCACCGAAAGCTTTGTTCACCCAGATACGGTAAGGCGCTGCTCCCTCGCGGTCCACCCTGCCAATCAAAGGATCTCCCTAGCCTCCGGATCCCACTCCGTCCCGATCCGAGGCTTTTGTACAGTCACCCTCACGGTCCAGGACGTAGAATTTAGTAACTTCCGCCTCTATGTCCTTCCTAATCTCTGCGCTGCACTCCTGTTGGACCTGGACTTCCAGTGCAACCTCCAGAGCCTCACCCTCAAATTCGGCGGGCCCTTACCCCCCCCTTACCGTTTGCGGCCTCGCGACCCTCAAGGTCGATCCCTCCTGCCTTTCTGCCAATCTAACTGCGGATTGCAAGCCCGTTGCCACTAGGAGCAGACGGTACAGCACCCAGGGCAAGACCTTCATCAGGTCCGAAGTCCAGCGGCTGCTTAAGGAGGGTATTATCGAGGCCAGCAACAGCCCCTGGAGAGCCCAAGTGGCAGTGGTTAAAACTGGGGAGAAACACAGGATGGTCGTGGACTACAGCCAGACCATCAATTGGTACACGCAGCTCGACGCGTACCCCCTCCCATGCATATCTGATATGGTCAATCAGATTGCACAGTACCGGGTCTGCTCAACAATTGACCTGAAATCCGCCTACCACCAGCTCCCCATCCAGAAGTCGGACCGGCCATACACTGCCTTCGAGGCGGACGGTCGCCTCTACCACTTCCTTAGGGTCCCTTTCGGTGTCACAAATGGAGTCTCGGTCTTCCAAAGAGAGATGGACCGAATGGTCGACCAGTACGGTTTGCGGGCCACCTTTCTGTACTTAGATAATGTCACCGTCTGCGGCCATGACCAGCAGGACCACGATGCCAACCTCGATAAATTCCTCCGCACTGCCACTCTTCTCAACCTGACCTATAACAAAGAGAAGTGTGTGTTCAGCACGACCCGGTTAGCCATTCTCGGCTATGTAGTCCAAAACGGACTTCTCAGGCCTGACCCCGAGCGCATGCGCCCCTCATGGAACTTCCCCTCCCCCACTACCCCAAGGCCCTCAAAAGCTGCCTGGGGTTCTTTTCCTACTACGCTCAGTGGGTCCCAAACTATGCGGACAAGGCCCACCCATTCATCCAGACCACCCAATTGCCCCTCGCGGCCGAGGCACAACACACTTTCGCCCGCATCAGAGCAGACATCGCCAAGGCCGGGATGCGCGCAGTGGACGAGTCACTGCCTTTCCAAGTAGAAAGCGACGCTTCAGACGTCGCCCTTGCCGCCACCCTAAACCAGGCAGGCAGACCCGTGGCATTCTTTTCCCGCACCCTCATGCCTCTGAAATTCGACACTCATCCGTCGAGAAGGAGGCCCAAGCTATCGTTGAAGCTGTGCGGCATTGGAGGCATTACCTGGCCGGTAAGAGATTTACTCTCCTTACGGACCAACGGTCGGTAGCCTTCATGTTCAATAACACACAGCGGGGCAAGATCAAAAATGATAAAATCTTGCGGTGGAGAATCAAGCTCTCCACCTATAATTACGAGATCTTGTATCGCCCCGGTAAACTCAACGAGCCCCTAGATGCCCTCTCCCGAGGTACATGTGCCAGCGCACAAGTGGACCAACTCCAGGCCCTACACGACAGCCTTTGTCACCCGGGGGTCACTCGATTCTACCATCTTGTCAAAGCTCGCAATCTGCCCTACTCCATTGAGGAAGTAAGGACAGTCACCAGGGACTGCCAGGTCTGTGCAGAGTGCAAGCCGCACTTCTACCAGCCGGACTGTGCGCGCTTGGTGAAGGCTTTCCGCCCCTTTGAACGCCTCAGCGTGGATTTCAAAGGGCCCCTCCCCTCCACCGACCGTAACACGTACGTTCTCAGTGTGGTTGACGAGTACTCCAGATTCCCCTTCGCCATCCCATGCCCCGATATGACGTCTGCCAACGTCATCAAGGCCCTCAGCACCATCTTCGCTCTGTTCAGTTTCCCCGCCTACATCCACAGTGACAGGGGATCCTCATTCATGAGCGATGAGCTGCGTCAGTTCCTGCTCAGCAGTGGTATGGTCTCCAGCAGGACGACCAGCTACAACCCCCGGGGAAATGGGCACGTAGAACGGGAGAATGGGACGGTTTGGAGGGCCGTCCAGCTGGCCCTACAGTCCAGGAACCTCCCAGCCTCTCACTGGCAGGAGGTCCTCCCTGACGCTCTACATTACATCTGGTCACTATTGTGCACCGCCACTAATACCACACCCCATGAACGTGTTTTTACCTTCCGCAGGAAGTCCACATCCGGTGTGTCGCTCCCGACTTGGCTCGCTGCTCCAGGACCGGTCCTTCTCCGTAGGCACGTCCGACTCCACAAGGCGGACCCCTTGGTGGACAGGGTTCACCTGCTCCACGCCAACCCTCAATATGCCTACGTTGAGTTCCCCGACGGCCGCCAAGATACTGTCTCACTCGGGGGTCCTGGCACCGTCAGATTCCACCCCAACACACACCCCCCACCCATGCCCCCCCCTCCCACCGCGCCGCCAATATCGACCCCACCAGACCACCCCCCCCCTACCCTTTTTCGCACAAGAGGACGAAGAGGACTTCGGAACGCTCCCGGAGTTCCCCGTTGACTGGCCAGCATCAGCACCACCACCACCGCTATCGGTGCCACCTCCACCACCGCCATCACCGACTTCGCCGCCACCGTTACGCTGCTCCCAACGAAGCACCAAAGCACCAGACCGGCTGAACCTTTGACCGACTCCG
The DNA here is from genome assembly GCF_047496885.1 of Scyliorhinus torazame. Lineage (NCBI taxonomy): Eukaryota > Metazoa > Chordata > Chondrichthyes > Carcharhiniformes > Scyliorhinidae > Scyliorhinus > Scyliorhinus torazame. The sequence goes on along the minus strand of NC_092723.1, from coordinate 180,173,023 downwards.
GACCGTCAACATGGACTTTTCTTTTTCCTACCACTGTACATAATTGCACTAATTGTATATAGTTTCACGTCACCCCCGCCGGACTCATTTTTAACAGGGGGTGAATGTGGTGATCCACTGTAATAGATGTACGGCAGGACCTGTACTACAGGTTCGCCGGTAGCTCCTGCCAGCTGGCTCCGCCCATGGAGAACTGTATAAATATGCATGACCTCCAGTGCCCTGCCATTTCGCCAGCTGCAGCAGGAGGCCACGCATCTGACTGTAATAAAGCCACAGTTGTACCCAACTTTAGTCTTTGTGCAATTGATCATGCATCAGCCATCTTGGAGGGTTGTTAAGAGTCACCCACATTGCTGTGGGCCTGGAGTCACGTGCAGGCCAGGCCAGGAAAGGATGGCAGATTTCCTTCCCTAAACAACATCAGTGAACCAAGTGGGTATTTACAACAATCGATGATAGTTGTCATGGTCACCACAAGCTTTATATTCCAGATTTATTAATGGAATTTAAATTACACCAGAGCATTAGGCTGGGTCTTTGAATTATTTATACATCACCATCTCCCCAACAACAGGAAAAATCAGATTCAAAGAAATATAAATATTGGATTAATTGAGGGAGAACACGGCTGGTAGGCACATTATGGTGAATAAAGTATTGGATAAATGTATGAGTTATGGATTTAAATGCTGTATGGCCCCAAAGGCATTTATTTCAGTGTAGTTAGAATATACTGCTTATATCTGAGGAATCTTGTACAAACTACCATCACATATTCATCTAGGGTACATAGACAAAGGTGATTTGATAGTCAATCCAAATCTCCAGGATTTACAAAATTGCAGGAACACATGTTAGTAAAATGGCCTTCACGACGATTGGTTTTGATAAATTCATCAAGTTGGTTTGGAGGTTGCCCTGGCTGCACCAGGTTCGCATGTTGGGAATCTTTGGCACTATTAACACAAACCCCATCCAAAAACAGCTTATGAGAGAGATAGGAATAGGGCTAAAAGGGACGATTTTAACTCTACCCCTTACAAGAACTGAGCAGGTAACATGTGCTGGTCGGTTTAATTGATGAATCCCCACCTTCTTCCTAATTCCAAACTTGCTGATCCTAATTTTAACCTATTCTTCCAAGCAGGTGACCCAACTGAAGTCAACCGTGTTCTTTTTAACTATGTAGATTGCATTCGCATAACACCATTTGTCCCCGCCAGTGTGGAGATGATGGACCGAATGGCCTCCTTCTATGCAATAACACTTCTGTGAATGCAATTTTAACTCAAGGCCTGAATGGAGAAGCCATTTTAGCTTTTCTCCTATGAAACCCTCCCATGATCCCAGATTTGGTATTGGGATTCTACACATAGCACTCACAGTGAACAAAAGTACTTGTGTTTATGTCGTGCCTTCGCAACCTCATTACACTGCACTTTACCACAGTTAAATACTTCTGAAGTGTAATCGCTGTGGTATTGTAAGAGATGTGGCAGCAAACGTGGCTACAAGGTCACACAAACAGCGATGCATTTTAATGACCAGAAAATCTGCTTTCTGATGCTGATTGAGAGATTGGACACAAAGATGTTCTCTGGTCTTCTTTGCTATAGCACCTTGGGATCTTTTGCGTTCACCTGAGAGGGCGGACTAGGCCTCATCTGGGGGCTGGTTTAGCACAGGGCTAAATCGCTGGCTTTGAAAGCAGACCAAGGCAGGCCAGCAGCGCGGTTCAATTCCTGTACCAGCCTCCCCGAACAGGCGCCGGAATGTGGCGACTAGGGGCTTTTCACAGTAACTTCATTTGAAGCCTACTTGTGACAATAAGCGATTTTCATTTTCATTTTTCATTTCATCTGAAGGATGATACTTTCGACAATGCGGCACTGCCTTAGTACAGCACTGGAATGTCAGTCTAGATTTTGTACTTAAGTCTCTGTAATGGAAACTGGATAGCAAGGATCAGAAATGTTCCAACTTGTAAACTTCTTGTAGCAGGGAATCAAAAACTGACCCCTCAATACAATAAATAAGTAGGGATCAGAAACTATCCTTCTACGCTGGATCCACAGGAATCCGAGATTATCCTCCCTTTGGATGCAAGAATCTGCGACAAAATACAAGTTCTGATTTCATCCCATCTGGCTGGTCTGGATGTAAACCCGGGTCCAAGGTACGAAAGGACAGTGTCCTAAACCGCTACACCAGTTATGCTCTTCTGAAACATGGATAATCAATGACAAAAGGATCACTGAAAGTTCGTGGAGAGGTGGGTTATGGGGAGAAGATGGTAGATGGTGTTTAATTGGGGTGCTCAGGCCATTATGAGTGAGGGACGGCTTTGATGGATCAGGTGGTCTTTTCCATCCCACCGATATGGTATGTTTGTAAGAGAGGAATGGGCAAGGGTGTGAGTTAATATTGTGCTGCCACAGAGCACTGTAACACCAAAATGCGTGTCAGTTCACGTTGTCAGGTTAAGACGGTAAATGCGTTGTGAAATCGTGTAAAAACGCTCAATGTAACTGGCCTTGCAGATACCGTCAGAGAAAAGCTTTGCGAATAGCTTCATGATGTTGTCCCTAAACCTTTTCAGCTGCACCGTGACAAATGTAAAGACTAAGAGACCAATTTTATTTCTCAATCGGCTAAACTTAAACAGAGAGTGAAATGAAAAATTAAAGGGAAATCGCTTATTGTCACGAGTAGGCTTCAAATGAAGTTACTGTGAAAAGCCCCTAGTCGCCACATTCCGGCGCCTGTTCGGGGAGGCTGGTACCAGGAATTGAACCGTGCTGCTGGCCTGCCTGGGTCTGCTTTAAAAGCCAGCGATTTAGCCCTGTGCTAAACCAGCGAATGTAAAGGCAGTTTGGGGAATGACTTTACTGTATATCGCCTCTGGTATTTATTTATGGAACTGGAGGTGGGGGATTGCTGCTGGTGTAAGGTCTACTGTTTATGACTCCGGCCTACCCTATTCCTTATTGAACCAGGGGATCACGTTTACCTGCTTTGCCTGGTATAAACGGGATAGTAATGGCCTTAAAATTCCTGTATTGACCCTATCCTCCACCCTGTGTATGCTCCCAATCCACTCGCTAACATTTTATTTGGGGCCATGGGCCTATATGTTCGCCTGAGGGAACTTCATAACTGTATGCACATCATGGTCCTCTGATAGACTTAGCACCTCAACGGTATTTCAATGGACCAATTTCTAAAGCATTTGTAGCACCCGTTGTTCTCCAGCATTGAGCAGCCTGACCAGTGGTACAATCACACAGTACAGAAGATGCTCTTCGGCACATCAAGCCTACATCGACAAAGAAAGGATGTCTCTAATCTACACTAATCCCACTTCCCAGCGTTTGGCCCATAGCCTTGAACGTTATGACATTTAAAGTCCTCATCCAAGTATTTTTTTAAAGATGGTGAGGTTTTCCTGCCTCAACTACCCTCCCACCCCAGATTCCCACAACCCGCTGGGTGAAAAATCTTTTCCTCCAATCCCCTCTAAACCTCCTGCCTTTCACCTTAAAACTATGCCCCCTTGTTATTAACCCTTCAACTAAGAGGAACAGCTGCTTTCTATCCACCTATCTATGCCTCTCATAATCTTATACACCTCAATCAGGTCCCCTCCCAGCCTTCTGTGCTTCACCGAACACAAGCCGAATTTATCTAACCTCTCTTCACAGCTAAAATGCTCCACCCCAGGCAACATCCTGGTGAATCTCCTCTGCACCCTCTCTAGTAAAATCACATCCTTCCTGCAGTGCGGCAACCAGAGCTGAACACAGTACTCCAGCTGTGACCTAACCAAAGTCATAGAATTTATCATAGAATTTACAGTGCAGAAGGAGGCCATTCGGCCCGTCGAGTCTGCACCGGCTCTTGGAAAGAGCACCCTACCCAAGGTCAACACCTCCACCCTAACCCCATAACCCAGCAACCCCATCCAACATTAAGGGCAATTTTGGACACTAAGGGCAATTTAGCATGGCCAGTCCACCTAACCTGCACATCTTTGGACTGTGGGAGGAAACCGGAGCACCCGGAGGAAACCCACGCACACACGGAGAGAACGTGCAGACTCCGCACAGACAGTGACCCAAGCCGGGAATCGAACCTGGGACCCTGGAGCTGTGAAGCAATTGTGCTATCCACAAGGCTACCGTGCTGCCCCCAAAGTCCAGCTCCAACAAAACCTCCCGGCACTTAGAATCTTAAAGAGACTGCTGGAGTTCGCAGAGGGTTGAATCTGTTATTCTGACATTTGCGAATAACACTGTTTGACGTTGTACGTCTCTCTGTCCGGACTGACTAGCTGCCTCGGATCACCTGAACAATATTATTGAGGCTGGGCCCTCAAAATGGTTCAGGTCGCTTGGCAGGGACATGGGTGGGTGACGCACCACCCCCTGCCCATCCAGAGTCTTCCTGAATGTAAAATCTACACCACAGCGGGGCCATTTTTAACTTTGTTGCTTGGGCATAACAGATGGAGTGAAGATTGGACATGTTCTACAATGGGAGATTCCATGCAGGCAGTCCAGTTGAAAATGACCCCACATCCCGCCATAGGTTGGAACTCCCCAAGGTTATGCTGGCATCCAAAAACTCAAACTCTGATCGTAGGATCCCGACAGTGCAGGTGGTGGCTATTAAAGTCTGCACCGACTCCTCGAAAGAGCACTCTACCCATGTCTACTCCACCCGAGCCTTACCCCATAACCTGCACATCCCAGGACAGTAAGGGGCAATTTAGCGCGGTCAATCCACCGAAGCTGTGCATCTTTGGACTGTGGGAGGAAACCAGAGCACCCGGCGGAAACCCACGCAGACACGGGGAGAACGTGCAGACTCCGCACAGACAGTGACCCGAGGCCGGAATCGAACCCGGGTCCCTGGCACTGTGAGGCAGCAGTGCTAACCATCTTGCTGCTCCTAATCCAAAAAAATTCCCGTCAATTTGACTCCAAAGTAAAATTTTAAAACTGCTTGCTGCCTGTGTGCATTAGACCATCCCAACAAAGTGCCAATAATACAAGATGGGGCTGACAGCAGAATATAAACCCATCCATTCTGCAAGCATTAATAAGAATTCTAAGAAGCAACTTAAAATCACAAGGGGTTTTGGCTTACAATTTTCTATTTGTAACTCGTATGAAGGAAAATTCAGATCCCAGCAGGACTTTACTGGCAGTTTAATGTGCAAGCTGGAAACCATTGGATGCTTTCCAACTGAATTCCTTGCCAACGGCAGGTGATAGATAGTGAAAGCTACCACATGATGCTTCAACAACACGGCTGGTAGACAGCGAGTAACTAATGATTGCAGTTATGTAAGGAGAGCTGGAATCTGACGCCCCAGAGGGTTGTGTTTGTTATTCTGACATTTGCAAATAACAGCGTTTGACTTTGTATGCCCTGTGTCACACCATACGATATCTGCAATCGAAGAGAGCAGGAATCCTAAGATAATCCTCTCAAGATCTAACCAATTAAACGGAGGATTTGAGAAAACCAGAGTTCTCCTAGTGTGCGCACAGAATCGGGCGCTCCACTTCAAGATGCCTTGAGGATAAAATGTTTCTTGGCCAGCATGGAGCCATCGCAATTGTATTTATGTCTTCCCCCAAGATTCTGGTATCAAAAGTGGATGTTAATCTGAACTGAGGGAAAGGTTGGAGGGCTTCTCCAATTCATGGGCATTATTCCTTATGCACTTTCAAGAACTGGATAACATCGAACATTAGTTGGGGCGTGTGGGTGGGAGGGTTGGGGGGGTGGGGGGGGGGGGGGGCGCTGTGTGCGTTAATGGCGACTATGGGTGATCCCTAATTCCTTTTTGTCATTTGTTTGTGTGAACACGCGGGCTAATGTTTGGGGTTTGGTGGGAGGATGGGATCGTTGCTATCGACATGAGGATTGACATATTTGTTGCTGAATTTTGTTGGCGGGTGTAAATTTGGGAGAAAATGTGAAAAAGGATGGAGAATAAAAATATGTGGAAAAATAAGTGGATGTTAATGCAAATGGCAGTACATTGGAAAAACCAAATCCCCAACTCGAGAGAACATCTCGCATCTCAGTTTGGTTTCTTGACTTAAAGATTTATCATCTCTCTGTTGTTTCACACTCCCCCCCCCCCCCCCCCCCCCCCCCCCCCCGGTGGGTTCCAAGGCGATAGCAGTTTGCCACTTAAAGGCCCAGCCTCAATGTTTGAGGTGGGTGCCAGTTGGTTCAGGGAGCTGAATATAAACAGTGAACCTTCTTGATCTCGGGCAGGAAGGGTGGTGGGAGCAGGTTGGGGGGGGGGGGGGGGTGGTTCTGGGCTGGTGGTGTACCTCAATCTGACTTAATAAGGTCCCAGATCCTACGTTTGCGCAAAATGTTGCAGTACCTCTTCTAGCCACTGCAGTGCTGTGCCTGGAGGGGCTGGAGAGCCGTTGTCCAATCTGATTGGTCGACAGCTCTCCCAAGGCAGGACTTCCATCCAAGGCTGGACAGAAATCACTTCTGCTGCCAATCAATGCTCAACTGATTGTGAAATGGCAGAACGACTATTGGAGTCGGCAGGGATGCGTTCCCTGCCAACTTTCAGGATAGTGGGTGCCGGCCACTCACCACCCGGAACATTCAGGTCCAGTCGGCAATGATTATTTGTATTGAATCTCGGAAATAAGTCCCTGTCTCCAGAAAAGATTTTTGTGTCCCTCTAAGAAGTTGAATAGGAGAACGACATTTTAACAACAGTAATACATTATTATTATTATCCTGAATGGATCTCATCTTGGTGAACTTGACTGTTGGGATTGTTACCAATTCAGTAGGCTATTCTTTGAACGGCAGCACTTAGTCACTTTGTTCAGAGCTTGAACTGATTGATGTGTTTGGACCAACACCCTGTCCAGCATGTATGAGGAAAACATTGACTATTAGGGCTGGAGTTTCACCACCAAGGCAGGTCGATTGAGTCAGGAAATGTCCCAACTCGCTGCACACGCCTAGGACAAGGGCAGCAGATACCACCGAACCCCACCACGTGGAGGTTCCCCGCCAAGTCACTCACCGTCCTGACTTGGAAATATATCACCGTTCCTTCACTGTCGCTGGATCAAAATCCTGGAACTCTCTCCCTAACAGCACTGTGGGTGTACTTACAGCTCAGGGACTGCAGGGATTCATGAAGGCAGTTCACCTCCATCTTTTCACAGGCAATAAAGTATGGGCAATAAATGCTGTCCTAGCCAGCGATGCCTATTTCCTGTTAATGAATAAAAAATAGCCCCTATGCCACCTCTTTAGCCACTCGCCCAGTATCCAGTATAGGAAGATCTCAGTAGCCACGTGAAGATGAAAAATAAACTCCTCTAACAATCTAAAACAGCTCTCAAACCTATACGTTTGACAACTTTCAAAGTTTGTAAATCTCCGCAAGTGGTTAATCACTTATATAAACAAACTAACTTTTATTCAAACCCCACATCAAATACAGCCAATTCTTTAATAAAACTATTTTAACTGCCAAACTGTGAACTCAGGCCCCCTGTTGGGATAACTATAGCTCAATCAAGCACTCATAATGACAACATAATATCCCTTGGGGAAATGTGAATAAACAACCCTATAGAAACTGCATGAACAAATGTGAACTGTTTTTCTAACTTACACCAGATGACCTGTCAATCAAAGCAGTGAAGTGTTTCTTTTTAAACTCACACTGACAATGCTGCCGTTTTTGATATTTAAAGAGCGGGGCATTTAAAACACTTTAGATCATGACACTTGAACACACCTGATCCACCAGATTGTTATAGAAGAGTTTTTATAACTACTCTGTAAATTTGTGATTCCCACACTATAGGTCAAGGCCCTTGCAACACCCAAATGTGGTCTACATGAACTCAGCACAAAGTTCCAATGACCCTCCAAAGTTTGGGATTTCTGCCTGTGGGAATCACAACTGTCCCCATTCCCGGCCTGGACCTGTCAGAAATAGTTGGGGGGGGGGGGGGACGGGCCTCCCACACTTGGGTCCTGCCCGCCACTTTAAAAGGTATCTGGCATCTTCCCAACCTTGCAAAAACCCGGTCCTTAGAGTGTGAAGTGGAACATGAGGTGCTGCTTAATATTTTGCTTCCTTGCGCCCACCACCTTAGAGTATTGCTTTCCTCTTGGCTGAGGTTGGATTGTGACGAGCTTGATTATAGTTTCTGTCAAATGAAATGCTAATTGAGATGAGGCATGAATAGTAATATTCAGAAAATACGCCCAACATGGGTTTGGAGTAAGTGTGCATTTATATTTGTTTGTGGAGGAGTTGGGGGGAATGGGGTGATATTTAGATATAGCACTAATCTGGTTTGTATCTGCACACGCGCATTTGTGTAGTGTTCTGCTGTACATGTCTTCATGTGGATGCCAGCCTGATAAACACATGTGAACACCTGTCCGGTGAGCCTCGACACGTGTCAGTCTGTTATGCACATGTGTGTGAATTGGTGTCCTATTTCCCTGCCAATCTGATACGCACACGTGTGTGCCAGCCTGGCATGCACATAATTGCGTTAGTCTTTTGAGTGTACGTGTGCATATCAGTCCAGTGTGCAAGGGTGGGTGTGTCAGTATGGTGTGCACTTGTCAACCTGGAACGCACATGTGTATAGTCGCCTGGAGTGCATGTAAGTATATTGGAACGCTGTGTACCAATGCGTACGTGTGTCAGTCTGCTGTGTGCATCAACCTGATTGTGTTTGTTTGTGTCAGCTTGCTATGCATGTGTGTGTGTGTATCAGTCTGCCAGGCACATGCGTGCGTCAGTCTGGTGTGTGCACGTGTGTCAGTGTGGTGCCGATTTTTCTGATGTTTCTTTGTGATTTTGTGTTCGCTATTTTCACAGGCCCCCTTCATCTCTTGTTGCAGATGAGCAGCAAGCGCTCAAGCAGCTTCCGTCGAGCAATATCCAATGGACACCGGAACCTGCCACGCGAATTCCTGCTCGATGAGCCCGGACTTACTTTCTACAAACGTTTAGTGAGGCATGTGGCGTATGAGATCCTGCCTTGTGAGGTGGACAGGCGCTGGTACTACAGCCAGTATCGAGGCTGTCCACCACCCCTTTTCATGACCGTCCTCACGATCATTCAGGTTAATATCAAGTTTGGTACCGATCTGCCAAAATATCTGTTCGTCCTTTGTTCCTCACGTTCCCTCTTGTTTTCTAAGTTCCACAATGATAGCAGTAAACTCCAGGAAATAACTCCAGAAGGCCATTGCTATAAGTTCCTCGAATCCTCTCGCTGTTCTATGTGGAAAGTGAGAAATCCAACATTTCTTTTAATGCCAAAATTATGGGAGTAGTGGCTGAAATTAGCCTGTTCGAGGAGTGGAAATCGGACACATAGGAAAAGGAAATGCAGGCTGCCACTCCACTACTGGCAAAGACTAATCTGAACTCCTCATCATTTCGTACAATTACAGGATCCATATCAAAAGGCAATTATATAGGAAGATGTCAGCGTGCAGCCAGAAAAGAGTCAAGTTCTCCAGTTCCCACCACAAAGCTGTTTGTTGGTAATTATTTGTAATGCTGGTTAGTAATTGCAAATCAATCAGGTGTGACAGTGTGATTAAAGGGGCAGAATTTATTTTTAAGAGTTTCTTTTTCATCTATAGATTGCGTCCAAAAATGAAGATAGAGCCAAGTTCCTGCCAACAACTAGCTTTTGCAATCATTACCTTCCTGCGGTTCTAATGAACAGGCTGTTGGCAAAGAAGCTTGGGTGAGATGCCCAATAGCTAAATCTGTGATAGATTTTGTGTCATCTATATGGAGTTACTCTGCTGCCATGGAGAAATGGGGAAAGATGAGAATACAGCCAAACTGCGTTACAGTTTTTTAAGGTGTAAAACTTATTTAGGAGCTTAAGCTATAGCGCAAAATTAATATTCATAGAATCATTGAATCCCTATAGTGCAGAAGGAGGCCATTCGGCCCATCAGGTCTGCACTGACCCTCTGAAAGAGCACCCCACCCAGGTCAACTCCCTCACCCCGCCGAATCTCTACATCCCTGGACATTAGCATGACCAATCTACCTAACCTGCGCTTCTTTAGACCGTGGGAGGAAACCGGACCACCCGGAGGAAACCCACGCAGACACGGGGAAGAACGTGCAGACTCCGCACAGGCAGTGACCCAAGGCCAGAATCGAAGCCGGGTCCCAGGCGCTGTGAGGCAGCGGAGCAGATCACTGTTCCGTTGCGCTGCCCATGCAATTGTGAAATCATCTCTGACATTTGAGTAGCCTTTTAATACGGTTTATTTCAACATTGCAATGTCTTTTTTTATTCATTCGTGGGATGTAAGTGACATTGACAAGGCCAGAATTTATTGCCCATCCCTAATTGCTCTTGAAAAGGTGGCGTGGAGACATCTCCTTGAACTGCTGCAATCCATCCATCATAGCAGCTTTGACGTAACTGATTATCTTGCTTGGCCATTTCTGCAGCTAAGAGCCAACCACATTTTCTGGGAGTCTGGAGTCATATCTGGCCAGTCCGAGTCAGGCCGCCAGGTTTCCATCTCTGTATTAATATCACAAGGATCCGGTTGTTTCAAGGACACTATCACTGATAAAAGCTCTTAATTCCAGATTTATTTAATTAACTGCCCAGATGCCACGGTGAGATCTGAACTCACGTCTCCAGATTATTTGTCCAGGCTTCACTCCGCCGCCTGTTCGGGTACACAGAGGGAGAATTCAAAATGTCCAATTCACCTAACAAGCACGTCTTTCGGAACTTGTGGGAGGAAACCGGAGCACCCGGAGGAAACGCACGCAGACACGGGGAGAATGTGCAGACTCCGCACAGACAGTGACCCAAGCTGGGAATCGAACCTGGAACCCTGGCGCTGTGAAGCAACAGTGCTAACCACTGTGTTACCGTGCTGCCCATTTACAATGAACATAGAACATTACAGTGCAGTACAGGCCCTTCGGCCCTCGATGTTGCGCCGACCTGTGAAACCACTCTAAAGCCCATCTACACTATTCCCTTATCGTCCATATGTCTATCCAATGACCATTTGAATGCCCTTAGTGTTGGCGAGTCCACTACTGTTGCAGGCAGGGCATTCAACGCCCTTACTACTCTCTGAGTAAAGAACCTACCTCTGACATCTGTCCTATATCTATCTGCCCTCAATTTAAAGCTATGTCCCCTCGTGCTAGACATCACCATCCGAGGAAAAAGGCTCTCACTGTCCACCCTATCCAATCCTAAAAAGCAGGTCTATTTATTGGTGAAAACATCGGGCGCAATTCTCCCATCGGGAGTCTAAGTGCTGACGCCGGAGTGAAAACCGGAGTGTTTCACTCTGGCGTCGGAGCCCGCTGCCAGCCCCCTATTCTCCCGCCCCCGGGGTGCTAGGAGCGGCGTCACAACATTTACGCGCGCCGGGCGTTGGCGCCGCGTAAAAGCGGCGCTGCGTAAATGACGTGGCCGGCGCCGCGTAACTGGCGTCACCCGTGCATGCGTGGTTGCCGTCCTCCCCGAGGCCACCCCGCAAGAAGATGTCGGATGGATCTTGCGGGGCGGCGGAACAAAGGAGGTCCTCCTTCAGAGAGGCCGGCCCGCCGATCGGATGGCGCCGATCGCAGGGCAGACCCCATTTGAGGCCCCCCCGGAGCAGGAACCCCCTTCCCCCCCCCCCCCCCCCACAGGCCGTCCCCCCCCAGCGTTCCCGCGCTGTTCCCGCCGGCAGCGACCAGGTGTGGACAGCGCCGGTGGGAACCCGTCGTATTGGGCAGGCCGCTCGGCCCATCCGGGCCAGCGAATCGCCGCTTGCCCGTTACAAACGGCGAGCGACGATTCTCCCAGCGGCCAGCTGTGATTCTCGCCGCGCCGGTTTGTGGGGGGGGGGGATGGGAGAATCGCGTGCGGGCGTCGGGACGGTGTGGCGGGACACGCACGGCGCCCCGGTGATTCTCCCACCCGGCGTGGGGGGGGGGGGGGGGAATTCCGCCCATGGTTTCCATTCCAGCGCATTCAGGTTGTTGACACATCTGTTGCCTTTAGGGTGTTGGTAAAATCAGGGATAATGTTGTAGTTCCATCTTCAGTCTACGCTCCCTCCAAAAGAGGCTTTTTCGTTTCCCGTAATACATTACGGAGTTTCCGCCATCAATTTCTTCTTACTGTATTTTTATAGCAAGGATAATGGATACTGCTGGACAGACATGGACAGACATTAAACTGCATTAAACAAAGTGTCTGTCATTAAAAGTGGAAAAATATGTCGGAAGAAAAGGACACAGTCAGCCACTAGGAACTTTTCGAAACCTCAAACCCTGACATTTACATGGCACAAAAGTGATTCACAAGATATTTAATCAAAAGTGCTTTTCTGCTTCATTTATAAGTTGCATTGTTTGGGTTGCATAGTGTCGAATTCACAACACCTTTAATGTGGTAAAATACCCCAAAGACACTTCACAGGAGTGCTGCCGAACAAAATTTGACCGATGACCGAGATGTTAGTCAAAGAAGTAGGTTTCAAGGAGATTATTGAATGAGGAAAGGAAGGAAGAAAGACAGAGAGGATAATGGAGGAGATTCCAGAGATTAGGGCCTTGGCAACTGAAGTCCTAGTTGCCAGTGGAGGTGTTGTTAAAGTCGGTGTGTTCAAGAGATCAGCATTGGAGAGCACTTACATCCTAGAGGGCTAGAGGCATTTATTAAATTCATTTACGGGATCTGGGCTTCGCTGACTAGGACAGCATTTATTGACCATCCCCAATCGCCCTTGAGAAGGTGGCGGTGAGCGGCCGTCTTGAACCGCTGCAGTCCGAGTGGTGTAGGCACACCCACCGTGCTGCTGGGGAGGAAGTTACAGGATTTTGGCCCAGTGACAGTGAAGGAACGGCTGATATATTTCCAAGTCAGGATTCCGTGTGGCTTGGCGGGGAACTTCCAGGGGGTGATGTTCCCTTGTGTCTGCTGCCCTTTTCCTTCTAGATCAGTGTTTTTCAAACTTTTTTGCCCGGGACCTATTTTTACCAACCGCCATTCTTCAGGACCCACGCTGGCTGACCTTCGTGATCCACGCCAGCCGACGTTTGCGACCCACCATTGTTCCTGACCTTTAATGCGTGAGGTGTGCCTCGGGTTTTATTCCATCATCTAAAGTAGCGAAGAATGAGAAATGACCTCATTGAAACAGGCATTATTCTCTCAGGACTCCACAGCGCAGATGCAGAATGTAAGTTTTCCTCAGATGGGTGGTTTACACACTGGGGATCTAGTCAGCAAATTACAGCGCAACGATTTTAGACATAGATGAGGAGGAATTACTTAGCTCAAAGTATTGTGAATCTTTTTAATCTCTAACATTCACTATCAGAGCGAGTTCTGCAGGCTCAGACATTGAGCAAATTCAAGTGGATGCTGGAAGACGGAATTGGATTTTTAAAAATATATTCTCCGGGGTCAGCGCGCTGACGTCAGGAGGAGGCGGTGTTTCGCAGGAAGGCAATTTCAAATTGAGCCTATGAACATTTCATTTTAATCGGTCCATTCGGAAGATTCAGTTTAGAAAATAGTAATGGATGAAGCCTGGGAGCAAATCTCCTTTTTACTAGAGTTGAATATGGCATGAAGTAAAATATAAATATATAAACAATCTAGAGGTGCGACAGATTTTTTTTTTAAAATTCATTTTATTCTTATGAAGTTATTGCCCTACTCTTAGTAATTTGTCATTTATTTATTTACCTGGGTTTTGCAAGTTGCTGGTTTAATTTGTTGAGGTTTTCTGTGAGAAGAGATTGAGTAAATTGAATGCCAATTTTTAAAATGATATTTCTCTTTCAGATTGTTATATTTATCTGCTACGGAGCCATGCTAAATAAGTGGGTTTTACAAACCTACCACCCAGACTACATGAAGAGTCCGCTGGTCTATCATCCAGGATATAGAGCTCACGTTTGGAGGTTCTTCACCTATATGTTTATGCATGCTGGGTAGGTTGGACAGATATTGATTTGTGTCTTGCCTTGAATTGTGCACAAACACCAGGGGCGCTATTCTCCCCCCCCCCCCCCCCCCACGCCAGGTGGGAGAATCACTGTGGCGTCGCGCAAATCGCGCCATGCCGCCCTGACCCCCGCACGCGATTCTCCCCCCCCCCCCCCTCCGAAACCAGCGGTGCGCGATTCGCACCGGGCCGCTCGGAGAACCGGCGATCGGCGATTCTCCGGCCCGGATGGGCCGAGCGGCCGCTACGACATGAAAGGTTCCCGCCGGCACCGTCCACCCCTGGTCGCTGCCGGCGGGAACTCTGCGGGAACGCTGGGGGGGGGGCCGGCCTGTGGGGCGGGGGGAGGGCTCCTTCACCGGGGTGGGCTCCGATGGGGTCTGGCCCGCGATCGGGGCCCACCGATCGGCGGGCCGGCCTCTCCCTCCCCGGGCCTACCTCCTTCCACGCGCGGCCCCAGAACACCGACTCCATGTTGGGGCCAGAATAGGTCGTGTCCAGGCCCTGTTTGCGACGGCGTTCACGACGGCGCGAACACTTGGCCTCAATATCAGAGAATCCCCCCCCAGATTTTAGTTATAACCAGAGGAATGCCCCTCACGCCTACAGTTAAAAGGATTTCATTTAAAGTAAGCTGGAACATCAGGAAGTCTACCGCAATTATACCATAAACTACAAGTGGTCAGATAGATCTTAACTTTGCAATAGTGTAACACAGGTAGAAGCAATGGGCAACTCACATTAAATCTCTCCCTTCTTTCGCTGAGTCAATGAGAAATAGCTCTTTCACAGTGTGGTTCATAAGTTCTTAAGATATAGGAGCAGAATTAGGCTATCTGGCCCATCGAGCCTGAATGAATGAAATGAAATGAAAAATGAAAGGAAAATCGCTTATTGTCACAAGTAGGCTTCAAATGAAGTTACTGTGAAAAGCCCCTAGTCGCCACATTCCGGCGCCTGTTCGGGGAGGCTGGTACGAGTCTGCTCCGCCATTCGATCATCGCTGATCTCATCCTGGCCTTAACGCCACTGTCCTGCCCATTCTCCATAACCCTTCAACCCGTTACCAATTAAAAACCTGTCTAACTCCTCCTTAAATTTACTCACTGTCCCAGCATGCACCACACTCTGGGGTAGCGAATTCCCCAGATTCACAACCCTTTGGGAGAAATAGTTTCTCTTCAAAACGGTTTTAAATTTGCTACCTCATCTCCTAAGTCTATGACCTCTCGTTTTCGAATGCCCCACAAATGGAAGCATCCGCTCCACATCTACTTTATCGATCCCTTTTATCATTTTCTTTCCCTCAATTTGATCTCCCCTCATTCATCTAAGCTCTGGAGAATATAGGCCTAAACTGTTCAATCTCTCTTCATACGACAAACCCCTCGGCCGGCATTCTCCGACCTCTTGCCGGGTCGGAGAATCCCCGGGGGGAGGCGTGAATCCCGCCCCGCCGCCCCGACGCTGGCTTCCCTATTCTCCGGCGCCATTTTTCGGGGGTCGACGGGATTCCTGCCACGCTGGTTGGGGGCCGTTGACAACGCCCTCGCCCCCGGCGATTCTCCAGGCCCCGATGGGCCGAGCGGCCGTCCAGTTTTCGCTAGTCCCGCCGGCGTGAATTGCTCACCTCACGCACAGCGGGACGTGGCAGGTGCGTGTGCGGGGGGAGTCCTCGGGGGGGGGGTGCGGGGGGATCCGACCCTGGGGGGGCCCCCCACGGTGGCCTGGCCCGCGATTGGGGCCAACCGATCTGCGGGCGGGCTGGTTTCGTGGGGGGGACTTCTTTCCTCCGCGCCGGGCCCCTGTAGGCTCCGCCATATTGCCCGAGGACCTCCGCGCATGTGCGGAAATACGCCGGACGGTCCGCGCATGCACGAACTCGCGCCGGCCTTTCGCCGCCGGTTGGAGTGGCGCCAACCACTCCGGCGTCCACCGAGCCACCGAAAATGCGGCGAATTACGCACTTTCGGGAGCTGTTGACGCCAGAGTGGTTGGCGCCAGTTTTCCTGCCGGCGTGGAGACTCCCGCCTCCTATCTCTGGAATCAATCCAGTGAACCTCCTCTGAACTGCCTCCAATACCACTACATCGTTCCTCAAATAATGGGACCAAAACTGTGCTCAGTACCCCAGGTGCGGTCTCACCAGTGCCTTGTAAAGTTGCTGTACGTGCATACTAGTTTTCTGTGACTCATGAATGAGAACCCCCAGATCCCTCTGCACCGGACACCCCAAAATCTCTCCCCATTTAGATAATAAGTTGCCTTCCCATTTTTCAGACCAAAATACATGACCTCACACTTATCCACATTAAACTGCACCTGCCACATTTTGGCCCACTCTCCTAACCTATCTATATCTATTTGTAAGGTTCTGATTTCCTCATTTTACTTACTGTCCCACCTATTTTTGTGTCATCTGCATATTTGACTAGAGAACCTTCTATCCCTGTATCCATGTCATTTATATAGATTATAAGTAGCTGGGGCCCAAGGACCGAACCCTGTGGAACCCCACTAGTTACATCTTGTCAACCAGGAAAAGACCCATTTATCTCAACTCTCTGTCTTCTGTCTGTCAGTCAGTCTTCTATGCAAGCCAATAAATTACCCCTAATCCCATGTGATCTAACCTGGTGTGTTAACCTTCTGTGCAGCATCTTATCAAACGCCTTCCGGAAGTCCAGGTATACTACATCTACAGCATCCCCATTATCTACTTTGCTTATTACACCTTCGAAAAACTCTAGCAAATTAGTGAAACATGATTTGCCATTCATAAAACCCTGCTGACTCTGAGGGATAGCGTTTTGACTTTCCAAATATCCTGACATTACTGCCTTGGTAATTGATTCCAACAGTTTCCCAACAACAGATGTTAAGCTAACTGGTCTGTAATTTCCCACATTTTGCCTCGCTCTCTTTTTGAATAAGGGCGTTAGGTTAGCATTTTCCGATCCACTGGAACCTTTCCCATGTCCAGGGAATTTTGGGCCTATTGTAATCAATCATTCCAATATCTCTGCTCCCATTTCTTTCAGCACCCTCGGATTTAGAGCATCAGGCCCGGGGGACATGCCTGCCCTCAATCCCAATCCCAATATTTTGAGTACCGTTTCCCTGGGCAGGATTCTCTGATCCCGACGGCGTCAACAGGCCCGGGAGCAGTCATTCCGAGCCCTTCAGGAGGCCAGCATGGATCCAAAGATTTCTGTCAAGGCCTCAGCAATTTCCTCTCCAGCCTCCTTCAGTATTCTGGGGTAGATCCCATCAGGCCCTGGGGACTTATCTACCTTAATATGTTTCAAGATGCCCAACACCTCGTTTTTTTTTATCTCAATGTAACCCAGGCTATCTACACACACTTCTCCAGACTCAACATCCACCAATTCCTTCTCTTTGGTGAATACTGATGCAAAGTATTCATTTAGTACCTCGCCCATTTCCTCTGGCTCCACACATAGATTCCGTCCCCTGTCCTTCAGTGGGCCAACCCTTTCCCTGGCTACCCTCTTGCTTTTTATGTACGTGTAAAAAGCCTTGGGATTTTCCTTAACCCTATTTGCCAATGACTTTTCGTGACCCCTTCTAGCCCTCCTGACTCCTTGCTTAAGTTCCTTCCTACTTTCCTTATATTCCACACAGGCTTTGTCTGTTCCCAGCCTTTTAGTCCTGACAAATGCCTCCTTTTTCTTTTTGACGAGGCCTACAATTTCTCTCGTTATCCAAGGTTCCCGAAAATTGCCGTATTTAACCTTCTTCCTGACAGGAACATGCCGGTCCTGAATTCCTTTCAACTGACACTTGAAAGCCTCCCACATGTCAGATGTTGATTTACCCTCAAACATCCGCCCCCAATCTAGGTTCTTCAGTTCCCGGTAATACTGTTATAATTAGCCTTCCCCCAATTTAGCACATTCACCCTAGGAGCACTCTTATCCTTGACCACCAGCACTTTAAAACTTACTGAATTGTGGTCACTGTTCCCGAAATGCTCCCCTACTGAAACTTCTCCCACCTGGCTGGGCTCATTCCCCAATAACAGGTCCAGTACAGCCCCTTCCCTAGTTGGACTTGTCTACATATTGTTTTAAGAAGTCCTCCTGGATGCTCCTTACAAACTCTGCCCCGTCAAAGCCCCTGGCACTAAGTAAGTCCCAGTCAATATTGGGGAAGTTGAAGTCTCCCATCTCAACACAGACTCTCTCACACTCATCCACACACTGACCCACTCACACTCACCCACACACTGACCCCCTCACACTGACCCACACACACTGACCCACTCACACTCACCCACACACTGACCTACTCACACTCACACTCACCCACACACTCAGACCCTCTCGCACTCACCCACACACTGACCCTCTCACACTCACCCACACACTCACCCACTCCCACTCACCCACACACTGACCCACTCACACTCACCCACACACACTGGCCCTCTCACACTCACCCACACACTGACCCACTCACACTCACCCACACACTGACCCCCTCACACTCACCCACACACTGATCCACTCACACTCACCCACATATACTGACCCACTCACACTCACCCACACACTGACCCACTCACACTCACCCACACACTGACCCTCTCACACTCACCCACACACTGACCCACTCACACTCACCCACACACTGACCCTCTCACACTCACCCACACACTCACCCACTCCCACTCACCCACACTCAGACCCTCTCACACACACCCACACTCAGAGCCTCTCACACTCACCCATACACTTACCCACTCACACTCACCCACACACTGACCCTCTCACACTCACCCACACACTGACCCACTCACACTCACCCACACACTGACCCTCTCACACTCACCCACACACTGACCCACTCACACTCACCCACACACTGACCCACTCACACTCAACCACACACTGACCCACTCACACTCACCCACACACACTGGCCCTCTCACACTCACCCACACACTGACCCACTCACACTCACCCACACACTCACCCACTCACACTCAGGCCCTCTCACACCCACCCACACTCAGACCCTCTCACACATACCCACATACACTGACCCTCTCACCCACACACACTGACCCTCTCACACTCACCCACACACTGACCCACTCACACTCACCCACACACTGACCCACTCACACTCATCCAGAAACACTGGCCCTCTCACACTCACCCACACACTGACCCACTCACACTCACCCACACACTCACCCACTCACACTCAGTCCCTCTCACACCCACCCACACTCAGACCCTCTCACACATACCCACATACACTGACCCTCTCACCCACACACACTGACCCACTCACACTCACCCACACACTGACCCTCTCACACTCACCCACACACACTGACCCTCTCACCCACACACACTGACCCTCTCACACTCACCCACACACTCAGACCCTCTCACACTCACCCACACACTGACCCTCTCACACTCACCCACACACTGACCCTCTCACCCTCACACACTGACCCTCTCACACATACCCACACACACTTACCCACTCACACTGACCCACACACTGACCCACTCATACTCACCCACACACTGACCCTCTCACCCACACACACTGACCCTCTCACACTCACCCACACACTCACCCACTCACACTCAGTCCCTCTCACACCCACCCACACTCAGACCCTCTCACACATACCCACATACACTGACCCTCTCACCCACACACACTGACCCACTCACACTCACCCACACACTGACCCTCTCACACTCACCCACACACACTGACCCTCTCACCCACACACACTGACCCTCTCACACTCACCCACACACTCAGACCCTCTCACACTCACCCACACACTGACCCTCTCACACTCACCCACACACTGACCCTCTCACCCTCACACACTGACCCTCTCACACATACCCACACACACTTACCCACTCACACTGACCCACACACTGACCCACTCATACTCACCCACACACTGACCCTCTCACCCACACACACTGACCCTCTCACACTCACCCACACACTGACCCCCTCACACTGACCCACACATACTGACCCACTCACACTCACCCACACACTGACCCACTCACACTCACCCACTCACACTCACCCACTCACACTCACCCACACACTCACCCACTCACACTGATCCTCTCACCCACACACACTGACCCACTCACACTCACCCACACACTGACCCACTCACACTCACCCACACACTGACCCTCTCACACTCACCCACACACTGACCCGCTCACACTCACCCACACACACTGACCCTCTCACACTCACCCACACACTGACCCGCTCACACTCACCCACACACACTGACCCACTCATACTCACCCACACACTGACCCTCTCACCCACACACACTGACCCTCTCACACTCACCCACACACTGACCCCCTCACACTGACCCACACATACTGACCCACTCACACTCACCCACACACTGACCCACTCACACTCACCCACTCACACTCACCCACTCACACTCACCCACACACTCACCCACTCACACTGACCCTCTCACCCACACACACTGACCCACTCACACTCACCCACACACTGACCCACTCACACTCACCCACACACTGACCCTCTCACACTCACCCACACACTGACCCGCTCACACTCACCCACACACACTGACCCTCTCACACTCACCCACACACTGACCCTCTCACACTCACCCACACACTGACCCTCTCACACTCACCCACACACTGACCCTCTCACACTCACCCACACACTGACCCTCTCACACTCACCCACACACACTCACCCACACACACTGACCGTCTCACACTCACCCACACACTGACCCGGTCACACTCACCCACACACACTGACCCACTCATACTCACCCACACACTGACCCTCTCACCCACACACACTGACCCTCTCACACTCACCCACACACTGACCCCCTCACACTGACCCACACATACTGACCCACTCACACTCACCCACACACTGACCCACTCACACTCACCCACTCACACTCACCCACTCACACTCACCCACACACTCACCCACTCACACTGACCCTCTCACCCACACACACTGACCCACTCACACTCACCCACACACTGACCCACTCACACTCACCCACACACTGACCCTCTCACACTCACCCACACACTGACCCGCTCACACTCACCCACACACACTGACCCTCTCACACTCACCCACACACTGACCCTCTCACACTCACCCACACACTGACCCTCTCACACTCACCCACACACTGACCCTCTCACACTCACCCACACACTGACCCTCTCACACTCACCCACACACACTCACCCACTCACACTGACCCTCTCACCCACACACACTGACCCACTCACACTCACCCACACACTGACCCACTCACACTCACCCACACACTGACCCTCTCACACTCACCCACACACTGACCCGCTCACACTCACCCACACACACTGACCCTCTCACACTCACCCACACACTGACCCTCTCACACTCACCCACACACTGACCCTCTCACACTCACCCACACACTGACCCTCTCACACTCACCCACACACTGACCCTCTCACACTCACCCACACACTGACCCACTCACACTCACCCACACACTCACCCACTCACACTCACCCACACACACTCTTGTCATTTTCTTACTGTTTTAAAATTTAATTTATTGTTACAACATTGCAGTACTTCTGCCCTCAATTGTTTTTTCCCTTAAACCCACAACGTTTTTTCTGTAAAATGTCTCCCCCCCCTTCAGAAATCACCGCGTCGCGCGCCGTTGCAACGGGGTTGGCGCATCACCGGCAGGCCCTCCCATGATGCTTCGCACCCAATGTGCCGTGTTTCCGACCGCGCGGTTGACGTGAGATCTGAATGGTCGGGAACCAGGCATGGCAGCTGCGGACTGTGTCCAGCGCCGTCGCACTCGCGCGGGATCCATGCTGCTGACCGGGGGGGCAGGGGGCTTCCGCGAGGGCTGGGGGAACTGGCGGGGGGTGTCCTGTGGGGTCGCGGATGGCGGGTGGGGTCCGTGCATGGCCAGCTCCATGGCGTGACCGTTGCAGGCCGTCGGCAGGCGCATACGCAGCCAAGGACCCGGCCATTTCTCTGGCCGTATTCGCTGAGGGAGCCGGGAGTTCCGCTCGGCATCGCTGCTCGCCGGGTCCCAGAATCGGTGAGGGTCTGGCGTCGATTTTGGCAGCTGCAACGGGGAAGCCAGCCCCTTGGCGGTTTGAAATTGGCTCATTGGCCCCATGAGTGAGAAAATATGCAAATGTGGTCCCCGAGTGATAAGTGTGGACAAGCCTCTTCTACATGTAGCAAAAAACACAATCAGAAATAGCTGCAAAAACCCACAGCTGAGATTAAGTAATATTGGCGCAGCCTCCCGTCTGACTGTCCCTACCCAAGGATTTGTGGCTGGGTTTCAGATTGGGCGGCTCTCGTGCCTGTGAAGTTAAATATGGTAGAAAGGACCCCAAGCAGACACAAGATCCACATGTCCATATAGTTATCTGATTCCACCTTTTCAAGCTGGGCTCCCATTACAAGTGACTAAAACCCAGCCGACTCAGCATGGATTCAGGTGTATTTCCGATGCATGTCAGGTGTGAGAGATTACTGTAATGAATTCACAGACCTAACACTAATTTTGCCAACATAGAATGCGCAACAGTGAAATTAATTCCATTCCCTTTGTGTGCAATAAACTGCCAGGACATTCTGAATGAGTAAACAGAGTTAACGCAGGGTCATTGTGTCGGTATAAAAGGTGCGGTCACTTGGGGTTGAAAAGCACAAGGAAATGCTCACCACGAGCCTAAATCCCACGTACAGAATTATTTGCAGTCCAATATCATCCTGACTGTGTTACAGTAAGGCTCAGGTAATGATCGATTGCTTTCGCAGTTGGTAATTGAAAATCCTTCTCACTGGCTGTAGCTGGGCTGGAACAGAATCATGATGCATCAGCATTATAGTTCCATTGGAAATATATCTTTGTTCTCAGGGGACGACTGCTTCTAAACGTGCTCTCTATCTACTTTCAGACATTACCTTGTGTCATGATATACCCAGTATATTATGGTGCAGACACACACACACACTGATGGACATGCAGTGGGACCAATCAGCATACACAACACCGCAGCCAATCACCAGTGAGAGCACACGCACTATAAAGACAGGGGACAGGAGAGTTCCCGCTCATTCTAGTAGCAGCCAGCTCGGAGCACAGAGCTCACAGCCTGCAACACAGGCATTCACCATGTGCTGAGTGCATCACCTGGTTAGGACTAGGCAAGGGTCAACAGTGAAAGCTGGTATTGCATTTACCCACAGTTCAAGTATGTTAATATAGTTAACCTTATAATAAAATAGAGTTGCACCACTTCCAGTGTTGGTGGCCTGTTTGTGATCCAGAACACCCAACACATCATGGTACAAGGAGTGGTTGCATACTAGCACTTCTGAGACCCACCTGCAGCTAATCAGCATTCCGGCATCCTGAAGTATGGAGAACATCAACCCGCCGCCGCCGCTCCGCATCGCCGGCAATCTCGGGGTCAATTGGAAGATTTTTAAACAGCGCTTCCAGCTCTCCCTCGAAGCCACGGACAGGGAGAACGCCTCGGACACCAGGAAGATTGCTCTGCTCCTCTCCACGGCCGGGCAACACGCCATCCACATCTTCAACTCCCTCACATTCGCAGACGACGAGGACAAGACAAAGTAAAAGACGGTTCTCCTCAAATTCAATACCCACTTCAGCATAGAGGTCAATGAAAGCTTTGAAAGATACCTGTTCCAGCAGCGCTTGCAGGGTAAGGACGAGCCTTTCCAATCCTTTTTAACACACCTCCGCATCCTTGCGCAGTCCTGCGGCTACGGGCTCACCTCCGACTCCACGATATGCGACCAGGTCGTACTTGGTGTTCTGTCGGACTCCCTGCGTCAGCAGCTCCTCAAAATTAAGTAACTCACCCTAGCGACTGCCATTGAGACCTGTGTCCTGCATGAAAATGCCACCAGCCGGTACTCCCACATACAGATGGCTGAAACGGCGCGGCAAGATCCCCACGAGGCGGAACGGGTCCAAACAATTGAACACCTCCAAGGCTGCAGCCTGGATGAGGGCAGCCATTTCGCGCGCTTTTCGCGGCCTCCTGCGCTTGTACGCGCCAAACGAGGGGACGGTGACGTGGAGGAACGCAATGCGCAGGTGTGCACCACGCAGGACCGCACCGCGCATGCGCGGTGGCGCAACGAGCGTACTGACGTCACGACGTGCGGCAACTGTGGCTCCACCCATTTAAAGCGGCAATATCCTGCAAAATCGTGACAATGCCTACGATGTGGCAGACTTGGCCACTATGCTGCCTGCTGTCGAGCAGCTCAGCCTGCCAATTTGCATCGCTTCAGCCAGCCTCGCAGGAACGTTCGGGCAATTCGACCCACGTTCACCGAGTCCGATTCCGACTTCCCGCAGATCAGTGACACCGAGGACCCGAGGGAGCCTTTTTGAGTCGCTGTTATAACAAAGAACAGGCTGTCCCAGAATCAAAACCACCAGCCGCTGTCGGTGCACAGCATTGATCCAGACGACGAGTGGTGTGCCACCCTGACGGTCAACCAGAATTCGTCGGCCACCTCAGAGACTTGACTTATGAGTTTTACGATGTTGGACTCTTTGATCTGTTCTGTTATCCTGTTTCATCGTTCCAGTAGTTTGTATATAATGTTCATTTCGTTGTTGGTATGACACCCTATTTCTCTGCACCAGGCACCTTCCCGTGTAAATAGATTAGCCTCATGAACATAGTCATGTAAATAACACGCACGCATAGTCAGTTACATTCACTACACGATATTTATTGTCACGCAGGCACATGTTGTTTATATAAAAGGGGGGATGTCATAATATACACCAGTATATCATGGTGCAGACACACACACACATACTGATGGACATGCAGTGGGACCAATCAGCATGCACAACACCGCAGCCAATCACCAGTGAGAGCACACGCACTATAAAGACAGGGGACAGGAGAGTTCCCGTTCATTCTAGTAGCAGCCAGCTCAGTAGCACAGAGCTCACAGCCTGCAACACAGACATTCACCATGTGCTGAGTGCATCACCTGGTTAGGACTAGGCAAGGGTCAACAATTAAAGCTGGTATTGCATTTACCCACAGTTCAAATATGTTAATATAGTTAACCTTATAATAAAATAGAGCTGCACCACTTCCAGTGTTCGTGACCTGTTTGTGATCAAGAACACCCAACACATCACCTTGTACATGGAAACTGAACAGCCATAGCACATTGAGTATTCAATTTGCTCTGCAGCTTTCACAATCTTCCAGATGACCTGCGTAGAGATTATACATATTCCAAAGAGTTGACATTATAAATCTGGAGAGACACGGATGTCTGCATATGTCACAGGACTGTTCACCCATTCACTTGGGTAAGCCGGTGTGTAGATTCCTTAATGTGTACTATCACCATGTCAGCCCTGGTATGGGAGTGCTTCTTCACAAAATGTATGCTCTCTATAAATAAGGTGTCCTTCATACTTTTAAATATAGTCGGTAAGGACCATGTCGCAATGGTCCTTAAACATGCAAATTATGACATCCAGGTCCAATTTGCCATTTCATTGCGGGAGCGAGTTCTTTGCTGGGTCAAATCTGTCAAGAGCAGCAACCAGGACTAAGCCAAGCCTTGCCAATTAAAATCAAAACATATTCTGTAGTTCCCTTGTGGGCCGAGAGGAGAAGGAAGATGTAACTTGTCCTGGCGGCCAGAGCATTGGCTCTTTGGAGATGCTGCTGTGTGAGGGTTGGCAGCAAGCTCAGGTGGGTGGCTGCCAGCAGGTCCCCCCCCACCTCCCGAGGCTGGGTCCCTTTGAATGAAGGGCCCACTCCCAAGCCCCTCACTCCACCCCCCCCCCCCCAAACTGGGAACCTGCAAGCAAATATGCCAGGGCTTGCATGTTGCACGTTGTTCTCCCTGCCTGCCAATAGGTTAACAGCCGTGGCAGTATGATGGGGCCCTTAAGTGGGCATTGATTGGCCCACTTGAAGGTCTGAATTGACAGTGAGGGAAGAGGCAGGAGAATGGCACTAAGTCACAATGAACATCTGACGAGACGGTGCAAACATGATGGGCCAAATGGCACCTTAACAATTCTATCAATCAAATTGTGAAATATCAGGCACCCTACTATGCAAATGGGTGTTTGTGAAATCAGTAATGCTGCACTAATCCAGTAATGGAAACCCCCAGATTTATGTCAACAGACAAGTGTGAAATAGTCTGCAATCACATTTTCTTTAAACTCCAGGCATTTCTTTAAAAAAATTAAAGGGTGGTGCTTTTAAATGCCTTGACAACTTGATCGGTGTCTTTTGAATGATGGTTTGACAGTTCCTTTTGACAGGGCCGTAGACAATTTTGACTGTTGATTTTGACAAATCTACTGGTGGTGCCAAAGAGCTTGAAGTAATGCGTTTAATGCATTTGTTATGTCCATTTATGCCAACTGTTACCAATTCCAAAGGACACCTTACTCCCCACAAAGGATGTCTGATCTACCCCATTGCACAAATTACCTCAACCAAAGGGCACCAGGGGGCGATTCTCCGAGCCCCGCGCCAGGCCCGAGAATCGGCGCAACTGCGCCACGATGCCCCGACGCGGCGCGCGATTCTCCGAGGTGCGGAGAATCGGCATCATTTGCGCCGGTGGGTTTGGGCCAAGCGGCCGCTCCGATACGACAGAGTCCCGCCGGCGCCATTCATCCCTGGTCGCTGACGGTAGGAACTCTGCGGGAACGGTCGGGGGCGGCCTGTGGGGGGTTGAGGGGGGCTTCTTCACGGGGGGGGCCTCCGATGGTGTCTTGCCCGCGATCGGCGGGCCGGCCTCTCCCCCCCTGGGCCTACTTCCTGGCGCGGCCAGCCCCTGAACACCGACCCCATGTTGGTCGGGGCTGGCGGGCAAAAGAAGTCCCCCGCGCATGCGCAGGTTGGGTAAGGAGGCTGGAGCGGCGTAAACCGCCTTTGGGGGCCAGAATCGTACGTAACCGGGCCCGGTTCGCGCTGTCGTTAAATGCGATGGCGTTCGCAACGGCGTGAACTCTTGGGCCCAATATTGGAGAATCTCCCCTTATCTCCCCCAAATGTTTTCCTGGTGCCAGATCCAAAGGGGATATTACCTCTCCACTCGGGTATCCAGATTATGCAAATTAATCCACAGAATTCAGACCTACTCTTACCATGTCTAATCTGCACACTTTGCATCTCACACTCCAAGGCTGCCAAAATCCCACTTCAGTGGAAACAGTTGCTATAAATAGCCAGCTGCGCTAGTAAAACGTGCATGCGTGAAAACACATTCCCGCCCCGTGAAAATGCGAATTGCCATGTTTGGGGGCAGGACTTACGATTTTGGACCGCTTTGGCATTTTTTACCATGATGGAGAAATCTGGGTTATGATATCTTTTTATTAAATGTCTTCTTTATCATCGCAATAATTGCCTCTGACCTCTCTTTAGCCATAATGTCCCACCTAAATCTGGCTTCTGTGCTGGGAATCGCCTGTGGTTTTCCCTCTCTAATGCCAAGCTACCAGGATGCTGAGATGAACCCGGGATTCTGGACCTCCAATGCCTATGATCTAGGCCTGGCTTAAAAATACAAGAACCTTCCTTCACTATTGATCTGCCCAATTGAGACACCTGTCTGTGTCCTGCTGAACCTCTTCCTGTCCTCTCTACAATTATCCACACTACCTACTTGGGCGTCCTGTACAAATGCAGCTCTTGTATTCCCGATACCCAGGCTCATTTCATTGATGTATATTCTCTGTGACTCCACCACCCCTGTTAACATCCCATCAGTCAAAGAAACATCCACCAATGACTGCTGTCTGGTGGCTGTCCTTCAGCCAAGTTCCCAGTTATGTTGCCAAATTCTTGTTCATACTGTAGATCTTAATTTTAGCAATAAACCTATCAAAGCCTTTTGAAAATCTATATACACACTTCCTTTATCAATAATTTGCTTTCCATCAAAAAACTCCATTAAATTTGCCAGACATGACAAGCCTTTAACAAGTTTATGTTTGCCTCTTAATTAATCCATGTGTTTCTAATTGAGTATTAATTTAATCCTATTAATCCTTTTGCAGTTTCCCCACTACTGATGTTAAATTGGCTGGATTATAATTATCCAGTTTATCGTTTTCTCTCTTTTTGAATTGAGGCGTTACGATGGCAAAAACATCCACATAAGGACGAAGGAAAGATTGTGGCCTTCCTTGCTGATTCCTTCAGCATGTTACCATGTTTGTCATTTGGCTGGACTTTGGCTCGAGGCAAATTTCCCAACTTTGTCCCAGTTTTTTTGAAGTTGTTAGTCTCTCTAGCTCCCAGCCCTCACACACCCACATCCCCGATCCCCGCCACCCCCCCCCCCCCCCCCCCGGGCCCCTCATATCCTCCATGTCACCTCCATAGCCACTCACTAAGTATCAACCATGAACAGACTTCAGGAGCCATGTGGAGATGAAAACAAACTCTAACAACATAACACCGTTCTCACTTGATAGTGAAAAACTCCCATTTATAAAATCCATTGAAAGCTTCTAAATCACCTCAAGTGATTAATCTCTTCTAAAAACAAACTTTTATTTAGACCCCACACAAAATGCTAATTCATTCATTGCCTCTTTAAATTGTCAATCAAACTAAACTCAGAAGTCAGACCTTCTACTTTGCTCCATCTGCTCCACCCCCTCTTAGACAGTATGAAATGAAAATGAAAATCGCTTATTGTCACAAGTAGGCTTCAAATGAAGTTACTGTGAAAAGCCCCTAGTCGCCACATTCCGGCGCCTGTTCGGGGAGGCTGTTACGGGAATTGAACCGTGCTGCTGGCCTGCCTTGGTCTGCTTTCAAAGCCAGCGATTTAGCCCGGTGCTAAACAGCCCCTATCGATATAAAAATCCATCACGTTTGGATTTATTTATTGCCACGTGTACCGAGGTACAGTGAAAAGTATTTTTCTGCGTATATCTCAAACAGATCATTTAGTACAGGAAAAGAAAATACGTCCCTCTCTTCCGCTCTGATTAAGGGTCATATGGACTCAAAACAATAGCTGTCTCTCTCCATGGATGCTGCCAAATCTGTTAAGTTTTTACAGCATTCACAGGATCACAGGATAATACAGTGCACAAGAGGCACGTCAGCCCATTGGGTCTGCCCTGACACATGAAAAGCACCTGACCTACCTATCTAATCCCATTTGCCAGCACTTGGCCCATTGCCTTGAAAGTTATGACGGGCCAAGTGCTCATCCAGGTATTTTGTAAAGGGTGTGAGGCAACCCGCCTCGGCCACCCTCCCAGGCAGCGCGTTCCAGACCATCGCCATCCTCTGGGTGAAAAGGTTTTCCCTCACATACCCTCTAAGCATCCTGCCCCTCACCTTAAACCTGTAATCCCTCATAACGTACCCTTCTACTAAGGGGAACAGCTGCTCCCTATCCATGCCCCTCACAATCTTGTAAATTTATCTGTTTATATTGTAGATTTCCAACATTTTTGCTTTTATTTAAACTCAGAAGCCCCTGCTGAGATAATTGTAGCTTTTGAAACTCAGCTAAGCATTCATAATAGCCCTTGGGGCAAGGTAAACAAAGATCTCTATTGAAACTGCATGACATGATGCTACTTTTATTTTTAATCTCGGCCTATCAGCAGTTCAGAAGAGTTTTTTTAACTCGCACTGACAGCTACAGTCTGTGTTTGTAAAGAGTCAGGGTTACAAGACGTCAGTTATAATCATACAGACCTTATGCACCCTTCAAGAGCAGCTATGTTTACTCCATCAATTTGTGGCTCCCACACAACACTTTAATGCCCTTTCAACAACCAGAATTGGGTCTGTCTGAACTTAGCACAACGTTTATGTGATCCTGCTGAGCTGGGAGGGGGCGATTCTCCAATATGGAGCCCACAGGGGGCCAGCACGGCGTTGGAGTGGTTCACGCTGCTCCAGCCTCCTTTTGCGGCGCCAAATGGGCGCTGCGCCAACCCGCACATGCGCAATTGGGCCTCGCCAACCTGCGCATGCGCGGGGGACTTCTTTAGCGCGCCGGCCCTGACCAACATGGCGTCGGTGTTCAGGGGCCGGCCGCGCAACAAAGTAGGCCCGGGGGGGAGAGGCCGGCCCGCCGATCAGTGGGCCCCGATCGCGGGCCATACCCCTTCGGAGGCCCCGCCCCGGGGAAGGAGTTATATTTTATATTTTATATATTATATTTATATTATATCATATGAATCTTCCTAATTCCATGGAAATCCAGACCCAGTGTCTTCTCCGCTGCGATTTCCACCAATAATTTTGTTACAATTTCGTAATTTACAGTGTCCTATCTAGTTGCCCTACTCCATGAACTTTTTATTCCACCATTGCATACTCCTGCAACAACATATGCAAAGTAATTGTAGTATCTCTGACATTTTGTTATATTGTTTAATTTACTCCTCTAACCAGGCCTACTGCTCCGTTAACTATTTATTTTTTATGTGTTTAGGAAACCCTGTATATCCTTTTATATTCGCCATTTGCCTTTCTTCTTAATCCTCTTCTCAGTTTTCCTATTTTTTGTTTATATTTCCCTCTATAGTTTCCCGTACTCTGTTTGCGTCTTACTGTGATACCATTCCCAGATTTGTTTCTGTCTCTTCTGTGAGAACCGTTTAATTTTACTTTCTGACCGTTTGCCCGCTATCTTTTAGTGACCGGGCCAATTATTCCTCCATGGATATGGTTAAACATGTTGGGCGTGCTTTTATTGGACAGATAACAGCGTCTGACTGATGCACACCATTATTAATGTGCAAATCACCAACAACCTGGAGAGAGGGAGGGATACTCCACGAATTGTGAATTACTGCTAGTTGTTGGGCAATTTGCATTGCTTTGCTGTTAACTTCACAAAAATGGTATATTGTGTGTAACCTCCTCATGCCTTTCAAGCGATTTGCACATTAATTTCCCATTAAATTGCTACAGAAAGTTATTACTAAGAATGAAAGGCTCAGTATATTTTAATGATGGAATAATTGCTAATGAGTGCCAATCATCCTCTCTTGCCCAGCAAATAAGTCATTATCAACCTGGGTGTTCCTTCATACACAGAAGTTCTTTGAAGGAGATATTCAAATGTCACTTTTTACACTTTGTTTCGTATTTTCCTATCCATCTCTTTTTTTCTTTCCCTCTTTTTCCACTCTTTCTTTCCCTCATTTTGTTCCCCCCTGTGTTTCCCACATGACAACAGTAACAACACCTAAAAAAAAAGTTGTTTGTTGGCTGCAAGGTGCTTTCAGGTGGTCAAGAAAAGTGCGATATAAATGAGAAGGTTTACACAAACGGCATCTAAATTGGTGTTTACTTCAGTAGCACCTTAATATCCCGTTGGACAGGAGGGCCCAGAAAACCCTGCCCCTATCGTAATTGGCCCTCCTTTTCGGTCCTTCCTCTATTTATCCTATTAGGTTAAATCTTTATACGTCATTGGGTATGAGGTACTTTGATGGTCCGACCACTCACCAATATCCAAGAGGTCCTGTTGCCCTTGCCATGTCATCAAGTCCTGCTTCCAACAATTTTGTGCGCCAAAGTGTTTGAAAATAAAATGTGCACAAAAAAGTTTAGCTAACGGGACAGGCTGAGTGATGATGACCCGCTCCAGCAAAATCTAACCCATTGAATATATAGAATCCTATTACCTTCCGGCAGTCTGATTGTTCTATGCCTTTAATGTGTGCCTCAGGCTACCAATTGAAATGACCTTTTAAAAAGAGGTCAGTTAGACGCTTAGAATATTTTGGAAGAGATTTGTTGCTTTACATCACTTTGATCGGTTTGTGAGGACCACAAGATCTATTTTCTGTCTCTGCCTCTCGTGACGTTAACCACAGATTGAGTCACTCATGGTCCCTGCTGTGGCTTAAAGGTTTCCCAGATCAACTGAGACTCCATTCTAGGTGCTTTTAACTGTTCGCTTTGAATACTAACATTTTCTGTTGTGGATGAGATGCACTGTGCTGTCCCAGCTTCCACATTCATGAACACAGTAGGTAAAGAGACAAAACGCTGTTATGAGATGCCACTTTCCTCCCCAAAACAAATAGTCTTGGGTACAACATACTGCCTGTCGGGGAAAGAGTCAATGACTGACTGATGTTCAGCTTGATTGATCGGAAACAAAGACCAAAGAACAAAGAAAAGTACAGCACAGGAACAGGCCCTTCAGCCCTCCATGCTGCCCATCTAAACTAAAATCTTCTACACTTCCTGGGTCCGTATCCTTCTATTCCCATCCTATTCATGTATTTGTCAAGATGCCCCTTAAATGTCACTATCGTCCCTGCTTCCACCACCTCCTCCGGCAGCGAGTTCCAGGCACCCACTACCCTCTGCGTAAAAAACTTGCCTCGTACATCTCCTCTAAACCTTGCCCCTTGCACCTTAAACCTATGCCCCCTAGTAATTGACCCCTCTACCCTGGGGAAAAGCCTCTGACTATCCACTCTGTCTATGCCCCTCATAATTTTGTAGACCTCTATCAGGTCGCCCCTCAACCTCCGTCGTTCCAGTGAGAACAAACCGAGTTTATTCAACCGCTCCTCATAGCTAATGCCCTCCATACCAGGTAAATCCCTTCTGCACCCTCTCTAAAGCCTTCACATCCTTCTGATAGTGTGGCGCCCAGAATTGAACACTGTACTCCAATTGAAAGCTACTCTGTAATCTGGTGGAATCGGCCAGTTGGCATTTTGGGAGCGTGGTATTGGGCCGATGTGGAAGAGATACCAGCACTGGTCCTACAAATTAGGCTAAGGCATGAGGTGAACTCGGGCTCTGTCACTGGCATCAAATTGTGGCCAATATGTTCCAATAACTGCCGCACATTTCCCTGACGCAGGGTACACAAGAAAGGTCTGCTGTGGGACATGCCTGAGAATTGTTTTCAATTTGGAAAGACAAGCTGATTTCCATCCATTATAAATATTTTGCTGCAATTTTTGTTCATGTCAGTGGGATCATGTCTTAATAAAATAGCAGTAGCTATCGATCTTTTAATAAAAATGAAACATAATTGTGAATTGACCTCATTGAATACTAAAATTATGTTTGGATATCCTCTAAACCAAGTTTGACTCTAACACAGGGTCTTTTGGTTACCACAGGTTGGAGCAATTGGGGTTCAATGCATTCTTGCAGCTGATGATTGGTGTGCCACTCGAGATGGTCCATGGGATTATGCGCATTGGACTGTTGTACCTGGCAGGTGTTCTCGCAGGTGAGCCAATCCTTTGGTAAATCTGCACATAACAGTCTTGTTCAGCTGAAGCTGATACGCGCAAGTGTAATACACACAACAGCATTGGCGGAGGCTGGCATTTTTATTCATTCTTGGGGCAGAGGTGATGTTGGTTGAGCAGCATTTATTGTCCATTCCTATGTTACCCTGAGAGGTCAGTGATATCCCTTCTCTAGTGAATCACCACAGTCCTTAGGGTGATGGTTCCTCCACAGAAGTGCTAGGTAGACAATTCCAGGATTTTAACCAAATGATCATGAAAGAACCGCAGCATGTAGCCAAACCGAAATGGTACATAACATGGTGG
The DNA here is from genome assembly GCF_047496885.1 of Scyliorhinus torazame. Lineage (NCBI taxonomy): Eukaryota > Metazoa > Chordata > Chondrichthyes > Carcharhiniformes > Scyliorhinidae > Scyliorhinus > Scyliorhinus torazame. Next base: position 180,139,270 of record NC_092723.1, on the reverse strand, counting down.
GGAGCTTGCAGCCAATGGTATTCCCGTGACATTGTTGCTCTTGTCCATCTGAGGTTCTGGAGTTGAGAGTTTCCCTCAGAGAAAGCTGCAGGATTACTGCAGTGCATCCTGTGTTGATAGGTACGTGCATCTGCGGCAGAAGGGAAGGTATTGGATAATGAGTTTGGGACAGATTACTGATCAAGTGAGGTGTTTTGGCCAATGAGGTCATAGAATCCCTAAAGTGCAGAAGGAGGCCATTCGGCCCATCGAGTCTGTACCAACCCTCCAAAAGAGCACCCCCGCCCCATCCCCATAACCCCACCTAACCGTTGGACCCTAAGGGGCAATTCAGCATGGCCAATCCACCTAACTTGCACATCATTGGACTGTGGGAGGAACTCGGAGCAGCCGGAGGAAACCCACGCAGACACGGGGGAACGTGTAAACAAGGCCGGAATTGAACCCAGGTCCCTGGCGGTGTGAGGCAGCAGTGCGAACCACTGTGCCAGCCCGTCTTGAGCTTCTTTGTTGTTGTTGAGTCTGCATCAATCCGAGCAAGTGGTGAGTATTTCACCATAGTCCTGAGCTGAACATGTGTATATATTACACTACAACTCAGATGAGGCTGTATTCGAGACTGCAGATAATTAAATTCCAATTTTGTTGACAGGTTCAGATTGCATGCTGGGAATGCTTCCAAACAAGCGAATTTCATTAGGGCCATAATTAAGGGAGGTGGTGGCATAGTGGTAATGTCACTGGGTTAGAATGCTCTGGGGACATGGATTCAAATCCCGCAGTGGCAGCTGGTAAAATTTACACTCAATTAATAAACCTGGAATATAAAGCTAAAATACAAACAAAACAGTTGTTTCAACTGGAACAGGGATTTAAAAAGCAGTTTGTCAACTGGATATGCACTAAGGCTGTTCTGTTAGTGCTGTTCGATATAGACCAGAGTCCTTGGTAAGCTGTTGATTTTCCCCACCTTCAAATGTTGCGCACATCTCCCAGCTCCTCCAGAGCAAAACTGCTACCACAAGGACTCTGGAGGAGTAATGTGGATCTGCTGGCCTGCTGTGAGCGAATGGCTGTCTCCGCCCTTTAACAATGCGTTGGGACGGGGAGGGGGGAGCATGGTGGCGGAGTGGTTAGCACAATTGCTTCACAGCTCCAGGGTCCCAGGTTCGATTCCCGGCTTGGGTCACTGTCTGTGCGGAGTCTGCACGTCCTCCCCGTGTCTGCGTGGGTTTCCTCCGGGTGCTCCGGTTTCCTCCCACAGACCAAGGTGGATTGGCCGTGCTAAATTGCCCATTGGTTAAAATAAAAGAAGAGAAAAACATGTGCCACGACCTTGGACCCCGTGAGGCAACGGCCCAACCCCGTCACGATACGCGCCAAGCTTCTCATGGATGCATAATTAATGTGCTGAAAATTTGAAGATATCGCATGTTCAGCCCATTGGGAGTCATGCTGACTTTCTGCCCAGAACCAGGCCTGGGGTGCTAGAGGTGGGATTTTCCGGCTGCTTTTGCTTCTGGTACGTCCGACAGCGAACCCCTGTGGGGTTCCCGGTGGTGAGGGGGGTGGATTCGATGGGAAACTCCATTGACAGCAGCGGGTCGGAGGGCCGCCTCACACCCACAGGAAACATCCTGAGCCCCCAGAAAATTCCACCCAGAATTTCAGGTTAAAGAACTGACATTGGAGTTCAATATTATACCAAGGATATATTTGCAGTCTGCGTACGTACCTTCCACCCCAGAACAATATTCAAAACTTAATACAGCAAGTCCTCACTATGAGTTGTGGTCATGTTCCTGAAAATTGCTACTTTAAGTGAATCAACTTCAAGTGAATCATGGGTTCCTATAGGAATCAACGTTTAGCTGGAGTTAGGTTCCATCGGGGTATTTCCCGCCAGAAAAAAGCAAAGAACAAGTTGAAATATTGTGCCACACCTGTGCAGCACTGTGTATCTCCAGCTGAAATAACTTGCAAAGTAAATCACTAAATGTAAAAGAAGTCCTGTAAAGACCCAAATTAGACACCACTCGCCAGTCTCTGTGTCTGAGACTGTCTCTCGGGTTTGGGGCTGATTTGCTTCCACTATGGCTGGATGGGCTGGGGAGATGTCTTATCTCTTCGGGATAGTTGTGAGGGCATCCCTGAAACGTTTCAATGGAGGTGGTTTTGAGTGATTTAGAGTCTCGACAATGGACCCATTGGCTTGGGTGAAGACTTGGCTGTTGCACCTTGGTGGGTAGCCCAATCACTCGAGCAATATTGACTGCTTATTCTTCAGCCTCAGGACGTTTTGAATTTTAAGACATAGCTAGGCTGATGGTGTTTCTTTGCAGCAGCAGGCACACTACCACAACTTACTGCGCGTTTCTTGCTCATGTTTAAAAGCTCATATCTCCGACCACGCTCCACATTATATGTTGGAGACGGGCCGGGCCCAGCACCCCACATGGAGGCTGGACACGGACCTCCGGGCCGACAAGGCTTACTGCCAAAAAATATTGCAGGCCATAGGCGATTACGTTAGTAACAACCAAAACGGGGAGGTCACACCCTCCATGTTTTGGGAGGCACTGAGCGACAGCAGAGGAGAGATCATAGCCTACAAGGCAAGCAGAGATAGGGAAGAGGACAGTCAAGGACAGTAGTGGGAAGTTGTGCTTGGAGTCCGAGGAGATAGGAGAGGTGCTAAATGAATATTTTTCGTCAGTATTCACACAGGAAAAAGACAATGTTGTCGAGGAGAATACTGAGATTCAGGCTACTAGACTAGAAGGGCTTGAGGTTCATAAGGAGGAAGTGTTAACAATTCTGGAAAGGGTGAAAATAGATAAATCCCCTGGGCCGGATGGGATTTATCCTAGGATTCTTTGGGAAGCTAGGGAGGAGATTGCTGAGCCTTTGGCTTTGATCTTTAAATCATCTTTGTCAACAGAAATAGTGCCAGAAGACTGGAGGATAGCAAATGTTGTCCCCTTGTTCAAGAAGGGGAGTAGAGACAACCCCGGTAACTATAGACCAGTGAGCCTTACTTCTGTTGTGGGGAAAATCTTGGAAAGGTTTATAAGAGATAGGGTGTATAATCATCTGTAAAGGAATAATTTGATTAGACATAGTCAACACGGGTTCGTGAAGGGTAGGTCGTGCCTCACAAACCTTATTGAGTTCTTTGAGAAGGTGACCAAACAGGTGGATGAGGGTAAAGCAGTTGATGTGGTGTATATGGATTTCAGTAAAGTGTTTGATAAGGTTCCCCACGGTAGGCTACTGCAGAAAATACGGAAGCATGGGATTCAGGGAGATTTAGCAGTTTGGATCAGAAATTGTCTAGCTGGAAGAAGACAAAGGGTGGTGGTTGATGGGACGTGTTCAGACTGGAGTCCAGTTACTAGTGGTGTACCACAAGGATCTGTTTTGTGGCCACTGCTATTTGTCATTTTTATAAATGACCTGGAGGAGGGCATAGAAGGATGGGTGAGTAAATTTGCAGATGACACTAAAGTCGGTGGAGTTGTGGACAGTGCGGAAGGATGTTACAAGTTACAGAGGGACATAGATAATCTGCAGCGCTGGGCTGAGAGGTGGCAAATGGAGTTTAATGCAGAAAAGTGTGAGGTGATTCATTTTGGAAGGAATAACAGGAAGACAGAGTACTGGGCTAATGGTAAGATTCTTGGCAGTGTGGATGAGCAGAGAGATCTTGGTGTCCATGTACATAGATCCCTGAAAGTTGTCACTCAGGTTGAGAGGGTTGTTAAGAAGGCGTACGGTGTGTTAGCTTTTATTGGTAGAGGGATTGAGTTTCGGAGCCATGAGGTCATGTTGCAGCTGTACAAAACTCTGGTGCGGCCGCATTTGGAGTATTGCGTGCAATTCTGGTCACCGCATTATAGGAAGGATGTGGAAGCATTGGAAAGGGTGCAGAGGAGATTTACCAGAATGTTGCCTGGTATGGAGGGAAAATCTTACGAGGAAAGGCTGAGGGACTTGAGGCTGTTTTCGTTAGAGAGAAGAAGGTTAAGAGGTGACTTAATTGAGGCATACAAGATGATCAGAGGATTGGATAGGGTGGATAGTGAGAGCCTTTTTCCTCGGATGGTGATGTCTAGCACGAGGGGACATAGCTTTAAATTGAGGGGAGATAGATATAGGACAGATGTCAGAGGTAGGTTCTTTACTCAGAGAGTAGTAAGGGCGGGGAATGCCCTGCCTGCAACAGTAGTGGACTCGTGAATAGTGTCAATGGGCTTTCGAGTGGTTTCACAGGTCGGCGCAACATCAAGGGCCGAAGGGCCTGTACTGCGCTGTAATGTTCTATGTTCTATGTTCTAGAGGGGGTGGCCAGGCAACAGCTAGTGGATTCCATTCTGGAAGTCGATAGAAAATATTCCAAGGCCCTGACCGTAGGGCTGCTGGCAGAGAGGGAAAAGCTGCAAATGGAGTTTAACCTGCTATCCACTAGGAAAGCAGTGTACCAACTCCGCCAGACACAGGGGACCTTCTACGAACACGGAGACAAGGCTGGCCGCCTATTGGCTCACCAGCTGAGAAAGCAGGCAGCCACGAGGGAAATAGCACAGGTAAAGGATAGCAGAGGTAGACTGGTAACAGAGCCAAAGGAGGTCAATTGGGCATTCGAGACCTACCGGGGACTGTACACCTCCTAGCCCCCCGACGGGGGCGCGGGGATGAAACAGTTCCTAGACAGACTGGAACTACCAGTGGTGGGGGATGACAGACGGGGGGAGCTGGAAGCACCAATAGACCTGGGAGAAATCATGGAGAGCATCAGCTCCATGCAGGTGGGGAAGGCACTGGGACCCAACGGGTTGAAATGAAAATGAAATGAAAATCACTTCTTGTCACGAGTAGGCTTCAATGAAGTTACTGTGAAAAGCCCCTAGTCGCCACATTCCAGCACCTGTTCGGGGAGGCTGGTACAGGAATCGAACCGTGCTGCTGGCCTGCCTTGGTCTGCTTTCAAAGCCAGTGATTTAGCCCAGTGTGCTAAACCAGTCTACAAAGTATTTGCACCAGTCCTGGCCCAACACTTAAGAGACATGTTTGCGGACTCACTGGCAAGGGGCACCCTGCCCCCCACACTAGCACAGGCCACAATTTCACTGATACCCAAAAAAGATAAAGACCTGACGGAATGTGGATCATACAGACCCATTTCACTGCTGAATGTGGTTGCGGAAATACTCGCAAAGGTCCTGGCCAAAAGGCTGGAGGGCTGTGTACCAGAGGTGTCTCAATTCCTGTCCTTTTGCTAGTTTCCACTTCCTCGTCAGTTCGTCCAGTGTCGCGAGTCTGCGCCCTACGTACAAGTCCCCGACCCTCAGTGTGCCCCCGTACCGGCCTCCCCGAAGAGGCGCCGGAATGTGGCGACTAGGGGCTTTTCACAGTAACTTCATTGAAGCCTACTTGTGACAATAAGCAATTTTCATTTCATTTCATTTCTTTTAAAGGTGATATCTAGCATGGCTGGGGGAATCTGTGATTGCCGCAGACGGGGGCCATCGGGGACATTTTGGTTATCCCGAAGTGCTGTCGCAACTGGGTCCACGTTCTCAGCGTGGCCGCTACCACTGGGCTCGTTGTGTACCGTGTTGAGGAGGGTGGGAGTGCTGCTGTGGCCAGGGCCCAGAGGGTTGTTCCTTTACAGGATGCCTCCTCCATTTGTACACAATCTGTGTCGGGTTCTTGTACTCACCCCTCACTTTTTCTGCCCAGTGGTGGTATTGTAGGTTCGGTAGAGCCAGGCCCTCTCTGACTTTCCCTCTCTGCAGTGTCGGTTTGGGAATTCTTGGGTTCTTGCCCCCCCACACAAACGCCATGAATAGCCTGTCTATGTTTTGGAAACAGGCCTTGTGGATGAAGATCGGGATGGATCTAAACAGGAAGAGGAACCTTGGCAGTTCGTTCATCTTGATCATCTGCACTCTTCTCGCAAGTGAGAGTGGGAGTGAGCCCCACCGTTGAAGGTCTTTTCTTACTTCCTCCACCAGGCTGGTCAGGTCGCAGAGGACCAAACCGGCTTTGTCAAGGGTAGGCAGCTCACAGCGAACATCAGGCGGCTGCTGAATGTGATAATCACCTCCCCCCGGGGAGAGAACACCAGAGGTGATCAGCTCCCCTGGACGCAGAAAAGGCCTTTGACAGAGTCGAATGGAGCTACCTCCTCGAGGTACTGGAACGGTTTGGGCTAGGAGCGGGATTCACCGCCTGGGTGAGGCTCCTGTACAACGCTCCCAAAGCGAGTGTCCGAACTAAGACCACAAACTCCAGAGAGGAACAAGACAGGGCTGCCCCCTGTCCCCACTCTTGTTCGCGCTAGCCATCGAACCCCTGGCGATAGCCCTGCGGGCCGCAAAAAGCTGGAAGGGAATCCGGAGAGGAGACAGAGAGCACAGAGTCTCACTCTATGCAGATGACCTGCTCCTCTATGTATCAGAGCCACAGGAAGGACTGAAGGCAATACTGCAAATACTGAAAGAGTTCGGAGCCTTCTCGGGCTACAAACTTAACCTGGGCAAAAGCGAGACATTCCCAGTGAACCCAAAAGGGGGAGGGACGGAGCTGAAGGGGCTCCCGTTTAAAACAGCCCAGAACAGATTCCGCTACCTGGGGATCCAAATTGCCAGAGACTGGACACAGATCCACAAGTGGAACCTGACCAGCCTGGTGGAGGAAGTAAGAAAAGACCTTCAACGGTGGGGCTCACTCCCACTCTCACTTGCGAGAAGAGTGCAGATGATCAAGATGAACGAACTGCCAAGGTTCCTCTTCCTGTTTAGATCCATCCCGATCTTCATCCACAAGGCCTGTTTCCAAAACATAGACAGGCTATTCATGGCGTTTGTGTGGGGGGGCAAGAACCCAAGAATTCCCAAACCGACACTGCAGAGAGGGAAAGTCAGAGAGGGCCTGGCTCTACCGAACCTACAATACCACCACTGGGCAGAAAAAGTGAGGGGTGAGTACAAGAACCCGACACAGATTGTGTACAAATGGAGGAGGCATCCTGTAAAGGAACAACCCTCTGGGCCCTGGCCACAGCAGCACTCCCACCCTCCTCAACACGGTACACAACGAGCCCAGTGGTAGCGGCCACGCTGAGAACGTGGACCCAGTTGCGACAGCACTTCGGGATAACCAAAATGTCCCCGATGGCCCCCGTCTGCGGCAATCACAGATTCCCCCAGCCATGCTAGATATCACCTTTAAAAGAAATGAAATGAAATGAAAATTGCTTATTGTCACAAGTAGGCTTCAATGAAGTTACTGTGAAAAGCCCCTAGTCGCCACATTCCGGCGCCTCTTCGGGGAGGCCGGTACGGGGGCACACTGAGGGTCGGGGACTTGTACGTAGGGCGCAGACTCGCGACACTGGACGAACTGACGAGGAAGTGGAAACTAGCAAAAGGACAGGAATTGAGACACCTCCAAATAAAGCACTTCCTCCACAAAGAGACAGCAGGGTACCCTGGGGCCCCAGAAACCACACTACTAGAAGACCTGATAGGCATAAGCAGCGAGAAGGGGGGTGCTATGTGGGAAAATATACGGACAGCTTCTGGACAGAGCCCGAACACCACTGGACGGGACCAGACAACAATGGGCGGACGAACTGGGAACAGAGGTAGGATGGGGACTCTGGAGCGAAGCACTGAGCAGGGTGAGCTCCAACTCCTCCTGTGCAAGGCTAAGCCTAATGCAGCTCAAAGTGGTGCACAGAGCGCACCTGACCAGAACCCGAATGAGCAGGTTCTTCCCGGAGGTGGAGGACAACTGTGAGCGGTGCCAGAGGGGCCCGGTCAACCACACCCACTTGTTCTGGGCTTGCCCCAAGCTTGCTGGGTTCTGGACAGCCTTCTCCGAGGCAATGTCCAAGGTTGTGGGGGTGAGGGTGAAGTCATGCCCAATCGTGGCAATCTTCGGGGTATCGGAGCAGCCAGAGTTACACATGGGGAAGGGTGCCAACGCCCTTGCTTTCGCTTCCCTAATCGCACGCCGGAGAATCCTGCTCGGCTGGCGATCGGCAGCACCACCCACAGCTGCAGACTGGCTCGCTGACCTCTCGGAATTTCTCCACCTGGAGAAGATTAAGTACGCCATCCAAGGGGCAGAGGAAAGCTTCCTGGATATAGTTCGTCGGCCTGGTCCAAAACCTGTTCGAGGCCAGCAACGAGGAGTAAGCCAGTGGTTTCCTCCCACAGTCCAAAGATGCACAGCTTCGGTGGATTGACCGCGCTAAATTGCCCCTTAGTGTCCTGGGATGTGCCGGTCATGGGGTAAGGCTAGGGTGGAGTAGACATGGGTAGAGTGCTCTTTCGAGGAGTCGGTGCAGACTTTAATAGCCACCACCTGCACTGTCGGGATCCTACGATCAGAGTTTGAGTTTTTGGATGCCAGCATAACCTTGGGGAGTTCCAACCTATGGCGGGATGTAGGGTCATTTTCAACTGGACTGCCTGCATGGAATCTCCCATTGTAGAACATGTCCAATCTTCACTCCATCTGTTTTGCCCAAGCAACAAAGTTAAAAATGGCCCCGCTGTGGTGTAGATTTTACATTCAGGAAGACTCTGGATGGGCAGGGGGTGGTGCGTCACCCACCCATGTCCCTGCCAAGCGACCTGAACCATTTTGAGGGCCCAGCCTCAATAATATTGTTCAGGTGATCCGAGGCAGCTAGTCAGTCCGGACAGAGAGACGTACAACGTCAAACAGTGTTATTCGCAAATGTCAGAATAACAGATTCAACCCTCTGCGAACTCCAGCAGTCTCTTTAAGATTCTAAGTGCCGGGAGGTTTTGTTGGAGCTGGACTTTGGGGGCAGCACGGTAGCATTGTGGATAGCACAATTGCTTCACAGATCCAGGGTCCCAGGTTCGATTCTGGCTTGGGTCACTGTCTGTGCAGAGTCTGCACGTCCTCCCCGTGTGTGCGTGGGTTTCCTCCAGGTGCTCCGGTTTCCTCCCACAGTCCAAAGATGTGCAGGTTAGGTGGATTGGCCATGATAAATTGCCCTTAGTGTCCAAAATTGCCATTAGTGTTGGGTGGGGTTACTGGGTTATGGGGATAGGGTGGAGGTGTGGACCTTGGGTAGGGTGCTCTTTCCAAGAGCCGGTGCAGACTCGATGGGCCGAATGGCCTCCTTCTGCACTGTAAATTCTATGAAATCTATGAGTGGCAATAACACGCAAAACGCGATGACGTGGGATAAAACTTTGTAGCGGGAATCGGGATTTGTAGCAGGGAAATGGGACCCAAAACAAACACCACTTAAGAGTGAATCAACTTAACAAAAGTGACTTAAAACGAGGACTTACTGTGTAGAATTTTTAAAAATTGTACCCAGCTGATAATGCTAATGAAGAATTACACAGCTTAAATCTTAGCCAGATAAACTAACTGGACAATAAGAAATGCAATGGTTCGTTAATGAAGATTTTTACAATAGGTTAATTAAATCCAGTTAAATCAAGTCTGTGACAGTCTTGGCTCGGTTGCACTCACAAGGTTCTGGGTTCATTTCCGCTCCAGGACCTGAATTTCTCAGCTGGCAGAGGTTTGCCTCCTGCCATCCAAAGAGTTGGCAGGGAACACATCCCGGTCGATTCTGACTGCCCGGCAGCCAATCTGTGCTCCAATGAACGTTGATTGGTGACAGGCGCGATTTCCATCTGGTTTCAGTCAATTGGCTGGACAGCTGGTTCGTGACGCAGAGCGAGGCCAGCAGCTCAGGTTCAATTCCCGTCCCGGCTGAGGTTATTCATGAACCTCGCCCATTCCTGGGGTTTCATAGAATTTTTATCATAGAATTTACAGTGCAGAAGGAGGCCATTCGGCCCATCGAGTCTGCACCGGCTCTTGGAAAGAGCATCCTACCCAAAGTCAACACCTCCACCCTATCCCCATAACCCAGTAACCCCACCCGACACTAAGGGCAATTTTGGACACTAAGGGCAATTTATCATGGCCAATCCACCTAACCTGCACATCTTTGGACTGTGGGGGGAAACCGGAGCACCCGGAGGAAACCCACGCAGACACGGGGAGGATGTGCAGACTCCGCACAGACAGTGACCCAAGCCGGAATCGAACCTGGGACCCTGGAGCTGTGAAGCAATTGTGCTATCCACAAGGCTACCGTGCTGCCCCTTTATCTCAACCTTGCCCCTCGCCTGAGGTGTGATGACCCTCAGGTTAAATCGCCACCAGTCAGCTCTCCCCCTCACAAAGGGGAAAGCAGCCGATGGGTATCTGGGACTATGGCGACTACTTTTACTTTAACGGAATAACATTTTTAACCACAACTTATTTGTATACACTTGCCTCTTTCTTTCATCGCTAATGAGTCCCGAAAGATGTGCTTGCTAAGTGAATTGGACATTCTGAATTCTCCCTCAGTGTACCCGAACAAGCGACGGAATGTGGCGACTAGAGGATTTTCACAGTAACTTCATTGCAGTGTTAATGTAAGCCTACTTGTGACGCTAATAAATATTATTATTAATAACACAGCTCCTTTATAAAAGCATGTTATTGCATTATCCTGCTGCTGTTCCTTTAGGATCAGGTATATCCGTTCCAATTTTCAGAAGACGCTCTTACCCAGTGGAGAAGCAATAATAATAGGTGTATTCAACCAGAGAGCAGTTGGTTCCCATGGCATCGCTCCTTAGCTTTTATTAAAAATGAATAAGAACACTCAATCAGTCCCTTGTGCCAGACTGGCTTAGCTAATGCCTCCCAATCTAGGGCACTGGAGGCAGTATAAAAAAGGAGCTCTCAACATGAAAGTAAGTGTGTCTGTAGTGCCATTTTCCATGATTATATCTGAAATGTACAAAGAGCAACCCCAGCGAAGCTTTCATTTTATATCTCACCTTTAAGGCTTCCTCAGTTGGATTTTCATAAACTTGCTTTTGAATCCTGGGTCTTGGGCAGGAAACATAAAATATTGTCAGAAATCTGTCCAATCAAGGCAAAAGAATTTCCTCTTTTAATACATTAGACGGCCAGAGTTCTTGATTTGAGAGAATAATCAACTGTTTCTGTAGCATCTGATAATGCCCGATTGGTGACTTTGCTTTGTCTGCAGAGTTTAACCTGTCATATTCAGTTCTGATGAAGTATTCCACATAATCGGCTTCTTTACTGTTCATTATTCTCATTAAAATTCTGTTCGCACATTTAAATGTATTGTCTGCTCAACCGCTGCGTTCTCAACTAAAATCTTGACTTCCCAGACACTGATTATAGTTCTTAAGAGAAACTGTCTTTGCCACAAAAGCTGTCATGTCTCCAGCACAGACTGCTTCAAAGCTCTGCAAGAATCACCCGTTAATTTAAGTGGGTGTCTTCATCGATAGAGAGGAACTTAAATTTCAACTGCACTTGACACCGTTCAAGTCACATGGTGTGAGTGCTCTCTGTCTGAGTAAAAGCTATTGTTCCTTCTGTGTACATCTATTTATTTCCATTCCCCTCCACTTTTTGCCCCACCAGTAGGTGTTGACTCATTCTGAAAATATGTGCTGTGTCATCAACAACCATCCTGTAATTTGTCCAATTAATCATTTCCTTCACGTATGAAGCAAATCTGAAAATAAAAATTAATTAAGGTGTAAAATGGGCTGCTAAGCCGTCCAGCCATGGTTAGGAACAGTGCAGTCTTTCGCTGATCACTGGCCGCTTCGAGGTGTGAGGCTGAGAGGTACAGTTCAAACTGTTGTTTGAAATTCCTCCAGTTTACACCTACTTTACCCGATGTCCTGAACTGCTTTGGAGTCTGCAAACCCTCCGTGAAGCTTCGACTTCTGCTGTTCGGTGCGACTGGCTCCCACGATGTCGTTGCGATCGGAGTCTGGATGATGTTTTTTTCCCCCGGTCTTCGCAAGTTTTCTTTTTGACATTTTTTCTTTTCTCTCGCTAAATCCAACTAAACTACTTTGGTGACCACTCCGGGTACCATGCGATGTTCTCTGTTGTGTCCATCAGGATGTCTTGATAATGTAGTGTTAACAAAGAACCTCAAGCTAAGTAACTGAACAAAGCTGATTTATTTACACTACTTAAATTAGATTTGAACAAGTCATAAGGTATAAGTTATTAAATTAAACTATGCGACATCTCTATACTACAGAACTCTACACAAAGCAACTACTCTATCTCACGCCTAAACACCTTCTCCCAGAATCCCAGGAGCCACATGATATTTATATGACTACTCCTTATCGCCATCTGGTGATGAGAGGTATTAACATCAAATTGTTAAACCTTTGTATTTGTTACAATATACATATTGTTACACTGAGTACTTCCACCCATTTTATACTGTGGCACAAAGTCAAAATGAGCCCCGAGAGTCGGTATCTTATTCAGCTAAAACAGTAAGCTCAGGGACCTTCTTGATTTCTATGGTTCAGTAATAATAATAATTGCTTATTGTCACAAGTAGGCTTCAATGAAGTTACTGTGAAAAGTCCCTAGTCGCCACATTCCAGCGCCTGTTCGGGCAGACCGGTACGAGAATTGAACCCGCGTTGCTGGCCTTGTTCTGCATTACAAGCCAGCTGTTTAGCCCACTGTGCTAAACCAGCCCCAGTGCCCAGCTGGAGTGTGGATATACGCATTGACTGGCTGAGGAAACACCATGGGTTTGTAATATCGATAAATAAAAGTTTGGAAGGACATTGCAACGCTTCAGTGTACTTCATAAATTCAGATAATATTCTTATCTATCAGAGCACATTTTGTAAACTCGCCCCAGTTATTTGAAGCTTAAAAGTGTGTTACAACTTTGTTCACAATTTTAGTCATTGATCTGATGATGTAAGATATAATCAGTTTTCCAAAGAGGTGTTCAAGGTGGGATAACTGGGAAGTTCATAAAATGACTATGGTAGAACGTGATTGCGGTTGGATTAGCTGACAGAAGAACAAGTTTTTACTAACACAAAAATGAAAGCTAAAATAGCGCGGGTGCCAGAAATCTGAAATAAAAATAGATCAACCCAGCGGGTCAGGCAGCATCTATGGAGGGAGAAACAAACTTAACGTTTCAAGTCCCTATGTCTCGCCTTCTTCTTGATCAAAGAACATTATCTCTGTCTCTCGCCACAGATGCTGCCAGACCTGCTGAGTTTATTCAGCAGTTTTTTGTTTTTGCTAAAACACTTGCTTTCAATCAGTTTTAATGGTACTGTATTGCATTACTGTTAATCATATAAAATGGATTAATAATGAAATACCAGCACTGGTTCTATGATATGGTTGAATCATCTAATTTATACATAGAGTGATAGACATCAGGTTGCTTGCTTTAGCTACTTCAGATGATGTAATTAAACCGAGATGGAAACAATTATCAGCATCATCTTAACCTCTTTAATTCGAATACAGCCTTGTTATAGGTGTGCATTATTTCTAATGAATGCTCTTTTACGTGTGGTATTTTGTTCCATTTTTATGCAAAATCTTTATGGCTGCAGTGACCCTTATTGTAGGTGACAGCTGTCAAGAGGCTCCATGTCATTGGTTTCTGATAGATTGCTCACGGCACGAAGAACGATGGTAATATCAATACTGTTCGTTTATTGAGAAATTGGTTTCCACAAACTCAGATAATGGGACTTGTTTTCGTGACTTCTGCCTGACAGGAAGAGGCCAAAACATGTCAAGGCAGCACTTGACATCTAGTTCCTGCTCAAAGTATGGTGGGGCATTTACACGGGTTCCCATTTCAGGCAGGAACCTACCTGCTATATGCTCCCATATTGAAATATTGCAATATGAGTCAAAGCTACTGTCCGACAGGGTGGGTTTCCTGCATGGGTTTCCTCCGGGTGCTCCGGTTTTCTCCCACAGTCCAAAGATGTGCAGATTAGGTGAATTGGCGGTGTCAAATTACCCCTTGCTGTCCAAAAGATGTGCAGATTAGGTGGGGTTGCAGGGATGTGGGGAACCGGGCCTAGCTCGGGTGTTCTTTTGGAGGTTTGGTGTGGACGTGATTAGCTGATTGGCCTCCTTCTGTGCTGTAAGGATCCTATGATAAATATGGGTTCCTTGTATATAGGCTCCTGGCATAATTTTGAGATATAAATGGATATGCTCCCCATTCCTACTAAGAACTGAGTAGTCCTTAAAGGGAGTGCTGCTGGCTGCTCAGTCCAACAGCTCAGGTAAGTTTCGAAATGTTTTTTGTGGGACAGGTATATTCTGCATGTTGACCCGCCCATGCCCTCTCTCCCACAATTGCCTTACCTCTCTCTTTAAGTTAGCCGGACCCAAGCGGGTTGGTGAAGCTGAAACAGAGCTTTTCATCATTGAGAGATTTTGTTGACTTGCTCTGTCTCGCAGCTCGTTCTTCCACACAGCCCAGTGTACCAGCTATCCCCTGTTTACATATGCTCAGGGGCAACTAATACCTGTTTCTCTTAACCTTAACAATATGATTTGAGAACATAAGAACTAGGAGCAGGAGTAGGCCATCTGGCCCCTCGAGCCTGCTCCGCCATTCAATGAGATCAAGGCTGATCTTTTGTGGACTCAGCTCCACTTTCCGGCCCGAACACCATAACCCTTAATCCCTTTATTCTTCAAAAAACTATCTATCTTTATCTTAAAAACATTTAATGAAGGAGCCTCTACTGCTTCACTGGGCAAGGAATTCCATAGATTCACAACCCTTTGGGTTTGACACGACATTAACACCTCTGACTCTGTACTGCACCCCCCACCACCACCACCACCTAGCACCCTTCGAGGAGTTCCCTTCAAATCCGTGAAATAATTAAATGATTTTGGTCTTGCGACAAGGACTTTGGACGGGCGGCTGAAATGTTTGTCCCACTCCCCACCCAACATGCAAATTTAACCTTACATTGTCGCCATTGACTAAATGGATTATTTGAGAGTTAGTGCTGCAATAAAAAGTTAACCTGCCTTCTGTCCCTGATGCTATTTGTTTTTTAATTTAATATTGGGAAAGCAGGATATCCGAGCATCCTGCAGTGGGCTAATATTCGATCGGATCCTGCTCCTCCTGGGGTACTTGGAGCTCATGGCACAGGCTTAATGTACAACAGTACCTGACATCCTATTAACATCTGTTGAACAGAAGTGATCTGTAAGGCTTTAGAAAAGGCTGGATAGGATTGTGGCAAACCATAAGGGAGATAAATGTAAATAATACGTACACAAACATCAGGTGAGGATAATAGGCTATGTCTGATCTCTAAATCTAGACTAAGGAAAGTGGCTTTCGAGTGAGAGTGGGGCTGTTTACAATTGCTCCCATTCCAGCAGCAGGAGTCAGCCAATCACTGCAGGTTTCCACTAACTATTCTCAGGAGAAAGGCCAGCAGATGTGGTCTTACAAGACTGGAGAATCCAGCACTTATGGAGCTTCATGGCTTCCTGAGAGTTGCTGCCAGGAGCTGGCAGGAAATTCGACCAGCTCCCCACTGAATGAGCAGCTGGTTAGTGTTGGGTTTCTGCCACAGAGAGTGGATGGGAGGGTTTGACATTCATCGCAGCTTAGCTTTTCCCTGAGTAGAATTTTATAATGCGTTTCTAAACTAAGATCGATGGGTGTCCGCTGTTCTGGCTCCTAATCCCACCCCTCTCCAGTTGCCTTGCAGTAACATCTCCCACCCATACTAATGGCTCCCTGGCTCCACTCCCTGGCTATTGGTTGCTTCTTCCTTATCCTCCCTATCCTTCCTTCCTTGCCTGCGGGCTGCTGCTAGTGAAGCCTCCACCACATTCTGTTGGACAAGCTGCCTCTGGCCCACCACAGCTCACTCCTACCTTGGAAAGGAAGCCAGAGACTCAATGGCCGGGATTTTCCGAACCCCTTCTTCTCGGGTGGGTTTGGTGAGGGAGCAGAAAATCCCAATGAGAGACCCAAGTCGCGTTTTACATCGGTAGGGAGCCTCACGGTGATTGTCCCTACCGCAGCCCCCCCCAATCCCGAGACGTAATGGGAGTGCCGATGTTGAACATTGGGAATACAATTATAATAAATTTGAATCTCATTATCGGGCCTCTACATTCCGCCCTGTTAGGCATTGGCATAAGGGCATGGGGTCATGAACTACAACTGGTGTCCCACAGCATGCACCTGGTGAGTCATGACCAGTAACTGGGGGGGAGGGATGTGTCCAATTTTAACTTTTATGTACCGGGGCGGCCTTTAAAACTGGCGCCCCGATCTCGACAAACCAAGTTGCCGGGGGTGCGGGCTCAATAAAGCCAGCCCTGTCGTGTTAAGCACACTGAGATAACACAGGCTGCAGCTGGATGCAGCTATGACTGAAATAGACTCCAGACCTTGAAGTTAGTTCAATTTGATTTATTGAACTTGTCACACAGTTAGCACCGTTCTCTGTGAGATCGACTCTCTGCTAACCTAAGTGTGATCCCTCTGTCTGACTGAACCAGACTAGCTCTTAGCCACTTGCTGTATGTGTTACGTGATATGTACACCGGGCTCACTCTGTAGATGTCCCTAGTGGAAAGAGGCGGAGTGTGAGTGCCTCGTGCCTTTTATAGTGGGAAACCACCCCCAAGTGTTCTGCCTGCTGATTGGTTGTGTCCATTAGCTGCCTGTCTGTATCTCATTATGTGCATGTCTGCACAGCATGACAGGCCCCGCCAGTGTGCTGTCTTGGGACTTGCCCCTTCAAGTTTTTGCGTGACACTCCTGACAATACAGCAGAGAAAGCCGCCATTGATGCTGACAGCTTGAACAACACCTTTCGTGCGAAACAATCATAAAATTCCAATTTTAAAAAATTATTTTCTGGGATGTGGGCGTCGCTGACAAAGCCAGCATTTCTAGCCAATCCCAAATTGCCCTTCAACTGAGCTTCGCGAGGCCATTACAGAGGGCGGTTCAGAGTCAACCACATCGCTGTGGGTCTGGAGTCACGTGTAGGCCAGACCGGGTAAGACCAGGTAAGGATGGTGTGGTGGTATGTATTAGGGGTAGTACGGTACCCAGTGATGCCGAGAGGCTATTGGTGGACAGACACTGGGTCCTGATTGGATCTGCCGCCGGCTGGCTCCACCCAGTAAGGCGGAGTATAAGAACCCGGGTTCTCCCAGCAGCCGCATTCTGTAACCGAGCTGCTGGGGAACAAGTCTGCGTAATAAAGCCATCCATTGACTTCATCTCTTCTCGCCTCGTGAGCGATTGATTGTGCTACAGGTGGCAGACTTCCTTCCCTAAAGGACATTAGTGAACCAGACGGGTTTTTTCAACAGTGATAGCTTCATGGTGATCAGTATCGGGACTACATTTCTGGGTTTTATTAGTGGAATTTAAATTCCACCCTCTGCCGTGGCGGGATTGGAGCAGAGCATCAACCTAAGCCTCTAGTCCAGTGACATTACCACCATCTCTACCTTATTGGGCGAACCTAGGGCCTCACCTTCAGGCTCAGGGATCAAACCCAGTGCTACAAATATCTACGATATTGTACGATTAGTTTATGTTAAAAAGGCGAGCCGCATTTTGTTTGACTGTTTTTATTTTTCTCCCTATGGGCAATCCATGGCTCCTGCCTGTGCTCACCCTGCGATGTAACTAATATCAGACGGCCACCTTCCCCCCGCAACGTGATACCGGTTCTTGGTGCTCCAATGTGCTGTGTCACTTATTAACCTCGGGTCACTCTTATACCCCTTCATTGAATAAAAGACGAGGATTGATGCTTAGTTAGCGAGCTCAGAAAGACTGGAACAAAGAATAACAAGGAGATGTTTCTGCCGTCTAAAATGAGGAATTATTTTGACTCATCCTAACTCTAATTAGCCGATCGTGACTGCCAATTAACTGACCTCAGAGGATGACAGCAGAAAGCAATGTCTTTCAGAAACTGCCAGTAACAGGAAGTCAGCTACAGCAAGTGACATTAACTGAAACAAGATAAAATTTATTGCTACCTAACATCATTAAGCCTGGGCTGAAAAACGTTGCATGTACTTTCTCAAATAAAAACAGAAAGTGCTGGAAGAACTCAGCAGGTCTGGCATCATTTAGGAAGAGCGAGGAGCGTTCATGTTTCGAGTCCAGATGAGTGTTTCGAGTCCAGATGAGTGGGTCATATAGACTCAAAAAGTGAACTTGGTTTCTCCCTCCACAGATGCTGCCAGACCTGCTGAATTATTCCAGCATCTGCAGCATTTTCCATAGAATCCCTACAGTGCAGAAGGAGGCCATTCAGCCCATCGAGTCTGCACTGACCTTCTGAAAGAGCACCCTACCTAAGCTCACTCCCCCCGCAATCCCGTGCATTGACCATGGCCTATCCAACTGACCTGCACATCCCTGGACCCTAAGGGCAATTCATCATGGCCAATCCACCTAACCCGTCCATCTTTGGACTGTGGGAGGAAACCGGGAGAAAGTGCAAACTCCACACAGACAGTCACCCGAGGCCGTAATCGAATCCGGGTCCCTGGCGCTGTGAGGCAGCAGTGCTAACCACTGTGTCACTTTCATATGCATGATTTCCTGCTTTTCAAATTAGTTTTACAAATGTAGGCTGAAGACTTGGGGATATTATTGGTAAGGTATTGCCTTTATCACCTTACGTTTGGACTAGGACTGAACTGTACTCAGTCCACATGCCGGAGCTTTGGACTGGAAGAAATAACTTTGAGACTTAAGTTAGCATCTTGGATGATCAGCCATATGCTGTGAATGGTAAAAGAGACCACTGCCCATTGTAGCCACAGGTTATACCTGTCACCAAATGGGTGAAAAGGTTCCTGAGCCATTTCATCACATTACTCAATTTTAACTTTGCAATGTACAATTGGGGGAAACGGAGGAATTGGGATGTGGTAAACCACGGTATTGCATGATATGCATTGTATTGTATTGTGCATGCCTGGGCTTGTCCAGGCTGGCTCCGCCTGTGGCTCCTCCCCTCGGGGCTTCTATAAACGTGGCAGTTCGGGTCCAGAGGCAGGAGGCTTGCTGTTTAGTGAATTAAAGCCTCAGTTACGTTCATCACTCGTCGTGTGTTATTGATGGTGTATCAATTTGATACAATAAACAGCAAGCCTCCTGCCTCTGGACCCGAACTGGGTCGGAGGCGGAGACTTGCCACCTTTATATATAAGCCTGAGGGGAGGGGCCACAGGCGGAGCCAGCCTGGACAAGCCCAGGCATGCACAATACCATACAATGCAATACCGTGGTTTACCACATGGGACGTAGAGAGCTTGGTTTGGTCCTACCTCTCCTGACTGCCTGCAGCATCTTAGCAGTAAGTCACGTCACTCAAACTAAACACAGAAAATGCTGGACAACCTCAGCAGGCCCGACAGCATCTGTGGAGGGGGAAGGGAGCTAACGTTTCGGGTCTGGGTGACTCTTCTCCAAAGTTTAGTCCAGTGACTCAAAACGTTAGCTCCCTTCTCCCTCCACAGATTCTGCCAGCCCTGCTGAGATTGTCCACCATTTTCTGTTTTCGTCGCAGATTCCAGCATCGACAGTAATTTACTTTTATTATCGACTTCACGGGTTCCCAAGAAGAACTTTCTGCAGGCCGTAGTTCTTTAGCTTCAATTATGGCAACGCAATATCAGTCACTTCAATAACCTTCAGGTTAATGTTTCAGCACCAAAGCCTCTCGACTGCATGTATTATTTGGGTAATATGGACTGCGGTGAAGATGCTGATGCAGTTACACCAGTTCACACAGGATCAGAGCAGTTATTCCCCACAGAGATAATTGTGGGCGGTGCCATCAGAGAGGCAAATCAGTGAACAGAAGGTCAAGCACAAGAGGGAGGGATAATTCGGGAGATATTTAGCCTGAAAGCTTCATTAGAATCTCAAACAGGCAAGTTACAGGTTGGAACCGCGAGAGCTTGCAAGACAATAAGGGGAAGAGGGAGAACTTTAAATTACAGCAAACAGGGCCACCATGAAATGAGAGCATGCAGATAGACAAAGCCTAAAGACAGCAGTTAACATCGTTACAATGTCAAACATCAACATTTTTCAATGTTCAATCCGCGAGGCAGAGGGAGAAAGGGCACATCTGACACAATTGGTATTGCAAAATAACAATAATCTTTCTAATTGTCACAAGTAGGCTCACATTAACACTGCAATGAAGTGACTGTGAAAAGCCCCTAGTCGCCACACTCCGGCGCCTGTTCGGGTAGACAGGGGAAGAATTCATAATGTCCAATTCACCTAAGAAGCACGTCTTTCGGGACTTGTGGGAGGAAACCGGAGCCCGCGGAGGAAACCCACGCAGACACGGGGAGAACGTGCAGACTCCGCGCAGACAGTGACCCAAGCAGGAATTGAACCCAGGACCCTGGTGCTGTGAAGCAACAGTGCTAACCACTGTGCCACCATGCCGCGTCCGGGTGGGTGCCTCTGTTTCAATGTTTTAATGCTAGATCAGTTAGCAGTGTGCAGTGGACACATGGCACTCGACTGGAACCCTATCGTGTGTATTGATGATGCGTGACATTTAGCTGTCTTCCGCCTAGCACAGAGCACCGCCTCCCTTTGCTGAATAGCCACCCGGCTGTGTGCCGTTGATGTGGTCGCAGAGGCTGAGCTCCAGCGGACATGGGCGGCCATCGAAAGCACTGAAGCTGTTCAGTGACACACCTCAGCAAACATCCTGCAGACTGACCCCGGATACCCGTCCTGGCCAGCAACCTCTCCACAACCCACTCACCGCATGCCCACAGTACACACACCACCTTGCCGGGGTCCTCACACACACCCCACCCAAGGAACTGACCCACACACAACAAACACACACCTACTGGTGGAGTATTTAATGTTCAGGGACAAAATTATCATCTTGCAATAGCGAGTAAATAAATGTGCTGCTCCTGTCAACGATGCTGGATTTGGGGGTCCATTTGTAGAATTAGTGGGGTGAGTGAACATAGAACATAGAACAATACAGCGCAGTACAGGCCCTTCGGCCCACGATGTTGCACCGAAACATAAGCCATCTAACCTACACTATAATAGAACATAGAGTGGGTGACTATTGTCTGCCCGCAGATGGAACCAAGGAGATTTGCACTAATGCCAACAGATAACGTTTATCTTCCTTTTTGAACGCTCTATTTATTGACTCCAGTTCTTGGTTGAATGCTGATGAAGCTAACACGTGCCTGAACAGCAAAGGAAAATTAATTGAATTTGTTCTGATATTGCTGCTGACTTTAATGGGTTTAATCATTTGTAGGCCGTAGCCGCCTCATTTAATTAGTCAACTCATGGGCTATTTTCTCTAGTGTGACTGATGACAGTTTGTCGACCATTATTCTAAATGCCCCACACCAGCCGGAAAACGGTCGCGAATCACTACAGACGTTTTTCAAAGAGTCCAGAGTAATTCTCCGATTTCAAGAGGGTTAGCAAAGCCTCGGCGTGCGCCCCGCAGTTCCTGCTGCCGATACGGGGCCCTGCACTTCCGGCCGCGGGTCCGTGCATGAGCGCGCCGGCCGTTTTCACGCCGGCCCCCAGCGCAACATGGCGGAGCCACACAGCGGGCTGGCGCGGAAGAAGATAGCCACCGCCCCCCCCCCCCCCATCCCAGATTGCGCCCGGCGACCGGTAGTCCCCGATCGCGGGCCTGGCCGTCGTAGAGGCCCCCCCCCCCCCCCCCCGGAGTCTGATCCCCGCCCCCCTCCCCCCCCCAAACCAGGACGGCCACCGCGGCCACGAGTCGGAGCTCCTGCCGGGTGGAACCACTCCGGCGGAAACATGGCCGGCCGACCGCGGAGAATCTCCGCGGGGGACGCGCACGTGACTGGCGCCGATTCTCCGGTCGCCAGAGAATCGCATCCCGGCGTCGGTCACGTGTCTGAGGCCCCATTCTCCGCCCCCGCAGCGAGCGCGGTTTCAGCACGGGGGGGCTCGGAAAATCCCGCCCAAGGTTTGGCAAAATGAAAAACTGAATTTCAGAAAACGTTCCGATTTTAAGGAAATAAACAATTGTTGAATAGCGGTAAAGCAATGTCATAGCATTAAATCGGTGAGTTAACAAAAGAGTAAGCTATAAAAAGGACCAGAATGTTGGAGGGTCAGCGTGTGTGGGTGGGAGTGGGTGGGTGTGTGTGTCTATGTGTTGGTGTGTGGCAGCCAGAGTGAATGACAAAACTGAGACTGGGTGTAAGGCAGGCTCACTCTCACCCCCCTGCCCCCCCCCCCCCCCCACCCCCATGACTCGGTCACTCAAGTCAGTCACTCCCACCCCCAGTCACTCACTCGCTCCAGACCCACACTCACTCCCAAAATCCCACCCAGTCACTCACTCCTACCCATTCGGTTACTCACTCTCACTCCCACCCACATGCACCCGCTCAGTCACCGTCTCCACCCTGGTCTCATCAAAGTAACGGAGGTTCAACCTCACTGGGCCTCGGTGTAGCCCTCCATGGCCCACCAAGACCTCGTCCTCCCAGCTCTGAAGTACATGCTCACAGGCTCCATTCCCAGTGTAATTTGACTCCCGGCCTCTGGCCCACCATTGTTCAGTTCATGGGCTCTGGCCCCGCTATTTCACGGCTCCGTGGGCTCCGGCCCCGCCATTGTTCAGTTTCATGGGCTGGCATTTTTCCCCGCGTCGGGGATCTGGCCCGGGGATGCCCTGCGCATGTGAGGTGGGGTGCGGGCAGCCCAAGGACCCTCTTGTTGTTTCGGGGTGGGGTTGGCGGGTTGAGCGATTGGGGCACTATTTCTATCTCTTCCTGCACTGAGTGATCCGGCGAGCGGGGCTCCTCAGTGCAGGAAACGGGACTAAGTGTGGCCTCGGCAGGGAGTTCCCCATTTAATAATGGGAGATGAGGAAATGGCTGAGGAACTGAACAGGTTTTTTGGGTCGGTCTTCACAGTGGAAGACACAAATAACATGCCAGTGACTGATAGAAATGAGGCTATGACAGGTGAGGACCTTGAGTTGATTGTTATCACTGAGGTAGTGATGGGCAAGCTAATGGGGCTAAAGGTAGACAAGTCTCCTGGCCCTGATGGAATGCATCCCAGAGTGCTAAAAGAGATGGCTAAGGAAATTGCAAATGCATTAGTGATAATTTACCAAAATTCACTAGACTCTGGGGTGGTCCCGGCGAATTGGAAATTAGCAAACGTGACACCACTGTTTAAAAAAGGAGGTAGGCTGAAAGCGGGTAATTATAGGCCAGTTAGCTTAACTTCAGTAATAGCGAAGATGCTGGAATCTATCATAAAGGAAGAAATAGCGAGGCATCTGGATGGAAATTGTCCCATTGGACAAATGCAGCATGGGTTCATAAAGGGCAGGACGTGCCTAACTAATTTAGTGAAATTTTTTGAGGACATTCCCAGTGCGGTAGATAACGGGGAGCCAATGGATGTGGTATATCTGGATTTCCAGAAAACTTTTGACAAGGTGCCACACAAAAGGTTGTTGCATAAGATAAAGATGCATGGCATTAAGGGGAAAGTAGTAGCATGGATAGAGGATTGGTTAATTAATAGAAAGCAAGGAGTGGGGATTAATGGGTGTTTCTCTGGTTGGCAATCAGTAGCTAGTGGTGTCCCTCAGGGGTCAGTGTTGGGCCCACAACTGTTCACAATTTACATAGATGACTTGGAGTTGGGGACCAAGGGCAATGTGTCCAAGTTTGCAGATGACATTAAGATGAGTGGTAAAGCAAAAAGTGCAGAGGATACTGGAAGTCTGCAGAAGGATTTGGATAGTTTAAGTGAATGGGCTAGGGTCTGGCAGATGGAATACAATGTTGACAAATGCGAGGTTATCCATTTTGGTAGGAATAACAGTAGGAGGCTGATGAGGTTACTCAGCATCCAAACTGTGGGCATGCACAATTCAATGTCTAGACAAAAACTCCAAATGTATTTCACAAGAAACAGCTCCACACTCTGTGAACATCAAAACCATTCACAAGTTATTCACAAGTCTCATTAATTTTTTTCTGTATTTTACTGTGACGTGTGTAGCATTTCCTTTGCACTAAGCATGTCATTATCATCTTTAATCAGCTACTCAGCCTTTTTTGCATTTTTACAGATTTTATTTCTACTATTTAATTGCGTAATAAAATAGTCAATGGGAATTAACCGCGTGGAAGTGTTTATTGAGTGTGGAACGTCTATGCAAAGACTGAGGGTGCCTTCATGTAGTGCATGATATTTCCCATTATGAATGTGTTGTTAATGCAATGGCGTTTGGCAACTATTTGCTTCCATGCTCCATTTTGTTGTTTGATGGCTTTAAGGTTCGTCTCATCCTGAATCCGGTGATGGGCTTGACATTAGTTTCCACAGATGCTGCAATGATGCATTGCTCTACACCAAACCTCTGCGCAGCATTTATGGGAGTTAATAAATGCAGCTTAAAATCAATGCTGTGGTATGGCTGGGTTATTCCGCTGGGGTCTGCTGAGGGAGATCGACCCTCTTTGAAAGCTTTCCTGCATGTTTTGACCACAAAGGGTAAGTATGTGCTGTTATTTAAGACCCAAAAGTAAATGAATTGGAATCATCTCTATATCTCAGGGTAGCGGGATCACTTTGGATGCCAAGTTAAACAAGTTCACAGGGAAGGAGTATCATAGTTTAAGGATGTCAAAGTTCCAGGGAAAACAGGCCTTAAAATAAAGGGCTTGATTCACCCAAATGGGAACGAGGTCGCCTAGCCAGCACGTTTAGCTGGTGCGCGCAGTGCTGAGGAACACGTGGTGACTCGCATTGAATTAGAAAGTTGCCAAATTAGCTCCTAATCCATTCTGCTTGCGACTAACAGTCTTTTACAAAAATAGTGTTTACTCGCCCCTGTGAACTTAGCAGAGTGTAAATGATAGTGGAGTCTCCGAGAGTTCCACACATTAGTACTCCAGACAACATGTTCAATATCTCTCATACTCTGCTGTAAATCTCTCATACTCTGTCTGATATTTTTGTATTAGTGCAGTACAAGCCCAGAATATTAGCTCTGTGACAGTTTACACCACTATTCATCTTGACCGCCTGAATTTCCACATGCAGATCAAGAAAGGATAATGCTGAATAGTGCCATCGCTACATAAGGATCTGCGTTGTGTGTGTGTGTGTTACAGGAAGCTGTTGCGGCGGAGCGGATTAACCTCATGATGTCTTTGCGGACACTCAGAGAGCAAGAAAATAGGATCAATCCTCAGAGATTAGACGAAATATGTAAATATGAGGGCAGATGAACAAAGAGGATTTGTGTGACGCCGATTCGCAGTTGGATGTGCAGGTTTATTCTGAGTAGTTTAAATGGAATTAAGTAGATGATTCTAAAAAGAGGGTGGGCGGGGTTAAATGCAGTTTGTTGATACTGATAGAATTTGAATGTCCCAGGTAGGGTAGGCTGTGATGGGACCACACCAGTTTGAATATGCACTGTGTACAGTAATGGAATTTGACCTATAAAATGCTCGGTCCTGGACGCATTATTCACAATCTTCAATTACAGGTCATTGAACGGAACTGATTTTTAAAGAGTGAATTGACAGCTACGTCCTGGGACACTCGGAGATCCCTGGCCTCTTTGAGGACCACCCCAAGATGCCAGTTGGCTCTTGCGGGAGAGAGGCACCCGCTTAGGACCTGGCTAATGACGGCAGTGCAGAGGACGGTGACCGATGGGGAGAGCCGATATAACGAGGCCCATGCGGCCTTCTGGGCTGTCATTGGGTGGTGCGTCGGACTTCTCTGAATGCGATTCCGATGCGTGGCCACTCTGGGGGTGTACTCCAGTACGCCTCCCAGAGGGTCACCCCCGCTTTGTGGAGGTCTGCTGTGCCCTCCACAACCTGGCGCAACAACAGAGCAACGCGCTGGAGGTGGAGAGGAAGGAATAGGTGGCCAGCTCCAAGGAGGAGGAGGAGGATGAGGAGGGGCTGGACCTGGAGTGGCTGGGCCAGGAGGGGCTGGAGTATGAGTCCTGCGAGGACTCGCAGGACCAGTCGGAGGATGGACGGCAGCGGCGAGGATCCGGCAAGCTCGGAGGGCCAGGGAGGCCCTCATCCTCACCCGCTTTACATAGGACGTGGCCTCGTCTGCCATTTCCCCTCTCCCTCCCCCCTCCATTCCCCACCCTCCCAGCGACTGTGTAACATCAGCACTGTCAGCGGGTCACTGTTGAGAGCAGAGAGGTGATGATAACCCACAGGGAGCTGGTGCTCCTCAATCTGTGCCATAGTCTGAGTCCTGCCTGTCCACTGAATTCTGGCTCACATCCATTACCTGCATGCGATGTGCAGCAGGGGGGGGGGGTTAGCGGCAGGGATCCAGGTCCGAAGAGATGGGGCATGGGATTGGTGCTGGCCCTGCATAGCGGAAGGATGTGCAAGAGGTATCATGTTGGTCAAAGTGAAGATATTTTAATGGGTTTCACAGAATGTCCACCACTGCCCCTCTTTCCTGATGGTGCCGCCCCACTCTCCCCATCCCTTGCACACTCTGCTCCCACCCCTAACCCCCATGCACACTCCCTATTACTACTTACCTACCCTCTTCCCCCCAGTGCCCTCTCAACGATCTTCGACCCGCTTAACCTTCCATGCTCTTCCGCTGCATCTAGGTGTATCCCAGGATGCCCATCGGAGGTGGAGGCAGCCTGCTGCTTACCATGTACCGTGGTTTTCGAAGCCACGCCCCATGTGAAGTGGGTGAGGATGAGGGCCTCGCTGGCCCTCCAGGGGTGCCGGATCCTCGCCGCTGCCTGTCCCCCATCCTCCAGCTGATCCTGTGAGCCCTCCCCGAGCTCGCCCTCCAGAGCCTCCAGATCCGGCACCTCCTCGGAGGTGGCCGCATGTTCCTCCCCTCCCACCTGTCCCTTGTTATATCGGGTCTCAGCCTGGGTCTTCGGTCTCCGCACTGAAATCTTCAGCCAGGACCTCGGCGGCTACCCCTTATCCCCCAAGAGCCAACCGGTCACCCTGGGGTGTCCGTCCCAGTGCCGGGGACCTCCGACTGCCCCAGGATGTAGCTGTCGAGCACACTCCTGGGGAAGCGTGCACACACAAGCATGGTCTCCATGTGGTTGTTGCACACAAGTTGCAGGTTCAGGGGGTGGGGCCTCTTCCTGTTAATGCAGGATGCTTCTTGATGCCCGATGTGTGCAAGGCTACATGCATGCCATCTATTACCCCCTTGATCTGGAGAGATGGGACTGTCGGCACTATCGAGGACGGGGGGGGGGTGACAATAACCCACAGAGAGCTGAGTGCTGGTGCTCCTCAATCTATGCCATAGTCTGACCCCTGTCTGTCTGCTGAGTGCTCGCTCACACCCATCACCTGCACGTGGTACGCCCTGAGTGGGTGGGGGAGGGGGGCAGATCCTGGACCACCGTGCCCGAGGGGCTGGGGCAGGGGGGCGGTCGGCCCCCGTTGCGGAATAACATGCCAGAGGCTTCACATGTCTCGGGGGCAACATGTTTTATTGTACAGTACTGTAGTAATCCCAACTGCCCCTAGCCCCTGCTGGTGCTGCCCCCTTCCCCAACCCCCCCTTCCCCACCCTCTTCTCCATCCCAGTGTCCTCTCAGTCATCCTCGATGTGCTTAGCCTTCAGTTCTCTGCCACTATGTCTCTGTGCTTCCCCAGGATGCACATCAGAGGTGGAGGCAGCCTGCTTCTTACCACATCCCTTAGCCTTTGATGCCCCTGGTGGGAGACTTTGGGGGCCCTGGGGCCGGAGGGCACTGACCCACTCACCAGAGGAACCTGCCACCATGTTTGGGATGCTGACTCCGAGACGCGCAGTTGTCAGCAGGCAGGACTCGGGGGGTGCTGGTAGCCGCCATCGCCACCCCGCAGGCAGGCTCCGGATTAGCCCCCAGTGACCCCCTCCTCCCGGTCGGGGCCCGTAGGGCCCTGGGGGTCACCTCGGGATGAAGGGCAGCTGGGTTGAGCTCTGGATGCCCCTGCATTATCTAGCTCTGCCAGCCCTGGCGGCTCCCCAATGTCTGCACCGTGCTGTGGATGCCCAGAGCATTGCCACGCTCTGCAGCTCCTCGCCAATGTCCACCTGCATCTGGGACACGGTCCTCAGCGACCGGGACATGCTCTGGAGCGCCTCAGCAATGCGCACCAAGATGGAACATGCTCCGCAGCGCCCTGGCAAGGTCCACCTGAAACTCTGACACGTCCCCCAACGTCCGGGGCTGCTTCGCAGCACCTCAGAAAGGTCCACGTGTGCCCAACGACTGGGACATGCTGCCGAGGCCCTCAGCCATGGCCGTCACTGACTGAGCAACGCCTTGGACACCACCACTCATGATGCTGACATCGTGCTCCAGGCTCTCCACTGCGGTTGGCACCCTAGCAGTGTTGGTCTCCATGCCACGCATTGCCAGCGCTATCTCCTCTGCCCTCAGCCTCTGGGACTCCTCCGATCAGCTGTGGACCTGCTGGAATGTCTCTGACATCCCCCTCTAAATTTCTTTGCCGCACCCTGCCGTCTCCATCAGCTCCGGAAAGCCTGCCCACTGCTTTTGCCCACTGAGGTGTGTGTCTCTGCGCTGGTGCAGCGTGGGGATGGCAGCGGTGACGCGACTATTGTGGTGGCATCCTTGGAACTCTCCTCCCAGGTGTTCTTTTTGGAGGCCTGGGGGGGGAACCACTCCGGATGGGCCAGCACCATTGGATGGAGATTCTGTGGGAGAATGGATATGTGGTCAGTGGGTGGGAGGATCAACGTGCTGGCATGAAGAAGTCACGTGTGACCGGTCATCTGGGTGGGAGCCAATGGTCACTCACCTCTGCAGACCCGTCTCAATGTCGGTGACCGTTCTGTCCTCAGCCACCGCCGAAACCTCCAGGGCCCGTACCTCGTAGGGGGCGAGGATTCTGATGTCCAGTACCCTGCTGCCCTCTCTCCCGTCTGGGCCGTCTCCCGTCTGTTCTGAGCCAGCTTCTCCTGCGGGGACACGGAAAGGGCATTGTGAGCCAAACGCTTCATGCACCGTGTGGAGGGTGGGGTGGGGGCGCATGGTGGGGAATATTGGGGCACAGGCGTTGGCACCACTGCTGGGCATGCGTGGGGTGGGACGCGGCATGATGCTGGGGGGGGCGCGTGGCCGTTGGCGGGTGACAGGTGGGACTGGTGCCGGGGGCTGATGCCAACACACCTGTGTGGCCCGGCGGAGGCAGCTGACGGCCGCTGCCACTGCCTCCCAGGTGGCACTGGCTGACCCGCCGAGCCCCGTGGGCACAGGGTGTCCCGTCTCGACAGTCCGGCCAGGTCCACATTTCCGAATCTTGGAGCTGGTTTCCTTGGTGCCATGACTCCGTGCTGTGTGGGGTCTGCTCTGCGGGATCAGTTTAAGTGCTGCCCCCCCTCGTGAGCGGTGGGCTCGAGAGTGCGGTCCTGGCGAATCAGCTGCCGTGACAGTCACTGGTGGTGTGAAGCCCGGGGGGCCTCGTTAAGTGGACTAATTAACGTTAGATACCGGTGAAACTGTCGGGAAACTCCCGGCGATTCCTGATCGCCACCACACGTGGAATGCATTTGGTTTGATCGCGCCCTTAGAAACTTTTTCTGCAGTGAGGAACTAAACTCACTGGGCAGTCCGGCTCTTCAGAGATGCAGCGCCATTTTGAAAGGATTTTGCCCCGATCTCAAAGTGAGCTTGAAGGTCCCCCACACCCACAGACAATTGAACCCCCCTACAGACATGGGTATCACCCCACTCTCAGCCCCGAGGGGCAATCTTGCCCCCACCCCCCCCCCCCATCAGTAAAGGCTAATGTGAGCCTCCCACTACCTGGGCAAGAGGATATCACTGTTCCACACCCATCCATCCATGTGGGATCAGAGTATTACCCCCCCACGCCCCCAAATCACCGCACTGAGCATGCCCTGCTTTGGAGTCGCAGAGGGCCCATCCACCTTTAGGGTCTCCTCTTTCAGCCCCCTCCCTTTCAGGACCCTCCCTACATCCCCCACCTTCCTGTTGGCCCTTCATCCCTGCCACCCCCCTTCGCCCCTCCTTTCATGGGCATGGTCCCCCAGCCTTGCCCCTTGGGACCTGGGAAATTCCCCTGGCAGTTCCAACTTGGCATTGCCAGTGTGCCCAGGTGCCAGGGGCAGTGCCCTGTGTTCCTGACCAGCCGGAGGGAGCTCGAACAGCCTCTGAGACCCCCAGAGTGGCCATCACGCCTGGCCTCCACCTGTGGCGACCATTACTAATGGGCACCTTGGTGAGGCCTTGCCAGTGTGGGCGGTGATTCCCGGGAGCCGGGGGCTGTGGCCTCAAACCGGCCGGGCGCTACCCGGATCACGGCCAGCGACGACTAGCTCCAGATCGCATGGGGGCCGCGGGTCGGTGACTCACGTGCGGTTCAGTGCCCGGCGCTTAGCCCGTTTTGGGCCTCGCCCGCCATGTTCCCGGAGCAGCGGGATTGGGATCGGCACCGGGATCAAAGGGGTGGGAAAATCTGCCCCATGGTACACAGACTGCGAACTGGAAAGAAGAAAACAACATTCCAGTTTTATTCCTGATATATCCCATTGATGATTATTGAATCCTCTCTTAGATAAATTGCTATTTTCCCAATTAAGGCAGTAGTGGGTGGCATTTTTTTGTAATGTTAGACCATTCTTTTGTAATGATCTAAGCGGGCACGAGTGCTGCAATGTAACTCGTGGATGCTGTGAAATATTGCTGTAAATCATCGATAATGGACAGGGATCGACCCAATAACCCTAAGAACAGACAAGAAGAGAGAGATTTATATCCAAATCCCTCTCTTACATTACTCAGCACTCCAGCAGACATTTCAATCAATCCGTTTCTGTGAAGGGGGTTTTATTTCATCGAGATGTGTGAGACCCCTCTCTTTGCAGAAGAGTTGATTTGCAGACGATCAGATCGCACAGCAGCACAGTACGAGGTGTGGAGAACACCAGCGAGACATTAACAATTAGAATAATTTACAACTACTACTAAATATCACTGCTTTAATCCCTGAATCTCAAATCTGTGGGTTTTGGAATGTCCTATTTCTCTGAAATAGGGAGTGTCTGTTTTAAAAGGCTGCACTGGGAAATTGTACTGAACTGTTTTTAACAGGTTGGTTAGATTCATTGTCTGTTGTGGACATCAGGCATCGTGTACTTTGGTCTTGTGATATCAATGCACAGAAAACTGGCCAGTGACGCTTTAACACCATGATTCATCGCTGGGTGACATTGTGTGGCAGTGTGCCGTGTTTTCACATGTGTGTTTTTATCAGGTTTGTCAGTAACGTGTCAATGCGCAGAAGGATTCTGTCAAAATGCATATTGCTATTGAAATGTGCAGCAGGCAAAGGACAAGATACCGTGTTGAAAAAGGGGCTCCTGGCTGCCACGGAGCCCAATGCTAATCTGCTATTAGCTTTGCGTATTGCGATGATATGAATACTGAGCCTCTGAGCGGTTAAGATATGAACCTTCAGTGGAATTCCTCAGATCTGATGCTTTGACATTGCATTTAATATGTTAAACACCAGGGAGTAGAAATGTGTTGCCCTGTTAATCGGGTGCAAGGTCAGGGCTGGTGCAAAGAGTACTAGGCGACCTTCGGCCTTGCGCCCCTCCCCCGAACATTAAATTTCGAAAATGAAAATCCTGCGGCAGTGAATCGTGCTGGCACGATGGGCCGAATGGCCTCCTTCTGCGCCATAACAATTCTGTAATTTTCCATGAACAAGGAGATTATGATTACTGATTGTACATTCCCATTGTACATTTTCACAGTCTATGTATTTAGTCATCACACAGGAGACCAAAATGAGAGCCGTAAAGAAACTTGTTTTTATTAATAGGCAACTATTGACACAATACACGTCAGGTCCCAGCCGGGAATACGCTCCTTGGCTCCCATTTGGGCCGAGCTTTTATTGCCAGAGCCCATTACTCCTCCGATGGGCCCCCACCCCTCAGAGTGGAAGCGCGTATTCTACTTGGGCTGACAGTGCGGCTGATTGGTACATCTCCGTTGATCTTGTGCGGGTTGTAACAAAGTGGCAGAGGAAATGCACATTGTAATGTGTAATGTGGCTCACATGATGTAATACCACGTGTTCCTGCTCCCCCTAACTCATAGTCCTGGTTGGCACCCTCCAACAACCTACCTCGTTATCTGAACCAGCCCCTTCCCTGGAACTTACCCGAGAGCTGGTGCTGGTTTTGCTAAGTTCACCATTCTCATGGATCTGGTACGGGAGGACGGCACGGCGGCGCAGTGGTTAGCACTGCTTCCTCACGGCGCCAAGGACCCGGGTTCGAATCCCGGCCCCGGGTCACTGTCCGTGTGGAGTTTGCACATTCTCCCCGTGTCTGCGTGGGTCTCACCCCCACAACCCCAAAGATGTGCGGGGGAAGTGGATTGGCCACGCTAAATTGCCCCTTAATTGGAATCATTCAAAAAAAAAATGGAACTGGTACGTGTGGAAGTGTCGTAGGTGCCAGCAGCTCAACCCGAAGATGAGGCCCAAGATCCAATTCTGGGACTTCCCCCGGTTGTTGGGTTTGGATCAGGTTTCGGGAAATCCGGCACCTCAGGGAGAGAGAGTAATTGCCCGTACAGCTTCCCTAATGCCCCCCCCCCTCCCCCCTCCCTCCAAGCTCACTCGCTTCCCTAGATTTATCACCACCACACAATCCGCTACGCTTCCGATCAGGGCTTAGACCAGCTGGGGTCAGGGACTGGACAGCCTCTCTTAATCAGACCCGAGGGATCAGAACCCCATCTGGATTGGACCCAACCCCTTCCTGTCAGGTCAGAGGTCAGATCCACCCCATCCTACCTGCGGCCATCTTCCCGATCCTACTGGGAGCCAACTCTACTAATCAGGCTAATTTGTGGGTAAGGATCCTGACACAAAAGGGCATATGTTGTTGATGCGACCATCAATTCACACGAGACAGAGAGTTGAAGTGAACAGTGGTTTTAATCGGCTAGAACTGTGCCTGCCTGCGACTGCTCTGTACTGAGTGCCGCCTACAGGCTGCAGATCTATATACCTCCCCCGAGGGGGCGGGGCCATAGGCGGAGCCCACAAGGGCACCAACATAATACAATACAATGTTATGTAATACAATGGTGAATGGTAACAGTAATACATTCACCACAGTTGTAAACTCAAAACTCCACAGATTGTGAAAAAGAATTTTCCATCCATAATCATTTTCCTACTGCTTAGAAAACCTGCCCTGCCAGTATTGTGTCTTGACCTTAGAATTATGATAGCGCCTGGAATCAGACCTACAGCAGTGAGGCGTGAGATCCATATAACACTCTCAGCACCACTAAACACAACCGCACTATAGAGATTGCTGCATTAATACAAGTGGCTTGCTTCACTCCATTCTTTTTTTAAAAAATAATTTTTATTAAAGGTTTTCATAAAATATCAATAACAAAATGAGAAAGAAAAAAGAACCCAACAGGGTTAAGTACAAAACACAATCGAAAAAAGCAACCCCCCAAACCGCCCCCCCCCGTACCTAAATAATAAATTAACATTAACACCCCGACTTAAGACAACAGGTGTATACACCCCCTCAGACCCTTCCAGTGTAAATAACATAAACAAAAATAAAGTAAACTCCCCCCCACCCACCCCCCGAGCTGCTGCTGCCATTGACCAATGTCTATCGTTCTGCCAGAAAGTCTAAGAACGGTTGCCACCGCCTAAAGAACCCTTGTACCGACCCTCTCAAGGCGAATTTCACCCTCTCCAATTTAATGAACCCTGCCATATCGCTGATCCAGGATTCCACGGGGTGCCTCGTATCTTTCCACTGAAGGAGAATCCTTCGCCGGGCTACCAGGGACGCAAAGGCCAGAATTCCGGCCTCTTTCGCCTCCTGCACTCCCGGCTCCTCTGCCACCCCAAATATTGCGAGCCCCCAGCCCGGCTTGACCCTGGATCCTACCACCCTCGACACCGTCCTCGCTACGCCCTTCCAAAATTCCTCCAGCGCTGGGCATGCCCAGAACTTATGGGTGTGATTTGCTGGGCTCCCTGAGCACCTAACACACCTGGCCTCACCCCCAAAGAACCTGCTCATCCTTGTCCCGGTCATGTGTGCCCTGTGCAGCACCTTAAACTGCATGAGGCTGAGCCTCGCGCATGAAGAGGAAGAGTTCATCCTCCCTAGGGCATCTGCCCACGTCCCCTCTTCGATCTCCTCTCCCAACTCCTCCTCCCACTTACCTTTCAACTCCACCACCGAGGCCTCCTCCTCCTCCTGCATAACCTGGTAAGTTTCCGAGATCTTCCCCACTCCCACCCACCCCCCCGAGAACACCCTGTCCTGTACTGTGTGTGGCAGTAGCCGTGGGAATTCCACCACCTGCCGTCTGGCAAACGCCTTTACCTGTAAGTACCTGAAGGTGTTCCCCGGGGGGAGCCCGTACTTCTCCTCCAGCTCATCCAAGCTCGCGAACTTCCCGTCCACAAACAGGTCCCCCAACTTTCGTATCCCTGCTCTGTGCCACCCCGAAAACAGCTCAACTGTTCTTCCTGGGGGACCTACTGTTCTTCCTGGGGCGAACCGGTGGTTCCCCCGTAATGGGGTCCACGCCGAGGCCCTAACTTCCCCCCTATGCCGCCTCCACTGCCCCCAAATTTTGAGGGCCGCCACCACCACCGGGCCCGTGGTATACCTCCTTGGAGGGAGCGGCAGCGGCGCCGTTGCCAGCGCCCCCAGACTCGTACCCACACAGGACGCCGTCTCCAGCCTCTTCCATGCAGCCCCCTCCCCCTCCATCACCCACTTGCGCACCATTGTCGCATTGGCGGCCCAGTAGTACCCACAGAGGTTGGGCAGCGCCAGCCCCCCCATCTCTACTCCGCTCCAGGAACACCCTTCTCACCCTCGGAGTCCCTCGCGCCCACACAAACCCCATTATACTCCTGTTAACCCGCCTGAAAAAAGCCTTCGGGATAAACACGGGGAGTCACTGGAACAGGAACAAAAACCTTGGGAGGCTTCACTCCCTTCTTGATGCCTTTTCGTAGTTTGTTCCATGTAACCCAAACTGGCTGATGTGGAGTCTTGAACCAGGATCTTACTTTCTTAGTGTTAGTCATCAATGCCAATGTTTGTGAAAGATGCTCCATATGTGTCGCTGCCTCTGTGTCTCAGGGTTCCCCTGATGTTGCCATTAATACTGTGGTCTGCTCAGTTTCCTGATCAGCTGCCAAAACATTGAGAAAAATCTGTAAGCAGCACAGCACCATTCTCTTCTAGTGATGTACGTAGGCAAACTTTCGTCTGTTTCCACCATTAGTAATTCACCAAACAGGTCGATAGTCGGCCGCCAGGGACTTATAGCTTGAGGGGCGCCACTCCACATCAAGAATGACTGACCAGGCGTCTCCCCCACTCTTACCATCAGCCATTAGCGTGTTGAAAGGATTTGGCAGGTTGATGTTCAATCTGTTTGGCCGCATTACGAACGCACCTTCCTTGGTCATCAAGTCCTGGGGTGGGACGTGAACCCGGAGCGTCTGGCTCAGACGCAGGAACGCTACCCACTGCGCCACAAGACCTCCTTCTTAAGCGGCTTACAGAGGGTTTCAATCTATCTTCTGTCAAAGTGGCTGATTGATGGTTTGCATCCTGCCGTCAGTGAAGGTGAGACAAGTGTGACAAGGTGATCCAGAGGCATTTCTGTCGATTCAGCCTATTGTACCTCTAAAACATTGCATTCCTACATAAAATACAGCCCTGCTTGTGGTATTATCATAACTATCAGCATTACAAGGGTTAACGTAATAAATAATAATAATAACCTTTTATTGTCACAGGTATGAAGTTACTGTGAATAGTCCTTAGTCTCCACATTCCGGCGCCTGTTTGGGTAATGTAGTGCACAGGGTAGCCACTAGAGGGAGCTGCAGATACAAATATATAAAGCAGTGATGCTAGACCTTAGAATCATAGAATTTACAGTGCAGAAGGAGGCCATTCGGCCCATCGAGTCTGCACCAGCTCTTGGAAAGAGCACCCTACCCAAGGCCAACACCGCCACCATATCCCCACAACCCAGTAACCCCACCCAACACGAAGGGCAATTT
The DNA here is from genome assembly GCF_047496885.1 of Scyliorhinus torazame. Lineage (NCBI taxonomy): Eukaryota > Metazoa > Chordata > Chondrichthyes > Carcharhiniformes > Scyliorhinidae > Scyliorhinus > Scyliorhinus torazame. The sequence goes on along the minus strand of NC_092723.1, from coordinate 180,103,141 downwards.
TGGACACTAAGGGCAATTTATCATGGCCAATCCACCTAACCTGCACATCTTTGGACTGTGGGAGGAAACCGGAGCACCCGGAGGAAACCCACACAGACACGGGGAGGATGTGCAGTCTCCACACAGACAGTGACCCAAGCTGGAATCGAACCTGGGACCCTGGAGCTGTGAAGCAATTGTGCTATCCCCAATGCTACCGTGCTGCCCCTAGGGGAGGAGTGTGTGCAGGAGATAGCTAGTGAAGGTCATCAGAGCAGTTAGTGTAAGAAGGTTAGATTATTGTTTATACCAGTAGTGAGATTAGCAGTAGATGAGTGTAGTTAGATGTTATTGATCAATTCTGTATTCTAAAAGGACTAAGTGTCAAAACCCAGTTTACTGGTGTAAATAAAATCATAGCTTTGTTTAAGTAAAAGCTATACTGTGGTCTTTGTGGAACACCACGCCAACCATCCTACATAAGCAACACAAAGATCACCACACCGCTGGTGGCAGAAGCGGGGCCCACAGAAATTTGGAAAGGCTGGTCTTCTTACAGAAGCTGCTCATTGATCAGTTAACTGCCCTAATGACAGCAGCCGGACTCGCCACCTGCAACTACCAGCTATTCCCTACAGTGGCTAGGCCCCTCCACCAATCTTCGAACTCTCCCAGTTTTCCTTTGCACCTCATGCCATCCATTCAAGACAGCCCCTGCCAACCGCGCCCCCCCCCCCCCCCCACACACACACACACACACACTGCCGACACTGAGAATTCAGTCAGAGTTAAAGTGCACCGGTCGATCTGACTGAGTGTGAAATGTTCAGACATTAGCTGCATCTGCTAGCTTGGGACCTGATTTTAATTCTGGTCCAGTTTCAGGGGCCAGACACTGCTGGGAGTGAGAAACCCGTCAGCTGCTCCAGGAATTCGGCCCAATACGTGTATTTTAACTCAGAGCCTCGCTTAGACACTGCCGGCTGACTTCCCCCCTGCTCGCACTGAGAGATTGATAGGGAGTTGTGGAACATCACACAGAGATGGGTAGGCGGCAGGATGGGCTGACTGAGACCAGCGTGCAGGAGACCGGTGAGCAGGGGCGGTTGGGGCAGGTTTATTGCAGGGAATTCGGCCTCAAACTTCCTTGTGGGACTGAGTCAAATTAAAGTCACGTCCTGATTACTTAATCGGGAGCTGAATTGTATATTTAAGTAAGGCCAAATTAAGGGGCTGGTTTAGCACACTGGGCTAAATCGCTGGCTTTTAAAGCAGACCAAGGCAGGCCAGCAGCACGGTTCAATTCCCGTACCAGCCTCCCCGAACAGGTGCCGGAATGTGGCGACTAGGGGCTTTTCACAGTAACTTCATTTGAAGCCTACTTGTGACAATAAGCAATTTTAATTTTCATTTCATTCTTTGGCCGTCCTTCTCAGATTCAAATCGGGAGCGACCAGCTTCTGGAATCTCGAGGATACCTGATCATTTAAAAGGTCCATCACCTGGTTTTAGCCAGGTAGGTCGCAGTAAAGCCACCTCTTTGAACTTAATCTGGGTGCTGAACTGTGCCAACAAATAAAACTGCACATGATTTTATTTTTATTTTGCTTCCTTGAAAAGGTTAACAGTTGTGTGACATTTCCTGAATTGTGTCACATATTAAACCCAAAAGAGGCAACATGCATAGAAATGTGGAAATGAACTTTTGCTTTTATTCAATGAATGCCTGGCCTGTAGCAAGCTGAATTCCAGTGGCCCGACAGACCTATTAAATTAAAACTGCCCGTTTCTCACACGTGAATATTTTCCATTCAATGATGCAATCAAGTGTTTGAACTTTAGTGACCCTTAACTGGGACTGATTAATTAACCCTTCCATCTTTACAGCAAACAGAGGTAAATGGTTCTCTATCAGATTGGTATCTGGCTAGTGTAAGTTTTCAGTTCCTTGGCTTGGGCGGTAGGCTACCCTTCAGGTCCAGTGTGACATGACAAATAGTCCAGAGGTCTGAACATAGAACATAGAACCGCACAGCACAGAACAGGCCCTTCTGCCCTCGATGTTGTGCCGAGCAGTGTCCGAAACCAAGATCAAGCTATCCCACTCCCTGTCATTCTGGTTTGCTCCATGTGCCTATCCAATAACCGCTTGAAAGTTCCTAAAGTGTCCGACTCCACTATCACAGCAGGCAATCCGTTCTACACCCTAACCACTCTCTGAGTAAAGAACCTACCTCGGACATCCCTCCTATATCTCCCACCCCGAATCTTATAGATATGCCCCCTTGTAACAGATATATCCATCAGAGGAAATAGCCTCTGAATGGCCACTCTCTATCCCCGTCATCATCTTATAAACCTCTATTAAGTCGCCTCTCATCCTCCTCCGCTCCAAAGAGATAAGCCCTCGCTCCCTCAACCTTTCCTCAAAAGACCTACCCTCCAAACCAGGCAGCATCCTGGTAAATCTCCTTTGCAGCCTTTCCAATGCTTCCACATCCCTCCTATAGTGAGGTGACCAGAACTGCACACAATACTCCAAATGTGGTCTCACCAGGGTCCTGTATAGTTGCAGCATAACCCCACGGCTCTTAAACGTAATCCCCCTGTTAATAAACGCTAACACACTACAAGCCTTCTTCATGGCTCTAATCCACTTGAGTGGCAACCTTCAGAAATCTGTGGACATGAACCCCAAGATCTCTCTGTTCCTCCACATTCCTCAGAACCCTACCTTTGACCCTGTAATCCGCATTCAAATTTGTCCGACCAAAATGAACTCCAGAGAAAGCACATATCTGACTGTGGCACGCCAAGATTGAATTCAGATTAAGGTAAAATGCTGGTGTCGGTAAGAGTGATAGCAAACCTGTTGGATTGCCTTAAAATCTCAGCTCCTTCAGCAATGTCCTTTCGGGCCTGAGATGCGCCCCGACCTCCCTGGTCTGATCCACCTGGGATTCCAGTCAACCTGGGAAGACTCTTCGCTGCTCTGTGAAATGGCCAAACAAGAAGGACAACCCACCGTCAGGGTAAATAAGGGATTGCCAACAAATGCCACATCTCAAGAATTAATATTATGTATACATAAATATGTATATATGCATGTGGCGCACAAAGACTCCGTGAGACGAATAGAGTGAAGTCGATGAGGCTTTATTAAGCGTGTCTGTTCCCCAGCAGCCCGATAGTAAACTGGCCTGCGGGGGAAGGCACCGGCTTCTTATACTTCGCCTTCAGGGCGGAGCATGAGGTCAACGGCCAACCAGGACCCGGGATCTGTCAGCCAATGACATTAGGGCTTCCAGTCCCACATGACCCCCAATACATACTACCACAATGCACAAATAATTCACTCATTTTCTGAAATTGCTGCTTCAATGATCATACTTAACTGTTTAAAATAAATTAGTAATACCATCCTGAAAAGCAAATCAGAAAATATAGGCACTGAATAGAATAGTAATTTACATGTTAGTAATCTGTTGATTAAAAAAAACAAAGTCACAATCTTTTATTTTCAAATAAATTCCGCCCAGGTAACAGAGTCAGCAGCATTATCCGTTTATCAGCGGCAAATTTGTCTCTGTAGCCCATGCATTTATAGGCCCAATGGGGACATCACAGTATCGCCAACCCTCCTTGATTAACTGGGAATCTCCCAGAATTAATGATTGATCCCTTGGGTACTGCTGGTGATAAACTAGGAGGGAAGTGCTTTGTATCCGTGGCATCTTCGTGCCTCCAGAGCCTGCAGTCTCAGCGTGTGACACTGCACCAACATACCCACCCACCTTCTTGATGCACCAGCCACTGGCTAGCTTCAGTTTTAGCCAGTCTGCTGGAAATCCATCACGACAGTGCCCCCCACCCCCAGCCTGCCACACTGGATTGGATTGGGTTTGTTTATTGTCACGTGTACCGAGGTACAGTGAAAAGTATTTTTCTGCGAGCAGCTCAACAGATCATTAAGTACATGGGAAGAAAAGGGAATAAAAGAAAATACTTAATAGGGCAACACAAGGTATACAATGTAACTACATAAGCACCGGCATCGGATGAAGCATACAGGGGTGTAGTGTTAATGAAGTCAGTCCATAAGAGGGTCATTTAGGAGTCTGGTAACAGTGGGGAAGAAGCTGTTTTTGAGTCTGTTCGAGCGTGTTCTCAGACTTCTGTATCTCCTGCCCAATGGAAGAAGTTGGAAGAGTGAGTAAGCCGGGTGGGAGGGATCTTTGATTATGCTGCCCGCTTTCCCCAGGCAGCGGGAGGTGTAGATGGAGTTAATGGATGGGAGGCAGGTTTGTGTGATGGACTGGGCGGTGTTCACGACTCTCTGAAGTTTCTTGCGGTCCTGGGCCGAGCAGTTGCCATACCAGGCTGTGATGCAGCCCGATAGGATGCTTTCTATGGTGCATCTGTAAAGGTTGGTAAGGGTTAATGTGGACATGCCGAATTTCCTTAAGTTTCCTGAGGAAGTATAGGTGCTGTTGTGATTTCTTGGTGGTCACGTCGGTGGACCAGATTTTTGGAGATGTGCACCCCTAGAAATTTGAAACAGCTAACCATCTCCACCTCGGCCCCGTTGATGCTGACAGGGGTGTGTACAGTACTTTGCTTCCTGAAGTCAATTACTAGCTCTTTAGTTTTGCTGGCATTGAGGGAGAGATTGTTGTCGCTGCACCACTCCACTAGGTTCTCTATCTCCCTCCTGTATTCTGACTCATCATTATTTGAGATCCGACCCACTGTGGTCGTATCGTCAGCAAATCTGCAGATGGAGCTGGAACCAAATCTTGCCACGCAGTCGTGTGAGTACAGGGAGTAGAGTAAGGGGGCTGCCAGTTAAAGTGGTGGAACAGGACAAACCACAAGGAAATTCCCTGTTTGTTTCTTTCTTTGATTGCTTCCTGAGAATTTCAAGGGAGAAACTCTCCTTGACCTTGTCCAGCCAGTCGATGAACCTTGGTGGGTTGTTGCCAGTACCTCTTGTAGACGGTGCACACTGTTGTCACTTTGCACCGATGGTGGGGGGAGTGCATGTTGAAGGTGGTGGATGTAATGCCGATTAAGCAGACTGCATTGCCCTGCATAGTGTCGAGCTTCTTGAGTCTCATTGGAGCTGCACATATCCAGGTAAGTGGAGAGTATTCACACTCCTGACTTGTGCCTTGTAGATGGTGGACAGGCTTCGGGGAGTCAAGGTGAGTTACTCGCTGCAGGATTTCCACCCTCTGACCTGCTCTCGTCTCCACAGTATTTATATGGCTGGTCCAGTTCTCCTTGAATGTTAACCATTTAACTCCCTTGCCATTTCCTGGAGTGATTCTCTCAATGTTATTCTGTTTTCCTCATAATCGCTTCCTTCTGGATTAAGGAATTGCAGTGGGAATGTTGATACCTGGAGCTCTCCAATATAGAACCAATCAACAGAACTTTCCAACTTTATCAGACCTTTGATTCCGTGGGACCAAAATGGTTCATCCTTGAGACATTCCTTTCTCTCCTCCCATTACATTTTTAAAAAATTACATCATGAAAACTGGCCTCTGGACATCCTCAAAGCAACATCATTGTCATTCATAGAAACTCCACACATTTATCGATCTTTTGGGGATTAATTGGTGTAGAGCAGGAACATTGTAAGAGAATTCTCCTTTTCACTCTGCGGGCTGTCTCGCACATCAGGAGGTTACCGTTGTTTTTCACAAGATACCCCAGGGCAAGGGTCGGTGTTCCTAACACTTGTGATGTATTTTAATGTAATCAATAGACGATAATACATACGGTCATTCTAACATTTTTTTTTACATCATGAGCCTGCCTTGGCTTCTGCACCTCTAACAAACACAACTGGCTCACAAATCTCAGCAGTAATTGAAGTCACAAATAATAACAGGCTGTGATCGACCAGTAAACACAGCGATGATATTCGCATCATTGTAACTGGGCCGATATTTTACAATGGGACCTCTTTGACTCTGTACTTGCAATAAGCACATCTGGTAACTAGAGGGCTAAACACTGAAGGCTTGAGAACAATTATTGGATATTAACTGGGGCACATCGTTGTTAGATGTAAGGAAGGAAAAATAAATATCCACAGTGCATTTCCCAAATGTGTCTTAAACATTCTGTTGGGTTCAGTCATGGTGTCAGAGCCTTGTATTGATTCACACCCATTTGAGGTGAACTGCTCAAAGGGTATCTAATTCTTTCAAAAAGACAGAATGGTTGGAACTGATAATGACACAAAGAGCCATAAATATTGGATTAAGAAGGATAACTAACCACAGCTTGGGTAAATCAAAGTCATTCAGGCAGATCTTGACAATGAGCGACAGCCAATAGGAATAAAAATTGAGAGCGATGTAATAATAATAATCTTTATTATTGTCACAAGTAGGCTGACATTAACACTGCAAAGACGTTCCTGTGAAAAGCCCCTAGTCGCCACATTCCGGCGCCTGTTCGGATACACGGAGGGAGAATTCAGAATGTCCAATTCACCTAACAAGCACGTCTTTCGGGACTTGCGGGAGGAAACCGGAGCACCCGGAGGAAACCCACGCAGACACGGGGAGACCGTGCAGACTCCACACAGACACTGACCCAAGCCGGGAATTGAACCTGGGTCCCTGGAGCTGTGAAGCAACAGTGCTAACCACTGTGCTCCCGTGCCACCCGTCAAATGTGCTGCAATAATGTGATCACTTATTTTGCACTTTTGGATAGTCAAGAACTACTTCACAAAGTGAACAGCGCCTATTGGTTACAGACTTACTGATCGGGAATTACAGATCATGCACAGCGAGGGGCACTGACTTCAAATCCAACATTAACCGCGGGATCTATTCTCGAAATTAGAACGGTAGGGGACTGCAAACAGCCACAAATAGCGAGGACAATAATATCCACCAGCGAACCAGACATAAACCCTACACTGGGCCGATGTAGGTTTCTCACTGGCCTCCAGCAAATCAGGTGTAGCATCGGGGGAGGAAGAACAGGCAAGAGAGGGAAGGGTAAATAAGGCAGTGGGGGATAATGTAAACCAGTTCATGGGGCGGGGGAAAGCCACTTTGTGGTAGTATGCATTAGGGGTCATGTGGGACTGTGAAGCCGTGATGTCATTGGCTGACAGATCCCGGGTCCTGGTTGGCTGTTAATCTCTAGCTCCGCCCTGAAGGCGGAGTATAAGAACCAGGAATTCTCCCCGCAGCTCCAGTCTGTTGCTAAACTGCGGGGAACGAGTCACGCTTAATAAAGCCTCATCGACTTCACCTCTATTCGTCTCTCAGGAATCTTTGTGCGCTACAATTTATTAAGCGTGCTCAAAGGACTATGGAGCTCGGGATCGTCCCAGAATGCCTGAGGATCAGCCCCCACGCAGTGAACTCAGCAGCAGTTTTTAAACACTGGCAGACTTGTTTCGAAGCCTACCTCCGAACGGCCCCCGGCCGGGTCACAGAAGACCAGAAACTACAGGTCCTGCATTCGAGGTTAAGCCCGGAAATTTACCCTCTCATAGAAGACGCAGAGGATTTCCAGACGGCGTTCGCAGCACTTAAGAGCACCTATGTTCGCCCAGTGAACCAGATCTACGCACGCTACCAACTCGCAACGAGACGGCAAAGTCCCGGAGAATCGCTAGACGAATTCTACGCCGCGCTGCTAATTTTGGGACGGGCCTGCAGCTGCCCGCCGGTAAACGCGATTGAACACACGGACATGATAATTCGCGATGCGTTTGTGGCTGGTATGAACTCTCCCCAAATCCGCCAAAGACTTTTAGAAAAAGAGTCGCTAGGACTCCCAGAGGCACGGGCCCTTGCAGCCTCACTGGATGTGGCCGCGCGAAACGCCCGCGCCTACGGCCCCGACCGCGCGGCAGCCCCTTGGGCTCCGTGGACCCCCGTCGCGACAACCCCCCCCCCACAGGCTTGCGCGGTTCAGACGCCAAGTCGTCCCGGGGGAGCCCGCTGCTATTTCTGCGGCCAGGCGAAACACCCCCGGCAGCGCTGCCCGGCCCGCGCAGCGATTTGCAAGAGCTGCGGGAAAAAGGGCCATTTCGCGGCTGTATGCCGGTCCCGGGGGGTCGCCGCTGTCCCCGGAGAAGAAGGAGTCCTGCGCGTTCCAAACGCTCCCCAACCCCCCCAGCGCCCCATGTGCGACCCGCAGGCGCTGCCATTTTGGGTCCCGGCCACCACGAGGGGAGGAGGGGCGCCGCCATCTTGTGACCCCCCAGCCCTTGGCGACGCATGGGGTGGCCACTTTGTCCACCCCCGCCGCCATCTTGTGACCCCCCAGCCATGTGCGATGCATGGGGGGGGCCATTTTGTTCACCCCCGCCGCCATCTTGGACAGCAACAATGGACCCCAGCATCGACGGCTCCACGGGGTTCGAGGAAGACGCTGAAGCACTACGACCACGTCTGGCCTCAATGATGCTGGACCAAGCACGGCCCCGGACGCTCCAGACGACGACAACAACGGTGCTGATCAACGGACACGAGACTCCATGCCTGGTCGACTCCGGGAGCACAGAAAGCTTCATCCACCCCGACACGGTAAGACGCTGTTTTTTGACCATCCGTCCCAGTGCGCAAAAGATTTCCCTAGCTGCAGGATCCCACTCCGTACAGATCAAAGGCTTCTGCATAGTGACCCTAACGGTGCAAGGGAGGGAGTTTAAAAACTACAGGCTCTACGTCCTTCCCCAACTCTGCGCGCCCACATTACTGGGATTAGACTTCCAGTGCAATCTGCAGAGCCTAACTTTCCAATTCGGCGGCCCAATACCCCCACTCACTATCTGCGGCCTCGCAACCCTCAAGGTTGAGCCCCCATCCTTGTTTGCAAACCTCACCCCGGATTGCAAACCCGTCGCCACTAGGAGCAGACGGTACAGCGCCCAGGACCGGACATTTATTCGGTCCGAAGTCCAGCGGCTACTGAAGGAAGGCATAATCCAGGCCAGCAATAGTCCCTGGAGAGCACAGGTGGTAGTAGTAAAGACAGGGGAGAAGCAAAGGATGGTCATAGACTATAGCCAGACCATCAACAGGTACACACAGCTAGATGCGTACCCTCTCCCCCGCATATCCGACATGGTCAATCGGATTGCCCAATATAAGGTCTTCTCCACCGTGGACCTCAAGTCCGCCTACCATCAGCTCCCCATCCGCCCAAGTGACCGCAAGTACACAGCCTTCGAGGCAGACGGGCGATTATACCACTTCCTACGGGTCCCATTTGGCGTCACAAACGGGGTCTCAGTCTTCCAACGGGAGATGGACCGAATGGTTGATCAACACGGGTTGCAGGCCACGTTCCCGTATCTCGACAACGTAACCATCTGCGGCCACGATCAGCATGACCACGACGCCAATCTCCAAAAATTCCTCCAGACCGCTAAAGCCTTGAACCTCACATACAACGAGGACAAGTGCGTTTTTAGCACAAACCGGCTAGCCATCTTGGGATATGTAGTGTGCAATGGGATAATAGGCCCCGACCCCGAACGTATGCGCCCCCTCATGGAATTTCCCCTCCCTCACTGCTCAAAAACCCTAAAACGCTGCCTGGGGTTCTTTTCATATTACGCCCAGTGGGTCCCCCAGTACGCAGACAAGGCCCGCCCCCTAATACAGACCACGACCTTCCCTCTGTCGACAGAGGCTTGCCAGGCCTTCAGCCGCATCAAAGCGGATATCGCAAAGGCCACGATGCGCGCCATCGACGAGTCCCTCCCCTTCCAGGTCGAGAGCGACGCCTCCGATGTAGCTCTAGCGGCCACCCTTAACCAAGCGGGCAGACCCGTGGCCTTTTTCTCCCGAACCCTCCACGCCTCAGAAATCCGCCACTCCTCAGTGGAAAAGGAAGCCCAAGCCATAGTGGAAGCTGTGCGACATTGGAGGCATTACCTGGCCGGCAGGAGATTCACTCTCCTCACTGACCAACGGTCGGTAGCTTTCATGTTCGATAATGCACAGCGGGGCAAAATTAAAAATGACAAGATCTTAAGGTGGAGGATCGAGCTCTCCACCTTCAACTATGAGATCTTGTACCGTCCCGGAAAGCTGAACGAGCCGTCTGATGCCCTATCCCGCGGCACATGTGCCAACGCACAAATTAACCGTCTCCAAACCCTCCACGAGGACCTCTGCCACCCGAGGGTCACTCGGTTCTACCATTTTATAAAGTCCCGCAACCTCCCCTACTCCGTGGAGGAGGTCCGTACAGTCACAAGGAACTGCCACATCTGCGCAGAGTGCAAACCGCACTTTTTCAGGCCGGATGGTGCGCACCTGATCAAGGCTTCCCGTCCCTTTGAACGCCTCAGTCTGGATTTCAAAGGGCCCCTCCCCTCCACCGACCGCAACACATACTTCCTGAACGTGGTGGACGAGTACTCCCGTTTCCCCTTCGCCATCCCCTGCCCTGACATGACAGCGGCCACAGTCATTAAAGCCCTTAAGCACCATATGCACACTGTTCGGTTGCCCCGCATACGCCCATAGCGACAGGGGGTCCTCCTTCATGAGTGACGAGCTGCGCCAGTTCCTGCTCAGCAAGGGTATAGCCTCGAGCAGGACGACCAGCTACAACCCCCGGGGGAACGGGCAAGTAGAGAGGGAGAACGGCACGGTCTGGAAGACCGTCCTACTGGCCCTACGGTCCAGGGATCTCCCAGTTTCACGGTGGCAGGAGGTCCTCCCGGACGCTCTCCACTCCATCCGGTCGCTGCTGTGTACCACCACTAATCAAACGCCCCATGAGCGCCTCCTTGTCTTCCCCAGGAAGTCCTCCTCTGGAACGTCGCTGCCGACCTGGCTGGCGGCCCCAGGACCCATCTTGCTCCGGAAACATGTGCGGGCGCACAAGTCGGACCCGTTGGTCGAGAGGGTTCACCTCCTCCACGCGAACCCGCAGTACGCCTACGTGGAGTACCCCGACGGCCGACAGGACACGGTCTCCCTGCGAGATCTGGCGCCCGCCGGCAACACACACACCCCCTCGACACCTATCACCCCCTCCCTGCCACCGGCACACCCCGCGACAGCCCCCTTCCCGGGAGGATCGGTCCTCCTCCCAGGTCCAACCAGAAGTGAAGCTGAAGCAGAAACCATAAAGCTCCCGGAGGCAACAACACTGGAACAAGCACCACCACCACCGGGGCTGAGGCGATCGACAAGGACGACCAGACCGCCCGCCCGACTCGTGGCATCGGTGTAACACTAGAATGTTGTGGACTTTAACGAGAATGTTTTTTTTCCTTTTCCCTCTTACGAATACTGTAAATAGTTCAAAACAAAAAACCCTGTACATAGCCCAGTGTAGGGCACTGTAATGACATGCAAAAGCTTTTTTCCAGCCACTTAATTATAAGGTGTGAGGGAAAAAGACCGGTGAGATGTGGGCAAAGATGGGGGCAGTTACCCAGATAAGAATTCTATGCTTACTTAGTGTAAGAAGTGACTCAGAAGTCAGGAGATAATGTTGCAAGTTGGAAATGTCACCATCTTAAATCTGTAGGTGATGAGGATACTAGGGCAGCACGGTAGCACAGTGGTTAGCACTGTTGCTTCACAGCGCCAGGGTCCCAGGTTCGATTCACAGCTTGGGTCACTGTCTGTGTGGAGTCTGCACGTTCTCCCCGTGTCTGCGTGGGTTTCCTCCGGGGGCTCCGGTTTCCTCCCACCAGTCCTGAAAGACATGCTGTTAGGTGAATTGGACATTCTGAATTCTCCCTCGGTGTACCCGAACAGGCGCCGGAATGTGGCGACTAGGGGCTTTTCACAGTAACTTCATTGCAGTGTTAATGTAAACTTGTCACAATAATAAATATTATTATTATTACTGAAGCTGGCTCCTGATTCAGACTGAATTGTTCCAGGAACTTCACTTTTCGGTGAAGGATGGCTGCTTTCTGCTCTCCCTGGTATGATGGAAATGCTTCATCACTGATTAGACTGTCACAGGAATGTTCCATGAATCTAATAGCTTGCGTACAATTCTGTTTTTGTGTTGCAGGCTCCTTGACTGTGTCTGTGACGGACATGAGAGCACCCTTGGTTGGAGCCTCCGGTGGTGTCTACGCACTCTGTTCTGCACATTTGGCCAATGTTGTCATGGTAATAGTATAATTTGTGTCTCTGAAAGCAGCTATACCGAATATTGAGCTACTCTGAGGGTAATGGGCATGTTGGACAGAGGCGTGTGTTTCTTCTGACAAAGTAGAACAAACCCTGAGTCACGTGTGGTGCCTTGTAGAGAGGGCTTACTACCCTCCACAGCGAGATCCCAACCCCACAGCGAGTCCCTAACCTCTGGCAGGCAGGACAGCATCAGCAATTGTTGAGTGTCACTGTCGTGGGCCAGGAGCAGGTGGGCCAGGAGCAGGTGGGCCAGGAGCAGGTGGGCCAGGAGCAGGTGGGCCAGGAGCAGGTGGGCCAGGAGCAGTCTAGGCAGGTGGGATGAGTGAAGAAACAAATCTGTCCAGTTACAAAATTCAGGAGTACGAACATCTTCCAACTTCTTTAGGATCCACATCATTCCTTTCGCCATTTCCTGACCAGGTACGCGGGCAAGAGAAGAATTTCCATATTCCTGCTGGTAACAAGCTGTAATTGGGATGCGGGAGGAACCATTAGTTTGCACTACATACCAGGAATGAAGGTAAAGTTTCCTTTTCCTATTAATTAAAATCCACCTCTCTGTGCCATACATTGAAAACCGGGCAAGCAGTAAAAAAGTAGAGCTGGAATCCCTTCCCATTCCATTCCGGCCGGATCCAGCCGACTGGAATTTCACGTCGCACAGTAATTGAGAGCGTCTACAAGGCCTCTTATTTTGGCAGGCGTGAGTGAGGCAGAAGCAGATGGCAGGGCGAGAGCCATGTGGGCGACTTTGGAAGGTCTAATGCAGTTAGGGAATATACAGCGAATGGTAGAACCCTCAAGAGTATTGAAAGTCAAAGAGATCTAGGAGTACAGGTCCACAGGTCACTGAAAGGGGCAACACAGGTGGAGAAGGTAGTCAAGAAGGCATACGGCATGCTTGCCTTCATTGGCCGGGGCATTGAGTATAAGAATTGGCAAGTCATGTTGCAGCTGTATGGAACCTTAGTTAGGCCACATTTGGAGTATAGTGTTCAATTCTGGTCGCCACACTACCAGAAGGATGTGGAGGCTTTAGAGAGGGTGCAGAAGAGATTTACCAGAATGTTGCCTGGTATGGAGGGCATTAGCTATGAGGAGCGGTTGAATAAACTCGGTTTGTTCTCACTGGAACGAAGGAGGTTGAGGGGCGACCTGATAGAGGTCTACAAGATTATGAGGGGCATAGACAGAGTGGATAGTCAGAGGTTTTTCCCCGGGGTAGAGGGGTCAATTACTAGGGGGCATAGGTTTAAGGTGAGAGGGGCAAGGTTTAGAGGAGATGTATGGAGCAGGTTTTTTTTACGCAGACGGTAGTGGGTGCCTGGAACTCGCTGCCAGAGGAGGTGGTGGAAGCAGGGACGACAGTGACATTTAAGGGGCATCTTGACAAATACATGAATAGGATGGGAATAGAGGGATACGGACCCAGGAAGTGTAGAAGATTGTAGTTTAGTCGGGCAGCATGGTCGGCACGGGCTTGGAGGGCCGAAGGGCCTGTTCCTGTGCTGTACATTTCTTTGTTCTTTGTTCTTTGATCACCTCCCTACGTTTGTGAATTTCATGAAACGTTGTGTTTCCAAATGTTTAATTTAGCCATTTAATGATGGTTTGAGTGGTCCCACTACTGCACATTCATATTATTTTCAACATCACAGTGTGTGAGTGACACATTATTGAAATTGCCCAGTCAGCCAGGGAAACGGCCCATGTAACGAGAACAAATCCAATAATTCAGCCTGACTGGCAAGATGTGTTTCTTTTTATCTTTGTCCCAGTTGCTGTACATACAGGCAGAGCACCTCCCCAGTCACAGGTAATGCTAATTTGTTCCCAGTGGTGCAAAGCTTGTCGTTAATTTCTGTAGTGTCTGTAAACTGGGTAAGTTGCACATCCGCCATGGCAGACAGCAGTTGATAATTTGATTGAGGGAATGTGTGCTGTTTGCAGAGCGCCTGCTTTCCACGCGTTCGGTATGTCCGGCAGCTCCGTAAATGATTCACCTGCCACATGAACCTGTGTCGTTGCACATAAATCCCGACCAATGCACCCGTTAGTCCCAGCCCGGCGCACATTGCAAAAACAGCAATTTTGGGTCATTCGCTGAACGCTGCAATGTCCCCCTCCTGGGGTGCCGTCCCATCGATTGCTGGAGGTTGACTATTACTGAATGTGCCAGTCAAGACTCACCAATCCCAGCGGACTTTTCGCACTGTCATGCAGTCGTCTGCAATCTGAAGATAGAAGACTTTAGACGCTGCAAATGTAAGTTGCAAACTTCAGAAGAGCGAGGAGGAAGTTAACGAATGATCGGTTCGACCAAAGAAACCTTTTCGAGGGCCAGAGTCTCAGTGAGCTGCTCACACTGAAATACGAAAATAAAACTATTCAAGAACTTGCACAATTAATATAAGGACAGTATCCAGAGAGAAAAGAAGGAAGTGAGAAGGAGTGTTTGTTGCAGGGGAAGGCACAATACCTGGTAGCAGGGGCCACCCCATTGTCTGGCCCCACCTTCGGGTTGCACATATAACAGTTTCAGATCAGATGCAGCTCCTAACGATTGGACCTGATGTAAGTGGCAGCACTCTAGCCTGTTGGTGCCATCTGGTGGCTGAAGCTGGAACCGGCCTTTGTTCTGAATGCCAACGAGTGAGTGGGTGCCCGGTATTGGATTTGGTGAGTTGCAATTAGGCAAGAACTCAACCAACGGCAGCACCAGGATCCAGGCACATGGTGCAACCTTAAAGTTCCATAAATAGCTCCACTGCTACGTTGCATTCAGAATAATTAAATTCAACTGCTGTTTAACATTGCTGTCTTCTTTCACTGTTGCCTGGGCTGATAAATATGAAAAAAAAATTATCAAAGAACAAAGAACAAAGAAAGGTACAGCACAGGAACAGGCCCTTCGGCCCTCCAAGCCCGTGCCGACCATGCTGCCCGACTAAACTACAATCTTCTACACTTCCTGGGTCCGTATCCCTCTATCCTTGCATCTTCTTTGATGGAATTGATATTTTGACAACTAGTTTTGTGACATCAAAGGTTCTGCCCACAAAAGGTGATTTTGCAAGGGGTAGGCCAGGAGGTTACGCTGCGGAGCGTCAGGATACAAACTCTTAATCCATCTAGGTGTGTACATAAAGCAGGAAAAGGCTATGATTAATGCTAAACAAGCAGAAGATCCATGACTGGTCACCATTTTCTGTCTAAAACGTTTAATAACAAATTTATTTATCTTCAGTCATTTTAAAATTAATATCGTCAAACTCCCCAATCTTTTGCCTAGTGAATCGTCGCACTCTAAATCCAGCGTCTTAATAGTCCCAAACCAGCATGTCAATCAATTACCTGAAATGAAAATTGCTTATTGTCACGAGTAGGCTTCAAAGGAAGTTACTGTGAAAAGCCCCTAGTCGCCACATTCCGGCGCCTGTTCGGGGAGGCTGGTACGGGAATTGAACCGTGCTGCTGGCCTGCCTTGGTCTGCTTTCAAAGCCAGCGATTTAGCCCAGTGTGCTAAACCAGCCCCTGCCAGGGTCGGGGAGAAACTGCTCTCTTAATGTTTTATATGCCGGTGACTTTACAACCACAATACTAGGGCAGGAACATCCTACTCAATATTTTAACGTTGCGCTGTCATGAAATCTTTTTTTTTAATCAAACAACTTTATTGAGGTATTTTTTGGCATTGTAAACAGTTACAGATTACAGAAATATGCAAACATCAACGGGAAACCAACACTTCAACCAAACCATAATGCACATACCCGCTCCTCTCCCATAGACATTACCCGCCTATTTATCCCTCCTACTCTACTCTAACCCCTCCCCCCTCCTGCTGACACTCACTCTCCCGTGAAGAAGTTGATGAATGGTTGCCACCTTCGGGCGAACCCCAGTACAGATCCCCTCAAGGTGAACTTGATTTTTTTTCCATACCCAGAAAACTTGACATGTCCGAAAGCCATAGTCCGGTCTTTGGGTGTTTTGAGTCCCTCCATGCCAGCAGTATTCGCCGCCGGGCTATCAGGGAAGCAAAGGCCAGAACATCGGCCTCTTTCTCCCCCTGGACTCCCGGGTCCTCCGAAACCCCGAAAATTGCCACCTCTGGACTCATCACCACCCTTGTTCTCAGCACCCGGGACATGACATCCGCAAATCCCTCCCAGTACCCACTAAGCTTAGGGCATGCCCAAAACATGTGGATGTGGTTCGCTGGTCCTCCCGCTTGCTGTCATTAAATCTTTTAATCATAGATTCTATTGTAGATGTTAATAACTTTTTTCTACAAACGTGTGCACATCAACTGGTGGAATCCACAGTTTGAAAGATGCCAATTGGCTTTTCAGCAAAGAGAACTTCCAGGCCACGCATCGTGTGGATCGGAAATGGAGCTTCCATCTTATTAGTGTGGTTTGACTTGAACACAGGTGGCAGTGCCAAGTGCTACCGAATTGTGAAACAAGCTATCTGTGAATTGAGGATAAAATGAGGGGCATGGACAGGGTGGATAGGAAACAACTGTTCCCCTTAGTTCAAGGGTCAGTAACAAGGGGGCACAATTTTAAGGTGAAAGGCTCAGAGAGAGGATTAGAGGAAAACATATTTCACCCAGACGGTGATGGGAGTCTGGAGTGCGCCGCCTGGGAGGTTAGTTGAAGCTCTTTAAAAAATACTTGTATGAGCTCTTGAAACGACATTACATTCAAGGCATTGGGCCATGTGCTGGGAAGTGGGATTAGTGTAGAGTAGATTCGGATTTTCTTTTACTGCTGGAGGTTTGATCGGCCAAAGGGCCTCTTCTATACTGTATGATTCTATGTATTTGGGGCTGGATAGACAGTGGGGAAGGGAAATTGATTCAAATTGAAATTGAATTGGAAGCTTGTAAGTAACAGTGTATTATCATTTGTTACCATAAGTGCTCAGTGATATTCATTCTGACATACCGCACAAATCAAGAATTTGTGGTTGAAAGAATGGTGAGGCTAGCAACATTCTCTGAGATTATCGGGCAGGAGATACAGAAGTCTGAGAACACGCACGAACAGACTCAAAAACAGCTTCTTCCCCGCTGTTACCAGACTCCTAAATGACCCTCTTATGGACTGACCTCATAAACACTACACCCTGTATGCTTCAGCCGATGCCGGTGCTTATGTAGTTACAAAGAACAAAGAACAAAGAAATGTACAGCACAGGAACAGGCCCTTCGGCCCTCCAAGCCCGTGCCGACCATGCTGCCCGACTAAACTACAATCTTCTACACTTCCTGGGTCCGTATCCCTCTATTCCCATCCTATTCATGTATTTGTCAAGATGCCCCTTAAATGTCACTATCGTATAGTGTTACATTGTATAGCTTTGTGTTGCCCTACTATGTATTTTCTTTTCTTCCCTTTTCTTCCCATGTACTTAACTGTTAAGCTGCTCGCAGAAAAATACTTTTCACTGTACCTCGGTACACGTGACAATAAACAAATCCAATCCAATATTAATGTGCAAATCCGACAGCAAACTCTGGTGGCCACTTTGTGCCATTAAATGCAGAAATCCGAAAGTTGCTGTCTGATGGATTCATGCTCCTCCAGAAACGTTGCTATATCAGTTTATAACAGCGCGACTCACCATTGAAATACATGAAACATCGTGAAGTTGCTTGCATATGCCACAGATGCCCCATAGAGGGCAGTGAGCTAATCAGACACCCAATGATAACAAGTCTATGCTCAAAGGCCCACAAGCACGTTGTGGTCAGATATCAGTGAAGCGGATGGCACGTGCCATTCTGTTGCTGCTGATTGCTAAATCTGGGACTTCCCTCTGGCCCCGATCTTGTGATCAGAATGACACCAGTCCTTCATTACATTTATACTTACTTAAAGATTTTCAATGGGTTTTTGCATTGGAACTAGTGGTGTTTAGAAATCCAAAACACGCAATGTCCTCAACAGGAGGTCTGGGGGGGGCGTGTGACAGGAGTGCGCAAGAGCAGGGCAAGCATTGCTTGTTTCCTTAACCAATCAGATTGGAAAATCCTTGCTGAGTCTGAACCAGGAAGTGTAAATTAGAATATTTAATTCATTGTCAAATCATGTCCGCAAAGCAATATAAATAGAGAGGGGGAAAAGTAAGTATTGACAGAAAGAAAAAGTAAATAAAAGGTTTTGGAAGGCATGAGATTCCACACCTGTAAAAGTAGATTTTTATCGCCAGACAAGCTGGCAGCAATAAAGACTTATCATGCTGTTGAAAAACCTTTTACACTTGAATGGGCAAGTCTTAAATGTTTGGCAAGTTTAGTGGCTATCTATCATGTAAGTACAAGGGAGCTGTGGCATATGCAAGTAGCTTCATGCTGTTTCATGTATTTCAATGTCGAGTCTCCCTGTTATGTACTAATATAACAACATTTCTTAGCCCGACGCTCGATTCTCTGCCAGATCGGAAGTCCCGATACTGGCGGCAGAGATTCCACCCTATAACTATAAAGCTCTCCCCTTCAACACCAATGCAGTTCTCTCACTACTATTTTCCATTCTTATAAAAATATTTTATTCAGGCAATTGCATAAACAAACAACAAACAGAACAAATGAAAGCAGAAGTGAAATTATATAATGTAATAAATAACCAACACCCATTCCCTTCCCCATTTTAGCCCCCTTGTGGTGAACCTATTGCTGCTACAATTCACCACTGTATTGTATTGCATTAGGTTGATGCCCTTGTGGGCTCCACCTGTGGCTCCGCCCCCTCGGGGGTGGTATATAGATCTGCAGCCTGTACGCGGCACTCAACACAGATCAGTCGCAGGCAGGCACAGATCTAGCTTATTAAAACCACGGTTCACTTCTACTAATCGCCTTGTGCGAATTGATGGTCGCATCAATTTAATCAGCTAAGATATCACAATGGAAGCCGCCCTCAAACCTGATCGACTGGAACTCGACCCACAGGCAGCTGAAGCCAAAGGAATCTTTTCACACTGGCCCTGCTGCTTTGACGCTTACCTCACCGCCTCCTCCTCGCCCGCCGTCACCGAGGCACAGAAGCTACGTCTCCTCCACGCCCGGGTGAGCCACAGAATCTCTGTACTAATCGAAGACGCGACCACGTACGCAGACGCTGTTGCGGTCCTGAAAAGACATTACGTGAGGCTGGTGAACTAAGTGTTCGTGCAGCATCGCCTCACCACACGTCATCAACGCC
The DNA here is from genome assembly GCF_047496885.1 of Scyliorhinus torazame. Taxonomy (NCBI): domain Eukaryota; kingdom Metazoa; phylum Chordata; class Chondrichthyes; order Carcharhiniformes; family Scyliorhinidae; genus Scyliorhinus; species Scyliorhinus torazame. The sequence goes on along the minus strand of NC_092723.1, from coordinate 180,083,784 downwards.
CCGAGGAATCGCTGGAGGAATATCTATGCGACCTGAGGGTACTCGCTCGAAACTGCAACTACAAGGATGTCACGGCCTCGCAGCATGTGGAACTCGTCAGCCGGGACACCTATGTGGCTGGAGTCCGGTCCAACTATGTCAGACAGCGCCTGCTCGAAAAGGGCGCCCTCGACCTAGAAGAGACGGTAAAACTGCCTACACCTCCCTCCCCCCATCGCCGACCCACCGTGATGAAGCTCCAGACGACACGCTCCCGGAGTCAACGAGCCCAACACCCGTGCCCGCAGCGAAGCCGGAGCTGAGGCGATCGCAGAGAACGATCAAGGCGCCGGACAGACTCAATCTGTGAGCCCACTTCACCCCCGCTGGACTTCAATTTTTTAACAGGGGGTGAATGTGGTGAACGTATTGCTGCTACAATTCACCACTGTATTGTATTGTTTTATGTTGATGCCCTTGTGGGCTCCGCCTGTGGCTCCGCCCTCTCGGGGGTGGTATATAAACCTGCAGCCTGTCGGCGGCACTCAGTACAGAGCAGTCGCAGGCAGGCACAGATCTAGCTTTTTAAAACCACTGTTCACTTCTACTAATCGTCTCGTGTGAATTGATGGTCACATCACCCCCCCCCCCCCACCTCCCCCCCCCCCCCCCTTTGCTGACACCTTAATCCTCCTTAAAGAAGTCAATGAACGGCTTCCACCACCAGGCGAACCCATCGACCGACCGCCTCAGGACGAACATGACAGTCTCCGACCTCAGGAATTCCTCCAGGCCGCTCACCCACCTCCCCGCTTTCGGCGGCTCCGAGTCTCGCCCCCGAGCAAAATCCGTCTCCGGGCTGTCAGGGAGGCAAAGGCCAAGACAGCGGCCTCTCTCGTTCCCTGGACACTCGGGTCTTCCGACACCTAGAATATCGCTACCTCTGGACTCAGGGCTACCTTTACCCCCAACCCCTCGGGCATTACGTCCGCAAACCACTGCCAGAACCCATTCAGCTTCGGACATGCCCAAAACACGTGGACATGGTTCGTGGGCCTCCCCATGCACCGCCCACTCCTATCCTCCACCCCCTCAAACAACCTACTCATCCTCGCCGCCATCATATGCTCCCTGTGGACTCCTTTAAACTGAATAGACTGAGCCTTGCACACGACGAGGACGCATTCACCCTCCGCAGAGCCTCCTCTCATGTCCCGGCCTCCACCCCCCCCCCCAGCTCCTCCTCCCACTTCCGTTTAATGTCCCCCACCAGAACCCCCTCCCAACCCATCAGCTCCTTGTAGACCTCAGACACCATCCCCTCCCCTATCCCCCCCCCTCGACTGCATCTTATCTTGCAGGTGCAAGGACGGAAACCCAGGAAAGGACTGCACCTCCCTCCTCATGAAATCCCGGACCTGCAAGTAGCCAAAATCATTCCCCCTGGGCAGCTCATATTCTTCCTCCAGGTCCTCTAATTGTGCAAAGCTGCCCCTTATGAAGGGGCAGCACGGTAGCACAGTGGTTAGCACTGTTGCTTCACAGTGCCAGGGTCCAAGGTTCGATTCCCGGTCTTGGGTCACAGTCTGTGCGGAGTCTGCACGTTCTCCCTGAGCCTGCGTGGGTTTCCTCCGGGCGCTCCGGTTTCCTCCCACAAGTCCCGAAAGACGTGCTGTTAGGTGAATTGGACATTCTGAATTCTCCCTCTGTGTACCCGAACAAGCGCCAGAATGTGGCGACTGGGGGCTTTTCACAGTAACTTCATTGCAGTGTTAATGCAAGCCTGCTTGTGACAATATAGATTATTATTATTTGTGGAGGATCGTGTTCCATCCGAAAGCAACGTCTTGATTTCTGCATTTAATTTCACATGTGGAGGTTGCTGTTGGATTTGCACTTCAATATGAGAATGTTGGCAGAGGGCAGAACTTTCCTTCTCCTCCCCGGTGTGTTCTGCAGCGGTGGAGGGTGGCTCGCCAGGGTGGGGGATCTCCTGGTCCTGCCATTGTCAACAGCGTTCGCACCCCTTGCTGTCCTCTACAGGGGATGTGTGGCATACGCAAGCACATGGCTCTTCAACCAGGAACTCTCACTGACTTGCAGATTTGAAACTGGGGATAAATCAGCCAGTATGAATTAGACTTAGCTCGTGCACAGGATTGAAATAAAGATTGGAAAAGACAAATAGGATTAGGAGAGAGAGAGAGAGATAAAAGAGATGAACAAAAAAGTTTTTAAAACTTTTTTTTTTAAAGTCTTCTACACTAAAAGCCTTCTGAGGAATGGAAAATCCACACTTTAAAATGAAATTTTCAGGACTGGAGAAGTTGTGACCACACCATTTTAAAAACTCACTTACTCCTGAATGCACCATTATCTGGGAACTAGTGGATCAATATCTCAGCGTTATGCCATTGCAGTTGTTTCAATGCCTAGTCTATCAGTGAGGACTGTTGAAACATATTCGATGGAGGAGTGGGGTAACTCTTATAGCAGTTTCTAGATCTCTGAGTTTAACTGCACATATGGGGAATGTTGCTGTCCAATTTATTCCATAATGTTATTGAGCGCTGGAGTCCTCAGTATTTCTCCTGTCGCAAACCCCGCCATAGCTTTCAGGTATCAACGGCACCTCAAAACGGCAGCCACTGGTGTTTGTTACATCATGGAAACACGGACCACCCAAATAATTCTGTCTGATACATAAGCGCTGCAGTGTGTGAAAACGATCTTATTCCACATCTGGCCTTTCATCTCCGTGGCTCTTCACAAAGTGCTTTGCAGCCAGTTCATTAACTTTGAAGTGCAGTCGCGTTTTTTATAGTCGGGTGTGGCAGCCAATATGTGCTGAGGAACACTTAAAGGTGAGTGTGTTACCATTGAGTCAAGACTGAGACATACAGTGTGACAGGAGACTAACAATTGCTGAGTATGTTACAGCATGTTACCAATTGTCTTTCAGAATTGGGCAGGAATGAGGTGTCCTTATAAGCTACTCCGAATGATCTTGGCACTTGTCTGCAGTAAGTACCTTCTTTTTACAGTCTTTCTACCTGTTTGTAATTATTTAATTATTTAATTTATTCCTTCATAGGATATGGGCATCGTTGGCAAGGCCAGCATTTGTTGCCCAGCCCTAATTTCCCTTGCACTTGCCACACCATTTCAGAAGAGCAATTAAGAGTTGCTGTGGCTTTGGAGTCACATGTAGGCCAGACCAGGTAAGGACGACAGATTTCCTTCCCTCAAGGACATTAGTGAACCAGATGGGTGTTTACGATAATTCACAATGGTCACCATTACTGAGTCTAGCTTTTCAGTTCCCGATTATTACTTGAATTAAAATTCTAATGTGCATGATTCAGCGGCCTCATCGCGTGGTGTTGGACGAGGCTGTTTTTCGCCCTCACTGGGCGTGACCCAGATCAACATAATTAAATGAGCCGTATGGCTCATTTAAATATACGCCTGGCAGATTCTCCCGGCGGCCGGAACTCAATGGCCGCACCTGGGAGACCTCGCCAGGGTACCATTTAGGACTGGTCCAGATGAATATGGACCAGCCATAATGGCTCTTGGGGGGGGGCTCCCTAGCTAATGGAGACCCCCAGGTAGTTGGGGCCAGGGCAGTGGGGCACCCTGGCTCTCCCTCTGGCACCCAGGCACCTTGGCACTGCCAGCCGGCATCCTAGAAGTGCCACTCGGGCATATATATAAATTCACTGGTGGTGCATTCACAACTGTCCGTGGTAGAGAATTCCAAAGATTCACAACCCTATTAGTGAAGTCATTTCTCCTTATCTCAGTCCTAAATAATCATCCTCTTCTCCTGAAACTGTGCCTCTCCTTGTACTAGATTCCCCAGCCAGGGGAGACGGTGTCTCAGTATCTATCCTGTGAAGCCCCTTCAGAATCTTCAACGTAGTTAGGCCCCATTTAGAATACTGTGAGCAATTTTGGCCCCCACACCTCAGCAAGAACATACTGGCACTGGAACGGGTCCAGCGGAGATTCTCACGGATGATCCCAGGAATGGTAGGCCTAACATACGATGAACGTCTGAGGATCCTGGGATTATATTCATTGGAGTTTAGGAGGTTGAGGGGAGATCTAATAGAAACTTACAAGATAATGAATGGCTTAGATAGGGTGGATGTAGGGAAGTTGTTTCCATTAGCAGGAGAGACTAGGACCCGGGGGCACAGCCTTAGAATAAAAGGGAGTCACTTTAGAACAGAGATGAGGAGAAATTTCTTCAGCCAGAGAATGGTGGGTCTGTGGAATTCATTGCCACAGAGGGCGGTGGAGGCCGGGACGTTGAGTGTCTTTAAGACAGAAGTTGATGAATTCTTGATTTCTCGAGGAATTAAGGGCTATGGAGAGAGAGCGGGTAAATGGAGTTGAAATCAGCCATGATTGAATGGTGGAGTGGACTCGATGGGCCGAATGGCCTTACTTCCGCTCCTATGTCTTATGGTCTTATGGTTTCAATGAGATCACTTCTCATTATTCTGAACTTCAGAGAATATAGGCCCAGTGTACTCAACCTCTCAGCTCAGGACAACCCCCCCTTATCCTGGGAACCATTCAAGTGAACCTTCAATGTACCGCCTCCAATGCAAATATATCTTTAAATATGGAGAACAAAATGGCACACAGTATTCCAGGCCCCATAAATTAATAGCAAGGCTGGTTATTCTTTATCTCCAGTCCCCTTGAAATAAAGGCCATTTGCTTTCTAATTGCTTGCTGTACCCTCTGACGTTTTGTGTTCCTTGTACGAGTACACCCAAGTTTTTCTGTGCATCAACATCACTGTGCTGCTGTGGCCCCCATTGATGGGTGCCCCTTCGCAGGCCACGTGGCAGTTGGAGCCAGGGCTTTGTTAGGAGTAGCCCCAAATAGTTGTGTTGTTAAAACCTTTAGTCCATACAGTTGTTATTGATCAATAAATCCTTTAATTCATTACTTGCCACATCGAGCCGCCTCGAGCTGTTACACTGGCGACGAGGACAAACCGGATGAGTTGTTGAAAGCACGGGCAGCACGGTTGCACAGTGGTTAGCAGTTGTATTCACAGCTCCAGGGTCTCAGGTTCAATTCCCGGCTTGGGTCCCTGTCTGTGCGGAGTCGGAGACCTTCTCCCCGCGTCTGCGTGAGTTTCCTCCGGGTGCTCCGGTTTCCTCCCACAGTCCAAAGACGTGCGGGTTAGGTGGATTGGCCATGCGGAATTGCCCTTCGTGTCCAAAAAATGTTAAGTGGGGGTTACTGGGTTACGGGGATAGGGTAGATACGTGGGCTTCAGTAGGGTGCTCTTTGTAAGGGCCGGTGCAGACTCGATGGGCCGAATGGCCTCCTTCTGCACTGTAAATTCTATGATGCTATGAAAGCCGGCAGTGCAGAGTTAGAGGGGGAGGAGAGTGATCACTCGAAGTCTGAAAGAAAAAGGTGCAGGCTCTGTTAAAGATGCCAGCGTTTGGAAAAATAGAATCATTCAGCTCTGAATTTGAGTGATGGGGGCAGTACATTGAGAGGTGTGTTGTTTTTTTTCATGGCAAACTAAATAACAATTGAGGCAAAGCAGAAGGTGATATTGTGCACAGTCGGCAGCCTGCTGAGGAGTTTGACATCACCTGAAGCTCCAGACACTTAAACCTTCGACCTGTTGATAAAGTTAGTTAAGGATCACCATAACCCCTGACCTTCCGTTGACGAGGTCCAAATTGCACTCTGCTATCAGTGAGTCAGGGGAAAGAGTCCCCGTCTTCGTGGCCAGATTCCCAAAGCTGGCAGATCACAGCGAGTTCGGCCTGCATTAGAAACTGCTGAAACCAATATTTCACTTTAAAAAAAGCAATGTCGGTGGTCCAAGCGACCGAGTGTGTGGAGGGCAAGGTGTCAGTCAGCTGCAAGGTGAGCAAACTGAGGTCAACCTATTATGGTGGGAAATGGCTGCTCATCGGAAGAGCCCGAGTGCGGACACAGCGGAGCCTGAGAAGATCCATTCAGCACCAGGGTCTGAGGCATGTTTCCGATGTGGGAGAGACCACTCCCAAGAGACGTGTCGGTGCAAGAATTTTATCTGCTTCAGCTGCAAGCAAAAGGGGTCCGATGATAAAACCAACCCCTGTAAATAAGCTGGCGGAGGAACCAAACGATGGATCCGAGGCTTACACACTCAATCAGGTCCAATTCAACAAGGTGCCTCCCATTGAGATTGCCTTAATGGTCAATGGCCATCTCAATGGAGGTCAACACTGGCGCCACAGCCACTGTCATAGATGAAAGAATATTCAAGCATCTCCAGAAGGGACTGCAACCCTCAAGTCTGAGCCAATCTGAGACTACTTTAGCCATGTGCACCGGAGATACATTAGAGACACCGGAGAGACAATCTCTGTGCCTGTATCTGAAAGTAACCAGTCAGCTCAGCTACCACTGTGGTGATTGAAGGACAGAGGCCCAGTCTCATGGGCAAATAACACTGAAATGCCTCTAATTATTTCGTTTCCGAGATTGGAGATTTCAAGAGCTTCTGTGTAAATATTTGGATATTTTCCAGAGAGAGCTGGGTCGGATAAAAGGGGTCTACCTAAACCCCAAGGCTACACCTCGGTTTTTCCGAGCCCAACCAGTGCCAGATACGTTACACCAAGGGGTTACACCGGTATATTCGATGGCCATTTGGTGTTTGACAACCTGCACGATTTTTCAGCACTCTGTGGCGAGCCTGTCACAAGGAATCCCCAAAGTGGTGGAATACTTGGACCATGTCTAAGTTACACATGCTTCTCCCAAAGAGCATGGGGAAAACCTGGAGGAGGTACCCAGGCTGACTTATGTTTAAAACGTGAGAAATGTACCTTTCAATCTGATGAGGTTACATCCCTCGAGTTCAAAGTGGATGCAAAGGGATTGTGTCCCTCGAAGACAAGGTGAAAGCTCCTAAGGGAGTGCCTGCGTCTACGAATGGGACAGAACTGAAGTCCTTCCTAGGAATGGTCAATTACTACGGAAGATTCCTGTCGATCGTAACAACAATTCTGGCCCCTTCACACCAGCTTTTCAAAAAAAACATCAGTGATGGAAGTAGGGAGACTTGCAGAAAGAAGCGTTTGCCCAGGTCAAACAGGCTTCTCTGTCGTCAACATTGCTCATGAACTTTGACCTGAGCAAACCATGAGTGGTCACTTGTGACGCCTCGCCATCTGGAGTTGGAGCAGTTCCATCCCAGAGAATGAGAGATGGGGTGGAGAGACCAACTGCGTTTCTTCAAGGCGAAGAAAAGACTAAATAAGATACTCTCAAATCGACAAAGAAATCCAAGCAGTTATTTACGCGGTGAAGAAATTTCACTAGTGCATCTACAGATGGCACTGCACTATCCCAGGCTATTTTTTGGGAGGATAAGCCAGTGCTGCCTTTTGCCTTGGGCATGGAACAGAGATTGACCTTGCTGTTGGTAGCATACTTTCCATCATAGGCCAGGAACACCGATCTCATATGCTGATGCATTTATAGCCGTCCCTCATTGCCATAGACCATACCGTCACCGCCTGTTCCGCGGGAGATAATATTGCTTTGCATTCTTTGGACACTCTGCCTGTCCCAGCAGCCCACATTAAATTGTGGACAGGTAGAGATCCATTGCTCTTGAAGGTCAAGAAAATGGTGCTAACAGGGTGGCACATTTTCAAGGCAGAGCAAATGAAACCGTATTTTCATTGCAGGGACGAGATAACCTGCGAAGACGGGGTATTATTGCGGGGGACCCGTGTCATCGTACCACCGCCAGGGCGACGGCCAGTGCTCCAGGAGTCACATGATGTCCACCCTGGCCAGAGCAGGATGAAAGCGTTGGCCAGAAGCCATGTCTGGTGGCCTGGCATTACAGAGAAAGTGAGCAAGTGTTTGGGCGGTTTGAGAATTGTCAGACCCAGCAAGCATTGCTGTCACCAGCGAACGTGTACCCTTGGGAGTGGCTGGGCCGGTTTTGGGCATGGCTTCACAGAGATTCTGCCAGGGCCCTTTTTGGGGCACATGTTCCTCATCCCAGTTAATGCCCATTCCAAGTGGCTGGACGTTCAGCTCATGAGATCCACCACAGCTACACCCGCTCTTGACAAACTAAGGCAGATATTCGCGATCCATGGTCTTCCCTAAATGTTGGTATCAGACAATGGAACGACATTCGCGGCTGACGAATTTCAGGCTTTTGTCAAGTCTCGATGCATTTTTTGTGCTACCATCCTGCCTCGAATGGGTTGGTGGAGAGAGCAGTGCAGACATTCAAAGCTTCCATAAAAAAGCGGACTCATAGGCTGTTGGCATTGGCAAATATTTTGGTTGTCTTAAAACACGACATCTCATGTCACCAGCGGGGTCACCTCTGCAGGATTGCTAATGGGTCAGCGCCTATGTACCAGTTTAGATTTGTGTTCCCAAATTTATTAGGGAGGATGGAGGCCAGGCAAGCCTCTTAGAAAGGTCATAAGTCTCAAAAAAGGGACAGATTTGAAGACCTCATTTTGGCAAGGGTTTTGGTGGCGGAGCTGCCCAGGTGTCAGGGAGAGTTGTGGAGAAGGCAGGGTCAGTCTCATATGTGGTCATTGAGTAAAGAACCATGATGACCACTTACGCAAGAGAATCGAGCAAACTCCAGGAGACCAGCTAGTGTGTCCCGCATCAAGCTCCTATGTACCAGACATGTACCCTGAACCAGAGATTTCCTTGCTCTCGGTGGGGCCAAGGCAGGCCACTGGCTTTGGTGACTGAGGCAGAAGAAGGGGCCGGCAAAGGCCTAGCTCCAGAGGTGGTCATCACATCTGCTACATCGAGGGAAACTGTGTGGTCAGCTGACAGAGTTGCGGGGTTCCACAACGATCTGCAAGCCCCAGGGCAGACTGACATTGTCTTTTCCTGCAGTCCCTTCTGTAATAATGCTGTTAGTCTGCCTATATGTTAACTGTTTGTTATTGATTTGTCATAGATGGTCTCAGGCGTTTAGGGGGGGAGGAAGGTGGTGATGTGGCCCCTTTGATGGATGATCCTTCACGGGTCAAGTGGTAGTTAGAGCCGCTGGAGCGTGAATGTGGAACCCGGGGCTGGAGGTTGGCAGTTGAAGCCAAGGCGTTGTTAGGAGTAGACCTATATAGTTGTGCTCTCCAAACCCTCAGTGTATATAGTTGTTTTTGATCAATAAATCATTTAACTCATTACTTGCCACATCGAGTCTCCTCGAGTTATTATACATACCTTTCAAGAAAGTGTTCTGATTTTCTATTCTTATGAGCAAAGTGAATAACTTCACACTTTTCCACATTATATACCACCTGTTTCCTTGTTGTCAACTCACTTAACCTGTCTACATCTCTCTGCACCCTCTTTGTGTCCTCCTCACAGCTTACATTCCCACCTAGCTTTGTTTCAGCAAATTTGGATACATTACTCTGTGACTTTGTCTAAGTGGGGAGATGGTGGCATTGTAGTAGTGGTGATGGACTGAGAATCAGTTCAGAGGCCCAGGCTAAATCTCTGGGGACATGGATTCAAATCACACAATGGCAGTTGGTGGAATTTGAATTCAATTAATAAAAAAGTTGGAATTAAAAATTAGTCTCAGTAATGACTTTGGTGACTATGAGAACCATTGATTGTAAAAACCCATCTGGTTCACTCAGGGAAGGAAATCTGCCGTCCTTACCCGATCTGGCCTACACGTGACGCCCGACAAACAGCAATGTTATTGACTCTTAACCGTTCTCTGAATGGCCTAGCAAGCCACGCAATTCAAGAGCAATTAGGGATGGGCAATAAATGCCCACAACCCATGAAAGAATAAAGAAAGAAACTCATTAATATAGATTGTAAATCAATGAGACCCCAGCCAGCATTGATCCTTGCGGCACTCTGCTAGTCAGAGTCTGCTGACTTGCAAATGTCTAATTTATCCGTGCACCCTGCTACCTGGCCATTAACTAATCCTCTATCCACAATATATCACTCCATGAACCCTTACCTTGCATACTAACCTTTGGTTTGGCATCTTAATGCTTTGGAAATCCAAGTATGCTACATCAACGGTTCCCCTTATCTTCCCTACTGGTTACATCATTGGAAAACTGTTATCAAATTTGTCTAATAGCGCAGCTTGGCGGTCTATGGGTGTCGAATGAGCCCCCCCCCCCCCCGCCATCACCAGTTCAGCCAGCTTATTCTGGGCCCATGTAAGATAGGTCTGGGTATGGGAGAACTAAGTTGTTCCTGTGGAGCCCAGACAGGACTCCTGAAAGTGAAAAAATGAACTAAAACCTACCTTCTGGACTCCTCTTTGGTTCGGCCACCAGCAGAAGCTGTGCAATGTGTGCGTGATGCACGCTCCGCACAGTTAAGTCCTAAAGTAGCAGACAAGATCCCACGTCCATCGCCACGAAAAAGCCTATAGCCTGACTCTGGAAGCAGCCCCAATCATCCAGCAGTACATCCTTGGGAATGAAGATTGGCCACGCCATCGACTGAATAGGGAAGTAATCGTAGCCTGCTACGTTCGGTATACTCCCACCATGTTTCAGCTAAGCGCGATGCCTCAAAATCCCCCCCAGCTTCATGTGAACATCCCCCGATCCAGACGTGGGATGGCAAAGAAAAACTGACATCTCATTCATTCCCACTGCACAGAGCCTCAACTAACCAGAGGTTATCGCCAACCAATCCAGATTGCCTCCTGTCCAATCGAGTTAAAATAGGAGAGTGCTAAAGGTCTTCAGATTCACATGGAAAGGACTGGATTCACATCATTCATGATTCATTTGGAAAATTTATATAGGTAGTAAAGCACGGGGTTGTAGTTTGGATTGTCTTTTTTTCCCTTTTGTGAATTTTTAAACTCCTGTTCTTCCTTTTGGCAGTGAGCTCTGAGGTTGGCCGTGCTGTGTGGCTACGTTTCTCTCCTCCACTTCCTTCTTCCGGCCCCCAGCCCAGCTTCATGGCACACCTGGCTGGTGCAGTGGTGGGCATCAGTATGGGACTCATCATCTTGCGCAGCTACGAGGAAAATCTGCACCAGCAGTGTGCCTGGTGGGTCATGGTTTTATCATACGCCATCTTTGTCGTGTTCGCAATTTTCTGGAACATTTTTGCCTATGATCTCCTAGGTGTGCAGATCCCACCTCCGCCGTAGGCAGCCAGACCTCGGCTTTGCAACCTGTCCCAACCGAGAGGTTTACATGGCTGTCGAACCACTTTGTGGCTGAAGAAACGTGAGGTGGACCTTTAATGAACAACTGTTAAAACTGACCTTTTGACTACCGATTTTTATCATCATTGTGATTGGCAGGATTTATATCTCAACAACTAGACGATGCGTAAACACCGCAGAAGCGATAGACATCACTTGCAAATTATGGGATTTTGAGAATGTAGATGGATGAAAGAATTTTATTTTGGTGAACCAGGTGTTGTGGAAATCTAACACTGTGCTAATAAATCTCCAAGCCAAACCGCTGACACATCTGTATAAGTGGTGCTTCTGTTTAATCTGAGGTGGAGGGGCACATTCATTTCCTGTGGGAATGCACCCGACTTGCATAAGCCCAGATAATTTAAGTGTAGGTTGGAACAAGCCAACTCTTAGGAATCAAGTGTGCACGGGAATACAGCCGGTGTGTTAGCAGCTAAACCAATTTACAGGTTACAAAGCACCCAGCACTGGTAAGCTTCCTGCTGCTCGTCTATCTAGGACCATCCTTATCTGGTATGATGGTCTAAACAGGAATAGGTTAGAAAGCCCAAATTTAAACACACACAAAATTCATTTTACTCGTTCTCCATTTTCTCAAGAACCTCACTGTATTTTGTGTACATGTCATCAAATGGGATGTGAAGATATATTGAAAAAAAATTAAGTGACAAAAATTATATTGTGAACAATGACCTCCATCATCCTTCCTTTGACCTGTAAAGTCTGGTTAAACTGGTTAAGTCTGATGTGTTAAATTTCATACAGATGTTTTCAAGCTAAAATGTCTCAATAAATATTGACCTTAATCATGAAAGACTTTTGTACATGTTTGAAATAAGATCTAGATTCATCAGTGCTGCATGAAGAGGTAGCTGTGGAAGCAATGGTACCAGGAATTAAGATTACCATTGTTGGATATTTTTCTCGATACCTACATCATTAATGATCATAATTCCATAACAGTGGAATTAACAATTGTTCTAAATTTCTATTGTAATTGCATACAAAATTGAATGTAAGGGAGGTTCCACAAGACTCTGGATAAGCGAGCTCAGTACTTGTTACTCTAACTGGAGACACATCTAAATTGGCATTCTACACACTCATGAGTTTTGCAACAATAACTAATAAAATGGAATCAATTATGATTGCCTCAGCAAAAGTAATTTGGTAACAGCCAATATGGTTTCAAAAAGTGCAAGATTCTGCCTAAATCAACCTACTTGACTATTTTGAGAAAACAGTGTCTTAGATGGACAGTGGGAAACCGCATCGTGCGATGCACTTAAATTTCGGGGGAAAAAACTTTCAGTTTCTTTTGAACAACTAGTGCATGAAGTAAATTAGTGGGATTTTCACAGTGCAACTTGTTTGAGGTGTGCCAAGGAGATTCTAATTGGAGAGACCAGGGGTGGTGGGGGTACACTTACCTTTCTCAAGATATACAATGGTGATTTAGATTCAGGATTCATATGCAAACTGGCCAAATTTGCAGATGATGCTAAACTTGGAGGAGGGGAAGTACCCAGGGACATTAAAAAAACGGTTTGATGGAAGCTGCAAATCAGCAGAACTGTGACAAATGAAATTTAATACAAATAAGCACAGGCAAAATAAGATGAGCCATATTAAGCAGTAAGCTTAACATCATGTTTGGACCCCTTTCACTTTTAGCTATATCTAAATTTTACTGCCTACTCAAAGAATATACAAGTAATGTAAAATTTAGATATAGTTAAACGTGAAAGGAGTCCAGATAAATCGTTAAACCTATTGTTTACCATGGTCCATCATATTTACTGGCACAATGATGCCAAGGTTAAGGTGAATAGGTAATTGGCCAGAACCTTTAACTAATGGGATAATAAATGATATCTAATATAGTTCACACTCCTGGTTTGATGCGCACAATGCCCTCGGGTGTTCAGCGCTACACCATTGATTGCAAACAGCATGTTAAGGAGTTGCTGGCTGCCTCTACACCGGTGCTTTTTCGAAAAAAGCTTACAGCCACTGAGCTTTAAATTCCCTTACTTAATTTGACCATTGAAGACTGAAAACAAATAGCAGGACAAATAAATTAAGTGTGGTCCTACCTTGGGATAATGGCCACCCAACAGTAAAATTGCACCATCTCCAGTTCTGAGCACTTATTTCAAACAGTCTTGTATCAGTTGATGCTCCCTCATTTGCTCACATTTGACTAAATGTAGAGCTTTGGTGCTCAGCCTGGCAGCACTGGGATAGGCAGAGCTGAATATACCCACAGACGTTGGCAACCCGATGCCCGCACATTTCGGAGGTTCGCCGCGGCCGACTCTTGTGGGAAGCGATCAATTAACAGGACGACTCCGCATTCGCCAACTAATTAGGGACACTGGGTGGCACACAGACGGAGGAGGGTCAATGGAAGGACTGAAGGGGTGGCTGGCCAGTAGGCCCACTGAGAAAGGGGACTGCTGCCTAGACAGAGAGCGAGAGGGCACAAGGACCAGAATAACCTCAGTGTGCAGGGGGAACAGTTCCAAATGCCTGTGGACGTGCTGCTTATAGTCTTTCTGTTCGCTTTTACTTAACTCTGATAGGTCAGATGCTGATGCTCCAAACTGCCAACATGAAGCCACCTTTGATTCATTCCCAGCTTCCTGACACAGCGGGAGGCCCATGCAGCATTGAGACAATTTCAATGCATTGCCAGCATAGGGACTAATTGTCATATTCAGTACCTTACTTGGCTCCTGCCACTGCCATTACCATCGGGAGCCTAACTCTAGGAAAGGCTTGTGGAGATGGGACCATGCCCAGGGAGCTTGACCAATATGTTGTGTTCCAAATTTCCACGCTCCCCTGCTTCCACTAGGCTGGTTGTAAAAGTATGGCTGCAGAATGCAAAAGGCATGAGGGAGGTTCCAGGAGCTAGTTCTCATGTCTCAGGTCATAGTTTAGAGTCGTAGATGTTTACAGCATGGAAACAGGCCCTTCAGCCCAGCTTTTCCATGCCGCCCAATTTCTATCACTAAGCTAGTCCCACTAGCCCGCATTTGGCCCATATCCCTCTGTACCCACCCTGCCCATGTAACTGTCTAACTGTCTTTTAAAGGAAAAAATTGTACCCGCCTCTACCACTGCCTCTGGCAGCCCATTCCAGATGCTCACCACTCTCTGTGAAGAAATTTCTCACCTTAATCCTATGCTCTCTAGTTCTAGACTCCTCTACCTTTTGGAAAAGATGTTGACTATCTACCTTATCTATGCCCCTCATTATTTTACAGACCTCTATAAGCCTCCTACGCTCCAAGGAAAAACGTCCCAGCCTATCCAGCCTCTCCTTATAACTCAGACCATCAAGTCCTGGTAGCATCCTCGTAAATCTCTTCTGCACTCTTTTTAGTTTAACAATATCCTTCCTATAATAGGATGACCAGAACTGAACACAGTATTCCATGTGTGGTTTTATTAATGTCTTGTACAGCTTCAACAAGACATCCCAACTCCTGTATTCAATATTCTGACCGATAAAGCCAAGCATGCTGAATGCCTTCTTCACCACCCTGTTCAGCTGCGACTGCACCTTCAAGGAGCTATGAACCTGTACCTCTAGATCTCTTTGTTTAGCAGTCAGCAATGATTCCCTGCCCTCCTATATGTTTCGGAGACTTGGACAACCTAGAGCAGGAATCTCAAAGCACTGGAAAAGTACTGCCAGCAAGATCTCCAAATCTGAAAGGTGGTCCACCAGCATCCTCTCTCAAGCCAACATGACCAGCATCGAGGCGCTAATCACTCAAGACTAGCTCCATTAGGCACGACATGTCGTTTGTGTGGCCTGACACCAGATTACTAAACATACATAGAAAATGTAAGCAGGAGGCTGTTTTATTACCTGTGTGGTAGGTAACATGTGCTACTCAATCCTTGGTTAATGATGAGGTCTTCTGAATCTCGTCCAGTAGTAACAAAAGGTTTATTGAGTAACTATAACAATAATTGCATGAATTTTTTACTTTAACTTTGATACTAGTGATAAGGTTAATAAGATCTAACTACAGTAACTATACGTAACTCCACTAGCCATCTGAACTAATCTGATACTGCCCTGGTCACAGTGCACCCAAGAGGGAGACCCAATGTGGTTTCTTTTATACCCCTGTTGGTCCGGACCCTCTAGTGATCATCTGGTGCTACTGATTACACATTAACCCCTTATGTACATGCACATACAGACATCACAAGAGGCCATTCGGCCCTTCGAGCCTGCTCAGCCATCCATTACGATCATGGCTGACAGTCAAATTTAATACTCTGATCCCACTTTTCCCCCCATATCCCTTGATCCCTTTAGCTCCAAGAGCTATGTCTAATTCCTTCTTGAAATCACACAACATTTTGGCCTCAACTACTTTCTGTTGTAGTGAATTTCACAGATTCACCACTCTCTGGGTGAAGAAAATTCTCCTCACCTCAGTCCTAAAAGGTTTACCCCTTATCCTCAAACTATGACCTCTAGTTCTGGACTCCCCCACCATCGGGAAATTTTTTCCAATTTACCCTGCCTAATTGTTAGAATTTTATAAGTTTCTATGAGATCCCCTCTCACTCTTCTAAACTCCAATTAATATAATCCTAAACAATTTAGTCTCTCCTCATATGACAGTCCAGCCATCCCATAAATCAGCCTGATAAACCTTCGCTGCACTCCCTCCCTAGCAAGAATATCGTTCTTCAGATAAGGACACCAAAACGGCACACAATACCCTATACAATTGCAGTAAAACATCCCTATTCCGAGACTCAAATCATCTCGCTCTGAAGGCCAACAAACCATTTGTCTTCTTCACTGCCTGCTGTACCTGCGCGCTTACTTTCAGTGACTGATGCATGAGGACACCAAGGTCTCGCTGAGTATCCACCTCTCTCAATTTACATCCATTCAAATAATAATCTGCCTTCCTACTTTTGCTACCAAAGTGGATATCCTCACATATATCCACATTATTATGCATCAGCCATGCATATGCCCACTCACTCAGCCTGTCCAAATCCTGCTGAAACATCTCTACATCCTCCTCACAGCTCACCCTCCCACTCAACTTTGTATCATCTGCAAATTTGGAGATAATACATTTAGTTCCCTTGCCCAAATCCTCGCACAGATCCTTGCGGTACCCCACTATTCCAACTCTTTGCTTCCTGTCTCCTAACCAACTTTCAATCCATCTCAAGACACTACCCGCAATCCCATACGCTTTAACTTTACATAGTAATCTGCTATATCAGACCTTGTCAAAAGCCTTCTGAAAGTCCAAATAAACCACATCCACCGGTTCTCCCTGGTCAACTCAGTAGTTACATATTCAAAGAATTCCAGTTGATTTGTCAAGCATATTTCCCTTTTGTAAATCCATGCTGACTTTGTCTGATTACACCTCTGCTTTCCAAATGCTGTGCTATGAAATCCTTGATAATGGACTCTAGCAACTTTCTTACTACCGATGTTATGCTTACTGGTCTATAAGATCATGAGACATAGGAGCAGAATTAGGCCATTTGGCCCATCGAGTCTGCTCCACCATTCCATCATGTTTCTCATCCCCATTCTCCTGCCTTCTCCCCATAATCCCTGATCCACTTATTAACAAAGAGTTTCACAGATTCACCACTCTCTGGCTGAAGAATTTCCTCTTCATCTCTGTTTTAAAGGATCATCCCTTCAGTCTGAGGCTGTAGCCTTGGGTTCTAGTTTTTCCTACTCGTGGAAACATCCTCTCCACGTCCACTCTATCCAAACCTCTCAGTATCCTGTAAGTTTCAATAAGATCCCCCCTCATCGTTCCAAACTCCAACGAGTACAGACCCAGAGTCCGCAAACACTCCTCATAGGACAAGCTCTTCATTCCAAGGATCTACTTGTGAACCTCCTCTGGACCCTTTCCAAGGCCAGAACATCCTTCCTTAGATACGGGGTCCAAAACTGCTCACAATATTCCAAATTGGCTCTGACCAGAGCCGTATACAGCCTCAGAAATACATCCCTGCTCTTGTATTCTAGCCCTCTTACATGAATGCTAACATTGCATTTGCCTTCCTAACTGCTGACTGAACTTGCACATTAACCTTCAGAGAATCTTGAACTCGGATTCCTAAGTCACTTTGTGCTTCTGATTTCCCAAGCCTTCTCCCATTTAGAAAATAGTCTATGCCTCCATTCTTCTTACCAAAGTGCATAATCTTACACCTTTCCACATTGTATTGCATCTGCCATTTCTTTGCCCACTCTCCTAGCCTATCCAAGTCCTTCTGCAGCCCACCTGCTTCCTCAGTACTACCTGTCCCTCTGCATATCTTTGTATCATCTGCAAACTTAGCAACAGAGCCCTCAGTTCCTTCTTCCAGATCATTAATGTACATTGTTAAAAGTTGTGGTCCCAACACCGACCCGGAGGCACACCACTAGTCACGGGCGGCCATCCTGAAAAAGATCCCTTTATCCCCACTCTCTGCCTTCTGCCAGTCAGCCAATCCTCTATCCATGTCAGTATCTTACCCTTAACCCCATGGGCTCTTAACTTATTTAACAGCCTCCTATACAGCACCTTGTCAAAGACCTTCTGGAAATCTAAATAGATCATGTCCACTGGTTCATATAGTTCCTGTTTTCCCTCTACCTCCCTCTTTGATTAGTGGGCTTGTGTTAGCTACCCTCCAATCTGTAGGCACCATTCCGGAGTCCAAAGAATTTTGGAAAATGACCACCAATGGATCAACTATTTCTACGGCCACTTCTTTAAGTAGTCTGGGATGTAGATTATCCGGCCCTGGAGATTTATCCGCCTTCAATCCCATTAATTTCTCCAAAACCATTTCTCTACTAATACTAATTTCCTTCAGCTCCTCACTAAAAGTTGAGTTTCTCAGAACTTCCGGTACATTATTTATGTCTTCCTTTGTGAAGACAGAAGCAAAGAATGAATTTAGTTCCTCAGCCATTTCTTTGTTCATTTCTGACTGAAAACATTCGTTTTTGTCAATATTTTTCTCTTTACATACCTGTTGAACATTTTAGTTAGTTGGTATGGTCCATGCTAGCTTATTTTCATATTGTATTTTCCCCTTCTTAAGCAATCCCTTGGTGTGCCTTTGCTGAATTTTAAACAGTTCCCCATCTTCAGGTCTATTGCTTTTTCTTGCTAATTTTAATGCTTTGAATCTAATACTATCTGTAATGTCCCTTGTAAGCCATGGTTTGGCCACAGTTCTTTCTACTTGCGCCGAATAGGAATAAACAACTTTTGGAGTTCACCTGTTCGTTCTTTGAATGCCTGCCATTGCCTGTCCGCTGTCCTTCCTTTCAGTAATGTTGCCCAGTCCATCATAGCCAGCTCATGCCTGATACCATCACAATTACCTTTACTGAGGTTCACGAAGCAACTGTTTTATTTGGAACTTGGTCACGGCTGGAGCACAAATTGAACTTTCTTGTTTTTCAGTCCAGTGATCGAAGAACCCAAATGTCTGTCATTCTTGTTCATTTAACAACCACAAAGTACGGCAGTGAATGAACACTTGGAATTTTTCAAAGGTACCTGCTAAGGTAAAACGTTAACTCTTCAGATTTCCTGCTGAGGTTACAATATTCAAAAGGATAGATAACAGCATGTAACGTGTGACAAATTAAAAGAATGTCAAATTGCAAAGCAGTATTTCTTATGTCTCGGCAATTATCATATCAGTTGCCTTTATTCAAATCAAAAGCAATGATGTTCATTCAAGTGGATATATTTATCGATCTGTGGAACATTTATCTGCTTGCGGTGAGCATTGAACCAAATAGCTTTCCAGGCATGAATCAAAAACAACTTATTTCACTATTTGTGTACTGACTTAAGGGGGTTGGTTTAGCTCAGTGGGCTGGACAGCTGGTTCGTGATGCAGAGCGCAGCCAGCAAAGCGGGTTCAATTCCCTTACCGGCTGGGGTTATTCATGAAGGCCCTGCCTTCTCAACTTTGCCCCTTGCCTGAGGTGTGGTGACCCTCAGGTTAAACCACCACCAATCAGCTCTCCCTCTCTCAAAGGGGAAAGCAGCCGTACGTCCTCTGGGACTGTGGCGACTTTCATTTAACTGATTTCTCACAAACCTCTTTCCAAATTCTTTCACTGAAAATGTCCAGACCTCCCCAACTTCCACACAACAGCAACCAGCCCCTGCCCCTGGAACAGCATTCCTTTCCGTTCACTCTGTTGAATTTCATGGGCGATCTGTCCGTTTGCATGTCCAGTGTGTTGTGCCCGTTTAAACTCTGTTCTCTCTCCACAGATGCTGTCTGACCTGCTAAGTATTTCTAGCATTTTCTGTTTTTATTTCCAGCGTCTGCCATATTTTGCTCTTGTGCAAAGTGTGTTCTGTATCACACTTCAAAGTAAAGCATCTCAAGAGGTAAAATGACAAAATTAGTTTGCCCTCTACAGATAAACTGCGGAGAAATTCTCCCAAGTCAAAGTTACCACTTACTGACCCTTGAATGAGAATGTGCTTAACTTCTAATTACCTTAGTCAATGCATTGAGAAGAAAAAAGATCCAGTCCGACCTGTAATTAACCCAACATTGATTTCACCAGTGCAAAGCAATTACATATACTTCATACAGTTTCACAGAAGGATAGCACAGGTTGTATTATGTGACGTAATGTTCCTTCTGTGAAGTGATAGAATCATAGATTAGTATAGCACAGACGGAGGCCATTCAGCTCATTGGGTCTGTATGGGTGTGTCTGATTATTTCGGTCAGTCCCACTCCCTCACTCTTTCAACAATGCTTGCAATTTTTAACCTTTAAGTATTTATACCATTCCAAATCGAGCCTTTCTGGTGCAATGTCTTTGTTGAACTGAATATAAAGTAGCAGCCCCCAGGCATTCCCTCACGGCAGAGGGCACATTACTATGGCAAGCCAGGTAAGACAGTTAGTAATGATTGTATTTTGAAACCCAAACATCCCCTTTTTCATAATGGACAACAGACAACATTGCATGCACTACCATGTGTAACTGTGAGTTACCCAAGTTACCCACTAGACCACAACTGTTCGCATGCATTAACAAACTGTTCGCATCAGTCTCTAGACAGATATTTCACAACAGTTGTAAATCATGCAGGTATCGCTTCTCAGCCTTTTGGCTCAGATCAAACCCAAGATGAGGTGTAATGTCTTTTCTTATCAAATTAGATCCTGTACGTCTCTCTTGTGGAGACCGTGATTAGCTCCAATTTGAATTTGAATTGTTTTTTGGAGCAAGCAATGAGATGGATTAAGGTCTTGCTCTGCCCACTCTGCCCAATGGCTTTGTAAGAATAATAGGATAAAAATAAATATAAAACATTTTTTAAAGAGTGAAATCACGTCGGCCTCATAATGATACACATGTGTGTTGTCATTGGCTGTTTGTCTGGATGCTGTTCCTTCTCTGGGGTGTGTCCTTCCCGTGGTACTTATTGCCGTGTTAATGTTGCTGTGTCATTTCTATTGCTGGATAATGGTAGATCTCTGGGAGTGATGGTTAATCTGTACTCTGTGCAGCTGGTGGGATCCCAGCTTCCTGATTGGCTGTTCACAGGCTGTTTACAGTGAAGGAAGAGCATTTCTAACTGTTCACAGATGCCTGCGGTTGTGCTGGTATATTTAGTCCTTCACTTCCACCATGTATGTATGTCCCAGGTTGCCAGGTGGACTGACTCCTGTCTTCAGGTGATGTCCCGGAGGACTGGAGAATAGCCAATGTTGTTCCTTTGTTTAAGAAAGGTAGCAAGGATAATCCAGGGAACTACAGACCTGTATGCCTTACGTTAGTGGTAGGGAAATTACTGGAGAGAATTCTTCGAGACAGGATCTACTCCCATTTGGAAACAACTGGATGTATTAGCGAGAGACAGCACGGTTTTGTGAAGGGGAGGTCGTATCTCACTAACTTGATGGAGTTTTCGAGGAAATCACAAATGTGGTTGATGCAGGTAGGGGAGTGGATGGTGTCTATATGGACTTCAGTAAGGCCTTTGACAAGGTCCCTCATGGCAGACTGGTACAAAAGATGAAGTCACAAGGGATCAGAGGTGAGCTGGCAAGATGGATACAGAACTGGCTAGGTCATAAAAGGCAGAGAGTAGCAATGGAAGGGTGCTTTTCTGATTGGAGGGCTGTGACTTTGGTCTGCAGGGATCAGTGCTGGGACCTTTGCTGTTCGTAGTATATATAAATGATTTGGAGGAAAATATAACTGGTCTGATTAGTAAGTTTGCAGACGACACAAAGGTTGGTGGAATTGCAGGTAGCGATGAGGACTGTCAGAGCATACAGCAGGATTTAGATCATTTGGAGACTTGGCCGGAGAGATGGCAGGTGGAGTTTAATCCGGACAAATGTGAGGTAATGCATTTTGGAAGGTCTAATGCAGGTAGGGAATATAGAGTGAATGGTAGAACCCTCAAAAGTATTGAAAGTCAGAGAGATCTAGGTGTACAGGTCCACAGGTCACTGAAAGGGGCAACACAGGTGGAGAAGGTAGTCAAGAAGACATACGGCATGCTTGCCTTCATTGGCCGGGGCATTGAGTATAAGAATTGGCAAGTCATGTTGCAGCTGTATAGAACCTTAGTTAGGCCACACTTGGAGTATATGTTCAATTCTGGTCGCCACATTACCAGAAGGATGTGGAGGCTTTAGAGAGGGTGCAGAAGAGATTTACCAGGCTGTTGCCTGGTATGGAGGGCTTTAGCTATGAGGAGCGGTTGATAAACTCGGTTTGTTCTCACTGGAACGACGGAGGTTGAGGGGCGACCTGATAGAGGTCTAATAAAATTATGAGGGGCATAGACAGAGTGGATAGTCAGAGGCTTTTCCCCAGGGTAGAGGGGTCAATTAGTGGGGGGCATAGGTTTAAGGTGCGAGGGGCAAGATTTAGAGATGTACGAGGCAAGTTTTTTTTTTACACAGACGGTAGTGGGTGCCTGGAACTCGCTGCCGGAGGAGGTGGTGGAAGCAGGGACGATAGTGACGTTTAAGGGGCATCGTGACAAATATAGGAATAGGATGGGAATAGAGGGATACGGACCCAGGAAGTGTAGAAGATTTTAATTTAGACGGGCAGCATGGTCGGCACGGGCTTGGAGGGCCGAAGGGCCTGTTCCTGTGCTGTTCTTTGTTCTTTGTACCATACTGCGAATCCAGTCTGTAGGTGTTTCTTGATTACTCCTTTCCTTCGCAGCTCTTCCATCTTGTTTTTTTAGGTTTGACTTGAAGGCAGCTGGAACTCTTCTTGGCAGCTGCTGAGTTGATCTCATCTCCTTTTAGATGATATTCTCCAGGTAGACATACAACCCTGCGAACACGTCTTTGTACTGCTCTAGGATCTGTTCAGCAGTCAATGGTTTGTGTGCTGCGACACGTTGTAAATCGCTCTTTGCACATTTATGGTTCCCAGTCCAAGCTTTCGACTTGCTCCGGTGCAGATGAGTGGCTGTTGCTTGTCATCAATGATCTGGATCTCCACATCTTCATTCTTGCCATTGCATTGGGCTCTCAAGATTAATTTGTCCCCATGGTATGTAAGTAAGCGTAAAGTCACCACAATCCCAGATGACACTAGGCTACTTTCCCCCTTGAGGGGGAGAGCTAACTGGTGGTGATTTAACCTGAAGATCACCACACCTCAGGCGAGGAGCAAAGTTGAGAAGGCGGGGCCTTCATGAATAACCTCAGCCGGTACGGGGATTGAACCCGCGCTGCTGGCCTCGCTCTGCATCACAAACCAGCTGTCCAGCCAACTGAGCGAAAGCGGCCTCGGTATGAACATTGTTCTATCACCTCTTTTGAGCTTCATTCTTGGATTGCCACATTGAGCCACTTCGCACAGGTCTGTGAAGGCCGTGATGTTGCATGCTGCACCAGTGTCTATCTGGCATCTCTTGTTCACTTGATACTCTCCCTCTGCAGTCGTCATTCCAACAGTCACAAAATATTTATCACCCATAGACTTGGCGGCACCAACCTACTGTACGGTGTATAATCTTTCATCAAACTGATGAAATTCGGATTCTTGCCGTTAACATACTGCTGTCCCCGCGCTGGGCGATACCTCTTTTCCTTTGTACGCTGTCCTCTGCAGTATCTGCATCCTGCTCGTTGTAATTGTTCTGCTCGGTCAGCCTGGAATGTCTCTCAGCGCAACGTCTCGCCTGCTGTGTTCTGCCACACGTTCTCTGGCTGACATTTTTCAACCTCGGAGTATCAGTTTCAATTGTGACAAGGCTGGTAGAACTGCTCTGAACTGGAAGAAAACACTATCTTAGGTTTAAGATAGTGGAGGGGGAGTTTTCGTTGGAAAATAAAACGTTGCTCAATTTGCTATCAATTTCAATCTGACACAGTAAGGTCACTGTATGGGGGAGAATTTCATGCTCCGCTACCCCACTTTGAACTATTGAATATCCTTTTTAAAATTATCTTAGCATAAAGATTTCCATGTTCTACATCTTGGTTTACAAAAGATTCCTGGTAAATTAAAACAAAATAATTTCAGTTAGTTTCGAACAGAAATAAATCTCACTGTGCAAATTACTGAGAAACTCAAAACACTCAGGTCAACTGGAAAGCACAAGGAATTTATCCAGGTGATGCTGCTAAGCTATCACGGCCATTAATATTTTTCAATTTAGGTGCAAGTGCTGTGAAGAAAGCCTTTAATGCAAGACAATGGTGACCATCATTGATTCTAATGGATACGCTACTCAAGAGTCCAATGCTGGTTGCAGGACCCGGATCAAATTTACATAGATTTACATAGAACATACAGTGCAGAAGGAGGCCATTCGGCCCATCGAGTCTGCACCGACCCACATTAATCCCTCACTTCCACCTTATCCCCGCAACCCAATAACCCCTCCCAACCCTTATGGACACTACGGGTAATTTAGCATGGCCAATCCACCTAACCTGCACGTCTTTGGACTGTGGGAGGAAACCGGAGCACCCGGAGGAAACCCACGCGGACACGGGGAGAACGTGCAAACTCCGCACAGACAGTGACCCAGCAGGGAATCGAACCTGGGACCCTGGCGCTGTGAAGCCACAGTGCTAATCACTTGTGCTACCGTGCTACCGTGCAGAGCTTGTCTGCTAACTAGTTCCATGATTTTGGTAATGTTCTGAGCAGTGAGCTGGATGTCTGCAATCCGCCAATGGAGACCGAGGCCTAACATGCGCCAGCTCCAGGCCTCGAACCTCAGGTGTGATTCGGGGCGTCACAATTTTCTGCCGGTCCCTGAACGGTAACGGAATTTGTTGGCCGTTGTTTCAGAATCTGGCCCGTTGTGTCTGCAGCAGCTCCCTAAATGAGCACCATGACATGGCGCCATTGCCATGCTTTTCCACGGCAACCCTGGCACATTGTTTCTATTCAAATAATCATCTAATGCGCTCTTGGAATGCTGAGATTGAACCTGACTCCACCACACTCCAGACCCGAACCATTCACTGTGTGAAAATCTTTTGACTCACATCATAATTTATTTTCTTTGCAAATTACTTTGCCCTCTTGATCCTTTTATGGGCAGGAATAGTTTCTCCCGGTCTACTCTGTCCAGCCCCCTCGAGATTTTGAACATCTCT
The DNA here is from genome assembly GCF_047496885.1 of Scyliorhinus torazame. Taxonomy (NCBI): domain Eukaryota; kingdom Metazoa; phylum Chordata; class Chondrichthyes; order Carcharhiniformes; family Scyliorhinidae; genus Scyliorhinus; species Scyliorhinus torazame. The sequence goes on along the minus strand of NC_092723.1, from coordinate 180,058,907 downwards.
ATTAAATCTCCTTTTGGCCTTCTTCTCTCGGAGAACAGTCCTAACCTCTCCAATCTATCCGCATAACTGAAGTTTCTCATCCCTGGAACCATTCTTGTGGAGCTCTTCTGCACCGTCTCCAATGTGTTCACATCCTTCCTATAGTGTGGGGCCCAGATCTGTACACAATATTCCAGCTGAGGTCTAACTGGTGTACAAGTTTAGCATAACCTCCTTGCTGTTGTACTATGTGTCCCTATAAAGCCTAGAATACATTTGCTTTATTAACTGCTCTCCATCTGCCCAGCCACCTTCAATGGCCTACGCGCATATACACCCAGGAACCTGTGCTCCTTTAAGAATTTTACCACTTTTTGTAGTCTTTCCATGTTCATCCTATCAAAATGCATCACTTTACACTTCTTTCTGTTTCTTGTAACCTGTTGAAATAACTCCAGTTCTGTGGCAATGCAGACCTGTAGTCCAGAGTTTAATGTGATCCTGGCTTTAAGGTTTTACATCTGCTCAGTTTTCCCTCGGAGAATAGTGTAAAGTGGCGGAAATAAAATCAGAGGCCAATTAATAGCTGTAAGACAGCCCAAATCATCGTCGTACCAGCCGATAGTATTAGGCTTTCATAGACTCCCAGTTCATACAATGAGAGAGAACGTCACATACATCCAGTGGAGAGTGTCTTGCTGGATGTGGACCTAGAAATGACAGCTGGAACTCACTGGGACGCTCTAGAATGAGGTTCGAATGCTGAAGCCTCTAACTCAGATTTGGACGGCACATCAAAGGCTCACTCCCACACATCACAAGGGATAGAAGTTGAAAACTACCAGCTTCTATTCAATTAACATTAACATTCACTTAATCACAACCAGTTCTACACTATTCTTCAGTGATAGTGTCAAGTTTTTGTCTGATGGTTCTTCTGTGAAATGCATTAGAGATGTATACAGATGCGAAGTGCTGTTGTTGTAAACTCCACTACAGTGCACTAACAGACTGTGCCACAATCTGAAATTGATTCTTCATCCACAACAAACCTCGAATTAAAAATCACTTTCTGCAAGCTTCACTTTGGATGACTCTTGAAGGTTCCCCAATGGGTTGAATGAGTTTGGTGGACATGAATGGCTTTGAAAACTTTTTACTGAGCTTTTATCAGAAGCACAAACTTTCACTTTCTATTCAACCACAGCATTTTATTAGAAAAGAATACATAAAATCTCCATGATTTAATTTGAAAAACTACTGCGATACGAGTGAGATGAAAAAGCTGGTAAAAATTTTTTTTAAATTAATTTGAAAGAAGTCAGCTGGGGAAATATGATTTCTGAATCTGTGTTATTAAAGGTCACCATTAACTGTGGCATTTTAGTGCTCGACCCCACTGTAGATAGTGTGTGTCACAGGTGACAGCGTGGCTTTACAGTGAACTCAGTTACATGGAGTAATACCAATTTGCATGTTCAAATTATTAAAGATGTCAAGAACAAAATGATCATACAACAGAGTATTCAACAAAGGAAAAATGTTGTGCTATAAAGCAAAGCATAAGTAATAGGATAGCTGCAGAATCTGGAATGGTAAAGCATTACCAGGTCAGGAATTGGAGGCGGGGGGGGGTTACAGCACATTTGATCACAGTAAATGGTTTAGTTGAAAACTGCACGTTGCACAGAGATAGCAACTCTAAGGCAGTGAATTTCGCCAGGGTTGCACCCGGCCCTGGTAGTAACATTTGTGGAAACGGCAAAAAGAGAGAGAGAATCCCCCTGGTAATTCATCCCCCAGCATATAATCCAAACAAGGGGAAGAAATTTTCACTGCTTCAGATTGCACATTTCACCTGCACGTAACTGCAGTTAAATAAGCACCCGGGCTTCAAATTGCAGCCCGGTTTTAACACTCAGTGAATGGGTTTTGGGTGAGTTAAAAGTCGCGGCACTGAGTTTCTGACAGTTTCACCTGAAGTGAAACCTTTTTAAAAGTGTAGAATCAATGAGCAACTAATGATCAATAGAACACATGGTGTACTTTGTAGGCCATCAGTTATCAATGAGTGAAGATACAATTTACTGCTCGATAAAGCAGAATATTTGGTCCCATTATAGGCAGCTCTATATAAAAGTCGTCAAAATGCTCTCTGTGTTTTCATCACATTGTATTGATGACACTTCGGTTAAAAATCTACAAGGTGATCGGTGTTAAATTTTTATATTTACATTTTGTGCACCATGTAGTTCAGAATCTTAAGTTTATTTGTAACTATGTATTTTGGAATCAGGGATTTCTGCAACCATCACTTTGTTTGTCATTCTGCACACAAACCCGGAACATCTATAGAAGCTGCGGCAAACAGGAAACAGTCAACCCTTTCTGTTGGAAATCACATCGTTCAATCAGTTCTGTTTCACTTTTTTGTGTCACTATTTCATCGGTTTTGTTATCTGGACAAGTGGATTTTCTATCAGGCTGTTTGAGGTGAAAAGGAGCATATATCATGCAACATGCAATGCATTACTTTCTGTCAAGGTAGGGATATTTTTAACCTGGTTGGCCCCATTAAGACCACAAGTCAAATTTCTTAACAGCCATGTCAGGTAGTCAATTAGTGGCTACACATTGTTGGTCAACCAAGTGTGTAGTTGCTTATAAAGCTCTATCGGTAAAGGGTAGGCTGGCTACTAAGGCCAGCAGGAAATTACTGGCTTTCTTCAGCCTTAATTCACAATTGCCCCTGGCTCATGGGTAAGTAATACATCTGCTCACTGGGGGTTATTTTACAATTTTTTAAGCCAATCGGGCTTTTGACAAGGCCCGATGAACCCATCATTTTGTTTTCTGCCTTTTCACAGGTCTTGGCGCTGCACTTTTTTCTTTGTCCACTGTTTTGCTTTGATGCAGCACGATTCCCTTCAGCAACAAGGGCTTAATCTGCCCGGCCACAGCCCAGGTCCAAAGGCACTGCTCGATTCTGTGAGGGGTCCAGTCCTTCACCAAATCATCTGCAAACGGGGAACCCATAATAAATTATCCTGAATTTTATAAATGGAGGCAGCAGCTTACAAGTTTTGGAAAACCTATTGAAAAGGCGAACCCACCATTATCTACTGGAAAAACAAAACACGATAGGTTACACTGTAGGACAAGCCATCACTACAAAATGCAGTCCCTTCTAATAGTACCCCACCATTAGGTGCTGCATGTCTCGAAATGGAAGCTATAAAACCTCACACCAAGAGTTGAATCTTATTAAATCAACAGCTACTGCACATATAACACAACCTCACATTTACTTCCTGTTAATCTGTAGAATTCTGGTAGGTTTACTGTGAAAAACAGGCCTGTAATCATCAGCCATTACTTACACAAACACCATTTACTCTGTATATCTGGAAATGTCCAAGTTGTCATCAGAGTTGTCTGATTATGATTGGACTGGATGGATTTGTTTATTGTCACGTGTACCGAGGTACAGTGAAAAGTATTTTTCTGCGAGCAGCTCAACAGATCATTAAGTACATGGGAAGAAATGGGAATAAAAGAAAATACATAATAGGGCAACGCAAGACATAAAATGTAACGACATAAGCACTGTCTAATGGAAGAAACTGATAGGATAGCTTCTCAACCAAGCCCCCAGAAATGTGTTCCGAATCATATAACAGTGCAGTGCAGGTGGTCATTTAGTCTCCTACATTCCAGTTAGCCTGCCTGCCCTGCTCCTTCTCCACATTCCTGCACTTTTTCAAAAGTATTCACCCAATTCCCTCTGTATCCACCACCTTAGCATTCTGAATCCGGCTTCTCTGACAATCACCTTAAATTTGACCCATCTTTAGTTATCTGCCATTCAGCCGTTTGAAATAATTTCTCTTTGTTTGTTTGAAGTTCACTCTATCTTCATGATTTCAACATTTCTATCAAATCCCCTCTTGGCTTTCTCAGCTCCAAGGAGAGCAGCCCCATCTTCTCCAGTCTATCCATATACAGCTGCAATTCCTCATTCCTTCAAACATTTTTTTTTTAAAAAAATAATATTTTATTGAAAATTTTTGGTCAACCAACACAGTACATTGTGCATCCTTTACACAACATTGTAACAATACAGATAATAATGACCTTTTTTAAATTTAAACAAAAACAACAACAAATAAATAAATATTAAATAACAAAAAATAAAAACTAGCCCTAATTGGCAACTGCCTTGTCTCAGGCCACCCCCCCCCATCCCTCCCCCCCCCCACCCATCCCCCCCCCCCCCATCCCTCCCCCCACCCCACCCATCCCCCCCCCCCCCCCCCATCCCTCCCCCCCCCCCCCATCCCTCCCCCCCATCCCATCCCTCCCCCCCCCCCCATCCCCCCCCCCCCCCATCCCTCCCCCCCCCCCCCCCATCCCTCCCCCCCCCTCCCCCCAAGTCCTGGGCCGCTGCTGCTGCCTTCTTTGTTCTCCCCTATCTATCTTTCCGCAAGATATTCGACGAACGGTTGCCACCGCCTAGTAAACCCTTGAGCCGACCCCCTTAGGACGAACTTAATCCGCTCTAACTTTATGAACCCCGCCATATCATTTATCCAGGTCTCCACCCCCGGGGGCTTGGCTTCTTTCCACATTAGCAATATTCTGCGCCGGGCTACTAGGGACGCAAAGGCCAAAACATCGGCCTCTTTCGCCTCCTGCACTCCCGGCTCTTGTGCAACCCCAAATATAGTCAACCCCCAGCTTGGTTCGACCCGGACTCCTACTACTTTCGAAAGCACCTTTGTCACCCCCATCCAAAACCCCTGTAGTGCCGGGCATGACCAAAACATATGGGTATGATTCGCGGGGCTTCTCGAGCACCTCGCACACCTATCCTCCACCCCAAAAAATTTACTGAGCCGTGTTCCAGTCATATGTGCCCTGTGTAATACCTTAAACTGAATCAGGCTTAGCCTGGCGCACGAGGACGACGAGTTTACCCTGTTTAGGGCATCTGCCCACATCCCCTCCTCAATCTCCTCCCCTAGCTCTTCTTCCCATTTCCCTTTTAGTTCGTCCATCATAGTCTCCCCTTCGTCTCTCATTTCCCTATATATATCCGACACCTTACCGTCCCCCACCCATTTCTTTGAGATCACTCTGTCCTGCACCTCTTGTGTCGGGAGCTGCGGGAATTCCCTCACCTGCTGCCTCGCAAAAGCCCTCAATTGCATGTACCTGAATGCATTCCCTTGGGGCAACCCATATTTCTCGGTCAGCGCTCCCAGACTCGCAAACTTCCCATCCACAAATAGATCTTTCAATTGCGTTATACCTGCTCTTTGCCACATTCCATATCCCCCATCCATTCCCCCCGGGGCAAACCTATGGTTGTTTCTTATCGGGGACCCCCCCAGTGCTCCGGTCTTTCCCCTATGTCGTCTCCACTGTCCCCAAATCTTCAGTGTAGCTACCACCACCGGACTCGTGGTAGAGTTCCTTGGTGAGAACGGCAATGGGGCTGTCACCATAGCCTGCAGGCTGGTCCCCCTACAGGACGCCCTCTCTAATCTCTTCCACGCCGCTCCTTCCTCCTCTCCCATCCACTTACTCACCATTGAAATATTAGCGGCCCAATAATACTCACTTAGGCTCGGTAGTGCCAGCCCCCCCCTATCCCTACTACGCTGTAAGAATCCCTTCCTCACTCTCGGAGTCTTCCCGGCCCAAACAAAACCCATAATACTCCTTTCTATCCTTTTGAAAAAAGCCTTCGTGATCACCACCGGGAGACACTGAAACACAAAAAGGAATCTCGGGAGGACCACCATCTTAACTGCCTGCACCCTCCCTGCCATTGACAATGCTACCATATCCCATCTCTTGAAATCTTCCTCCATCTGTTCCACCAACCGCGTCAAATTTAGCCTGTGCAATGTGCCCCAATTCTTAGCTATCTGGATCCCCAGGTAACGAAAGTCTCTTGTTACCTTCCTCAACGGTAGGTCTTCTATTTCTCTACTCTGCTCCCCTGGATGCACCACAAACAGCTCACTCTTTCCCATGTTCAATTTATACCCTGAAAAATCCCCAAACTCCCCAAGTATCCGCATTATTTCTGGCATCCCCTCCGCTGGATCCGCCACATATAGTAGCAGATCATCCGCATATAAAGATACCCGGTGTTCTTCTCCTCCCCTAAGTATTCCCCTCCATCCCTTGGAACCTCTCAGCGCTATCGCCAGGGGCTCAATCGCCAGTGCAAACAGTAATGGGGACAGAGGACATCCCTGCCTTGTCCCTCTATGGAGCCGAAAATATGCCGATCCCCGTCCATTCGTGACCACACTCGCCACTGGGGCCCTATACAACAGCTGCACCCATCTAACATACCCCTCTCCGAACCCAAATCTCCTCAACACCTCCCACAGATAATCCCACTCCACTCTATCAAATGCTTTCTCGGCATCCATCGCCACTACTATCTCCGTTTCACCCTCTGGTGGGGCCATCATCATTACCCCTAACAACCTCCGTATGTTCGTGTTCAGCTGTCTCCCCTTCACAAACCCAGTTTGGTCCTCATGAACCACCCCCGGGACACATTCCTCTATTCTCATTGCCATTACCTTGGCCAAGACCTTGGCATCTACATTGAGGAGGGAGATTGGTCTGTAGGACCCGCATTGTAGCGGATCCTTTTCCTTCTTTAAAAGAAGCGATATCGTTGCTTCTGACATAGTCGGGGGCAGTTGTCCCCTTTCCTTTGCCTCGTTGAAGGTCCTCGTCAGTAGCGGGGCGAGCAAGTCCAAATATTTTCTGTAAAATTCAACTGGGAATCCGTCCGGTCCCGGGGCCTTTCCCGTCTGCATGTTCCTAATTCCTTTCACCACTTCTTCTACCGTGATCTGTGCTCCCAATCCCATCCTTTCCTGCTCTTCCACCTTGGGAATTTCCAGCCGATCCAAAAACTCCATCATTCTCTCCCTCCCATCCGGGGGTTGAGCTTCATACAATTTTTTATAAAATGTCTTAAACACTTCATTCACTCTCTTCGCTCCCCGCTCCCCCTCTCCATCTTCGTCTCTCACCCCCCCTATTTCCCTCGCTGCTCCCCTTTTCCACAATTGGTGTGCCAGCAATCTGCTCGCCTTCTCTCCATATTCATACTGTACACCCTGCGCCTTCCTCCATTGTGCCTCTGCAGTGCCTGTGGTCAGCAAGTCAAATTCCACATGCAGCCTTTGCCTTTCCCTATACAGTCCCTCCTCCGGTGCTTCCGCATACTGTCTGTCCACCCTCAAAAGTTCTTGCAACAACCGCTCCCGTTCCTTACTCTCCTGCTTCCCTTTATGTGTCCTTATTGATATCAGCTCCCCCCTAACCACCGCCTTCAACGCCTCCCAGACCACTCCCACCTGAACCTCCCCATTGTCATTGAGTTCCAAGTACTTTTCAATGCATCCCCTCACCCTTAAGCACACCCCCTCATCCGCCATTAGTCCCATATCCATTCTCCAGGGTGGACGCCCTCTTGTTTGCTCCCCTATCTCCAAGTCTACCCAGTGTGGGGCATGATCCGAAATGGCTATAGCCGTATATTCCGTTCCCCTCACCCTCGGGATCAATGCCCTACCCAACACAAAAAAGTCTATGCGTGAATAGACTTTATGGACATAGGAGAAAAACGAGAACTCCTTACTCCTAGGTCTACTGAATCTCCACGGGTCCACCCCTCCCATCTGCTCCATAAAATCCTTAAGCACCTTGGCTGCTGCCGGCCTCCTACCAGTCCTGGACTTCGACCTATCCAGCCTTGGTTCCAACACCGTGTTAAAGTCTCCCCCCATTATCAGCTTTCTGGTCTCTAGGTCTGGGATGCGTCCTAGCATTCGCCTCATAAAATTGGCATCGTCCCAATTCGGGGCATACACGTTTACCAACACCACCATCTCTCCCTGTAATTTGCCACTCACCATCACGTATCTGCCCCCGTTATCCGCCACTATAGTCTTTGCCTCGAACATTACCCGCTTCCCCACTAATATAGCCACCCCCCTGTTTTTCGCATCCAGCCCCGAATGGAACACCTGCCCTACCCATCCTTTGCGCAACCTAACCTGATCTATCCGTTTCAGGTGCGTTTCCTGTAACATGACCACATCTGCTTTAAGTTTCTTAAGGTGTGCGAGTACTCGTGCCCTCTTTATCGGCCCGTTAAGCCCCCTCACGTTCCACGTGATCAGCCGAGTTGGGGGGCTTCCCACCCCCCCCCCCCTTGCCGGTTAGCCATCATCTTTTTCCAGCTTCTCGCCCAGTTCCCACGCGGCTGTATTTCTCCCAGACGGTGCCCCCCCGCCCATCCTTTCCCGCACCCACTCCCCCCTTTCCCCAGCAGCAGCAACCCAGTAATTCCCCCCTCCCCCCCCCCCCGCTAGACCCCCCGCTAGCGTAATTACACCCCCATGTTGCTCCCAGAAGTCAGCAAACTCTGGCTGACCTCGGCTTCCCCCCGTGATCACGGCTCGCCCCGTGCGGCGCCCCCTCCTTCCTGCTTCTCTATTCCCGCCATAATTATCATAGCGCGGGAACCAAGCCCGCGCCTCTCCCTCGGCCCCGCCTCCCATGGCCAACGCCCCATCTCCTCTCCCTCCCCACCTCCCCCATCACCACCTTTGGGAGAAAGAAAAGTTACCATACCGCAGGATTAATCATACAATCCCTCTTCGCCCCCCCCCCCCCCCACTCGTCCCACCACTTTGTCCAAACGTTCATTTTCGTAGTCCAATCATTCCAATTTTTCTTCTACAATAAAAGTCCACGCTTCATCCGCCGTCTCAAAGTAGTGGTGCCTCCCTTGATATGTGACCCACAGTCTTGCCGGTTGCAGCATTCCAAACTTTATCTTTTTTTTGTGAAGTACCGCTTTGGCCCGATTAAAGCTCGCCCTCCTTCTCGCCACCTCCGCACTCCAATCTTGATAGACGCGGATCACCGCGTTCTCCCATTTACTACACCGAGTTTTCTTCGCCCATCTAAGGACCATTTCTCTATCCTTAAAACGGAGAAATCTCACCACTATGGCTCTGGGAGCTTCTCCTGCTCTCGGTCCTCGCACCATAACTCGGTATGCTCCCTCCACCTCCAACGGACCCGTCGGGGCCTCCACTCCCATTAACGAGTGCAGCATCGTGCTCACATATGCCCCGACGTCCGCCCCCTCCACACCTTCAGGAAGGCCAAGAATCCTCAAGTTGTTCCTCCTTGCGTTATTTTCCAGTGCCTCCAACCTCTCCACAGATCGTTTCTGGTGTGCCTCCTGTATCTCCGACTTCACCACCAGGCCCTGTATGTCGTTTTCATTCTCTGCTGCTTTCGCCTTCACGACCCGAAGCTCCTGCTCCTGTGTCTTTTGTTCCTCTTTCAGCCCTTCAATCGCCTGTAATATCGGGGCCAACAACTCTTTCTTCATTTCCTTTTTTATCTCCTCCACGCAGCGTTTCAAAAACTCTTGTTGTTCAGGGCCCCATATGAAACTGCCACCTTCCGACGCCATCTTGGTTTCTGCTTGCCTTCCTTGCCGTTGTTCCAAAGGATCCGCTGCAATCCGGCCACTTTCCTCTCCTTTTTCCATCCGTGTCCAGGGGGAACACCCTTCTGGTTTACCGCACGGTGTTTTCAGCCGTTAAAATTGCCGTTGGGGCTCCTATCAAGAGCCCAAAAGTCCGTTTCACAGGGAGCTGCCGAAACGTGCGACTCAGCTGGTCATCGCCGCACCCGGAAGTCCCCTCCTTCAAACATTTTAATGAATGTCTTCTGTCCCCTCTCCAGAGCCTCCATTACTTTCTTAAAGTGCGATGTCTAGATTTAGAGGGAGCCAAGCTAATATTTTACAAAGGTTTATCATAACTTCCAACCTGTTGACTTCTATGTCTCCATTAATGGAAGACAAGAATCAAATACACTTTCCTAATTGGGCAGCACAGTGGTTAGCACTGCTGTCTCACAGCGCCAGGGACTCAGTTCGATTCTGACCTTGGGTGACTGTCGATGTGGAGTTTGCACATTCTCCCAGTGTCTGCGTGGGTTTCCTCCGGGTGCTCCGGTTTCCTCCCACAGTCCAAAGATGTGCGGATTGGCCTTGCTGAATTGTCCCTCAGTGTCCAGGGCTGTACAGGTGCGGTTATGGGAATAGGGCGGGGAAGTGGGCCTAGGTAGGGTGCCCTTTCAGAGGGTCGGCGCAGGCTCGAAGGGCCAAATGGCCTCCTTCTGCACTGCAGGAATTCTATGGTTCTAACTGCTTTGTTAACCTGTCCTGCAATCTTCAAACATTTGTGCACAAACACCGCCAGGTTTCTCTGTTCTCACACTCCCTTTAAAGCTACCATTTAGCTGCAGTTGTCTTTCATCATTCTTCCTACCACCTCTCACTCCTCTGCACTAAATTTCATCGGCTGTGTGTGTGCCCATTCGACCAGTTTGCTTAGGTCCTCTTCAAGTCTATCACCATCTTCCTCACGGTTTCTTCCCAAACTTCCAAGTTTAGTGTCAACTGCAAATTTCAAAATTGTGCCCTGTAGCTCACAACTCCTATTACTGATGCATATTAAAAACAAGAGTGGTCCTGGTACTGAACCCTGGGCGTGTCCGCCACACACCCTCTTCCAGTGCTCAAAACAGCTATTCACCACAACTGCCTGTTTTTTAAAAAATCTTGTGGCCAACTATGTATCCATTCTGCTACTGCTCCTTTTATTCCATGGGCTCCAGTTTTTAGAACAAGCCTAATCTTGGTACTTTATCAAACACCTTTAGAAAATCCACATACACAACTGAAAATGCAATTGGCAATTCTATCATACAAGCCTACTGCAATAGACGATCCAAACCTTAGCCCCACTTTTCCCAAATGGATCACTTCATCCAATGAAACCACAATATCATATCCGGGCAGGCTGACTTGTCAGAGATGTGGCTGAAGGTAGAGCCTGTATTTATAGAACATCTCTCACAACCTCAGCAAAGACATGTAATTACTTTTGAAGCAATCACTGTTGTACCACAGAGAAACAGCAGCTAAACACTGAACAAGACCCGAAACACAAGAGAAGCAATTTCAGCACCTCACAGTTCGACTTCATGTAGGGCTGCTTTGCTGACTTTACCACAGTACAACAGCCTGCTTCAACTCTCATTCAACCATCAATCACTTTTGCTTGTCCCTGTACTCATCACATATACGAAGTAGGGACTTTGCAAGAGAATGAATGCCTTTAGGAAAGTGTACAGCTGTGAAAATCGGAGAAACTTACTCTTGTTGAGTCGTTTTGCACACTCCCTCACTTTATCCAAGTATAGGATGTAGTGTTTAAGCGTGTACTTGATAGGAACCAAGCCTGGGATTGACTCCACCGCTTCATCAGCCATGAACGCAATTAGCTGTGGTGCACCAGCCACAAGCACAGCTAAGCATGATTGAGAGAAAGGGGTCCATTAGAATACAAACATACTGCACAAATAAGTAATGCAAGTAATCAATGGCAAGTTTTTTCTTTGCTACCTGAAGCAGTAGCAGGTCCTACAGCTTTCAGTTTACTGATCTCTGCGATCGCAGCTGAGATGTCAGGAAGCAGCTTGAAAGCTCTCCGTGTGCAGGCCTCCACAGCGTCACTGGAATTACTCCTTACCATCTGCTGCAGCGTTGGCCGGAACTTGCCTCTCTGCAGGTAGAGGGGGAAAGGGAGAAAAAAAAAAATGCAATTAAAATAGACTCAAGTTGAATGATTTAGTTTAAGCTTAAAGATTTGAAATGAATGAGCACTGGGTCATCTCAGATATCGAGTCCTTCGACATAGCACTGTCAGCTGCACCTATAGACAACCTAAATTCCCAGCTTGGTGGCATTGCACTCGTACGTTGCATTCCTTTTATGACATTCCGACATCCTGGGACACTGCATGTACCACTGGTTGAGGGGCTGGCTTAGCACAGTGAGCTAAACAGCTGGCTTGTAATGCAGAACAAGACCAGCAGTGCGGGTTCAATTCCCGTACCAGCCTCCCCGAACAGGCGCCGGAATGTGGCGACTAGGGGCTTTTCACAGTAACTTCATTGAAGCCTACTTGTGACAATAAGCGATTATTATTTTTCTTTGTTCTTTATGCGGACCCATGAAGTGTAGATTGTAGTTTAGTCGGGCAGCATGGTTGGCGCAGGCTTGGAGGGCCGCAGGGCCTGTTCCTGTGCTGTACTTTTCTTTGTTCTTGTTCACTGTCCTCCTCCCATATCTACATACATTGACTCTCCTAAGTATTCTAGTACAGCCAGATAATTTATTTTATGACGGTGCACTGACGGACCACAAGAATGGGTAGTTCCAAGGGTTCAATATCTGAATGTGAAAATATTTCAGGCTGGTGTACATTTTTACACTGCAAAGGAGATTGACATTCTGTAGCAGACTGCAATGCACCGAGAGAATGCATTGGGCCAAACTCTGGTGAATGGTATCCAACCAAGAGAAGGTGACACAAAGAGAACGGAAATCAATTGAGAGAGAAGAGGATCTTACAGTTACAGAACATAATTCTCCAAATGTATGTGACCAGTGCCAAGATGCCACAACCGAAGTGAAGAAGCTATTGGGTTGCAATAATTGGACGATTCAATATGGAATGGAAGAAACTATTTTGTCATTGTACAAGACTTTGATTAGTCGGAATATTGAATCCAGGTTTGGTCTCTCCGCACTGCTTGTGGAGACTTTGAAGAAGGTGTTGTGTTCTGCTTCTTCATGTAGCATAAGCTGCTTCCTTGATGTATACTCTGACAAAGGAAGGTTCAGACTTGGAGATAGATTTGGTTCAGAAGGAGGGCCACTCGAATGATTCCTAGCTTTTATTTAAAAAAACATAAAATTATAAAAATAAGTCTAAAAAGCCGAGTCTATTCATTTTAAGATATAAAACAGTTAAAGCAGCAGATTGTATTCCGATAGGTGGATTAGAGGAACCAGTGTTCATCCATGTAAATTATTTTAGATAGTTATTCTTTCCCAGATGATAGCAGACCCATTGCAATGAATTGTTCACTTGCTAACACCCTTCAGGTGAGGGCTGAACTTGTTCCTGGTTGGGAAAAGAGATTGCCTCTTATAAAGAGCTGTGTGAGATATCAGGTAATGCAAGAATGGTTAGCATGGTCTCCTGGCTATGTAGTCGACTGGCAAAAGAATTTTCCAGATCTTGTTCCCTTATTGCTGTGGGTTTTTATTTGGTTCTCCCTGGATGTTACATGGTAGAATCTGTGGGGCATGTTTGCTGCATGGTTTATTTTGCCTGTCATGTTTCTAGTACCAGGATTGACTCCAATGAGCAGACCCCAGGTATTGTCACATGCTCTATAGCTTTTGCACAGTTGCGAATGTGGGTTTCTGAAATCTAGAAACACAATGGGGAAGACAAAAGGGAAGCCCATAGCGAAACACCATTCGTACAATAATACAGCATGTAAGTCTATACAAAATGCCGTGATTTTGTTTTCATGGAGACTGTGGGGTCCCTTCCACAATGGGAATTTTGTATTCACAGCACAGCTTATGACATCCTCAGGACGTTATGGGGAGGAGAAGCAACAAATAATAAGGAATAATGTTGCTGAAGACCGGAAACAAGTTATATCAGATTTTAATCCCACCACAAACATTAATGACAACTAAAAGACTGGAATTTCACTGTCACTCTGTCCATAATTAGCTGCAGTCTGTGAAGGAGGTCTCTCTTTAGAGCGACAAGTGATTATAGTTGAAGCATGACTGATCAGGAATCTCTCCCACTCTTACCACCTGTCAATGGCACGTTGGAAGGACGAGCAGGTTCATTATCAACCTGTACGGCTATATCATAAAAGATCTTTGCATTGCCAACAAATCCAGAACAGGGACTTGAACCTGGAGCTTCGGACTCAGAGGCAGGGGTTGGTTACGCACAAGACCTCCCCGCTACTCTGTGATAAGTCGTCCAAGGTGTAAACATGAAAAGAGCTCCTCCGGAGGCCCGGTCAGAAGGTTAACACCTCTGAGTAACATTAGACCGCAGTCTCAAAAGTGCCACTTGTGATCCTAGCCTGAGTGAAGAGAGTGGATCTCAGGCCAGGAACAACAACTAAACTCTGCTCCCCAAGGCATGGAGGAGGGAAGAAAAACTGTTGAATGCCATTTGGTGATACACAAACATCCTGAAACAAACTGGGTTTTTATGACATTTAGCACTTCAATCCATCCCTGCCCAGCAGACTTACTGTCAGTTTCCATTCCATCAACTGAACCAGCTCGGCATGTGTGAGGTATTTCTCTGTGCGACCAGAAACGGCTCTTGGCAGTTCTTCTTGATACCTGAAATAGGAAAGGAAGTATTGGCCAGATTGTCCATAAATACCCGCCAGACTGAGTGAGCAAGTGTTTTAAGGAACGTTCACTATCAGAGGCCAAACACTATTGACACAAACGTTAAACAGATGTCCGAGCTATTTATTTTTAGGTTGATGGCCCTTTAATAGGTTAGGGAGTTCTGTTGCTGTGTGTTGGCCAATAGTCTTCCCTCAATAAACACTATCAAAACACATTAATTGGTCAATTATCCCATTTAAATCCCTAAAAACGAGTGAGTTCAGGGCTGGATTTTGCCATCCCAACGAGGGAATAACCTCCTTAGGACAGGCTTTACAACTTGTGAGGAGGACCCGATTCTGCCATTCTGGCAAAATTGATCAGTGACCAACTGCGCCAGCTCCATTGCGGGAGTGGGTATTTCAGATCGCTCACAATTTTCATGGAAGTCAGGCTGGCTTTTGAAGGCTGTGTGATTCACACCAACTCAGGAGGCACCATGGACCATGGGCAACCCTGTTCTGGACTTGGGAACCCTTTGACAGACAAGTTTCACATGTCATAGTGAAATGCTGTATTAGTTAGATATGTTTTAATACAGTGCTTGATGATAGGGGTCTTAAAAATGAGTGACCATTCAATTAACTAGCGTTGTGAAAGTGGAAAAGTCTTCAGATGCTTTAGAGGATGTTATCCACTAGATAACGTGTTCTTCTGCATAGAACAATATTCAAATTGTCAATTGCCCTTTGCTTTATTTAAAAAAATTTAATTTCAGTTCATTCATTTGTTTCACTACTTCAAGGCTTGAACAGTTGGCTGTGCTGTTTGAATTACTTCAAAAG